>NC_091454.1:68998040-69314177 GCF_027789765.1 Dendropsophus ebraccatus
GAGCACAAATATTTATCTGACTCTTAACATGTTTATCTTACTCTTACATAAGGACACATACTTTTGCATGATGATAGTAATTAATTCCATAATTTATGCCACCAGTTTCAACATACTAAATTTTAAAATATAAACATTTTTCCATACCAGATCTGAGGTTGTATGGAACAGCTGGCCATGGTACATAACCAGCACCACAATGTCCAGTCATAGGAATACTGTCTAGCTGCCATCTCACAGGATAAGATGCCAGAGTCAGTGAGGGCCCAGAAAGAGCCTAATGTAGATGCTGGTGGAAATCTGCAACAAAATGCTGTTAGGAGGAGCAGATATAAGACAATAGTTTTACACCAAGACCTGCAGTTGAGTTGCATGGGCTTCCTGAAGAACCTTTTAATAGCCCGTGTGATTGCTGGACCTGGACGTGTCCATTGTGGAAGTGTTGGTGGACTAGAGGTAAAGTGGTTTGTCCACTCTGAGGCATATTTTGGTCAGTGTTTGTAGCCAAAATCAGGAGTGGAACAACAGAGAAAAACTATGATGGAAATATTTGCACAGTTTCTGTTTTTTCAACCCTTTTGGTTGAAAAAATATTGTGTGAACATAGCATACAAATGCTGGGCTGATAGCCATAATGGGCTTGTCCATTGTAAAAGTGTCCAAGGAATGGAGGCTGTAGAGTGGCGAGCTGAATGAGGAAAAGTGCATGCCACCTAAAAGGCATAAGGAGCCTCTTCTACCTAACAACTAGGGATGAGCAAACCGTCAGACTTTTGGTCTGACGGCATCTTCGCTCAATTACTATGCCTGCGATCCCGGGTGCAAAGTTGCGCTCCCGGGAATCTGCGGGCAGGATCTAACAGGGAATTTAAGATAAATTCCCTGGATTTCCAGGGAATGTATCTTGAATTCCCGGGAAGATCCCGGCCGCAGATTCCCGGGAGCGCAACTATGCACCCGGGATCGCAGGCATCGCACTGGAGTGAGCGGCTTTCGGACCGAAAGTCTGAAAGTTCCGCTCATCTCTACTAACAACCATGGCTCAAAAACCTTGCAAAACTACTCACATGTTGTGTTATAAAACCATTTCTTGTATTCTTATATTTAGATAATGAATCTGATGGGCTCAGCAGTTCCTATGAGTCTTACGATGAGGAAGATGAAGAGGGTAAAGCTCAGCGTCAAATGCACCAGTGGCCTTCACAGGAAGCCTCCTTGCATCTGGTTAAAGACAGCAGAATCTGCGCTTTTCTACTACGGAAGAAACGTTTTGGCCAGTGGGCCAAGCAGCTTACACTCATAAGAGACAACAAGCTATTGGTAAGAGCAATGGAGACTTCTACTTGTGCTTTCACATTACAGTCCTGGAGTCAAGAAGGACTAAAACAGAGACTGATATTGTAAGAGTAGGAAGGAAGGAAGGAGGATATACTCTATTACATCCCTCAGTATCAAAATATTGTGGCAGCCAGAAAGGATTTCCTGTATCCACATTTTACTGGCCACTTTTATGGAAATAACATATAACTGAGAGATAGTGAGCTAGTCGTGTTGGGAAGGTCAGTGAACAGCCCTGGTTACTGTACAGGCCCATAGCTGAGAACATCTACTATAATATGTGGTGTCAGTGATTCTGAGCAGAACCCAATAAATCAAAGTCACTATTTGCATAGGCTAAAAGCTCCTACAATAGAAATGAGTCAGTAACACATGCAGTGTATTTAAAGGGGCTGTACAGCTTAACGCAAAGCTTCCAGGTAGTAGACAGTAAAAACGTAATATACAGTATATTAACATTTGGTCCTGGGCAACCTAACAGGCCACCACTATGGTCAGAAGCAGAAAATTAACAAGAATTCTCAATAGTTTTAGTTTGATTATATGTCCTTATACTGCCTTTCTGGAATGTTTCTGCCAACAGTGTTACAAGAGCTCCAAAGACCAGCATCCTCACTTGGAGATGCCCTTGCCCCTGTGTGGTGTTACATATGTTCCCAAGGACGGGAAACGTAAGAAGCATGAGCTACGATTCTGTCTACCGAATTCTGAGCTGCTTGTCTTGGCGGTTCAGAGTCGGGAGCAGGCTGAAGAATGGATGAGGGTAATGGCACTGATATACATTGTTTGTAAACAAAGAAATACAGTACAAATATCCAAATACCGAAAAATATACAAAAATATATCAATGTAAAAAATATAAATTGCCAGTAAATATGATAAAAACTTGAGACTTTAATAGCATGCTACTTCTAAGCCATTCGTTGGGGAGCAGTATAAGCTATGTGATTTACAATATGGAAAGAAAACATTCAGTATGACTTGAATTTTATTCTTTTAAATCCTAACTTATTCTGGGCTTAGTCCAGTGGCAGTCTTACTCAATGACTGATATCCCTCACTGTATGATATAGTTGCTGGACTTCTAAGCCCAGAATGAGCAAAGATTTAAAAGTATAACATTTAAATTAAACTCAGTGTTTTCCCTCCAAACTATATATGATCTACCTCGGCCTCTACTGTTCTATAATATGCTTCCGCTAGATCAGATGGAATGTTGAACATGACAAATATTTAACTAAGGGCAGTGTTTTCAAGGACATTATTTCCAAGTTTGGGTAGGGGAAGTTCTATTATTAATTTATATGTACTTTTGTCTGTATGTAGGTCATCCGAGAGGCCAGCAGTCCAAACATAATGCAGCCATTGGCATCCCCAGCGCTGAGGCATAAATTAGACCTGGACAAGGTGAGATATCCACTTTTATCTCTTCCATCCTCATACCTGTCAGCAGTTCTCATTTATGGTTTACAGAGAGGTGCAGTTATCCTGTAAATAGTCTCAAAAGGAACATATTAGAGAGACATAAAATGTACACATTCTTAAGGCCCTATTACACGGAGCGATTATCGTCCGTTACGGACGATAATCGACCTATGTAATAGAACACAATGGCTGATCGTTGCAGTCGTTTGTCTTTCAACATGTTCAAAAACAAACGACTAATATAGCAATGATCCGCTGCCGTCGCTCCATGGAACAAGAGCAGCAGCAGCAAACCGCTGCTATCTGCTATGGGTTGCTCGGACGATCAAGCAATCACCCGGGCAGCTCCCCAGCACCTCTCCGCGGCCCCCCGGCTCTCACCCGCTCATAGCCCCCGCATGTAAAATAAAGGCTTTATTTTAGAAAGCCATGGGCTATGTTCACACAACATCAAAAAAAAAAAGAGAAAAGGCTGTTGCTTTTTCTAATTTAATTAAAGACACACAAAAAAAGGCCAATCAGTTCACCTAGACTAGAATAATGTATCAACAGCCGTCACTGACAGGTGACCAAACAGCCAAATGACGAACATTTTAAATGGAGCAGAACAAACTTTGTGTGAACATAACCATACACTGCAGCTATATTAAGGGTTGAATTATTAAGACTAGAGCTTTAAGTGATTTCCAGTTATATGCAAACTGTATCAAACTATTAAAGGAGAAGTCCAGCGAAAATTTTTATTTAAGTATTGTATTACCTCCTAAAAGTTATATAAATCACCAATATACACTTATTACAGAAAAAATGCTTATAAAGTGCTTTCTTCCATTCGCTTACTACTGCATCAAGGCTTCACTTCCTGGATAACATGGTGATGTGACGACCCGACTCCCAGAGCTGTGCGGGCTGTGGCTGCTGGAGAGGATGATGACAGGGGGCCACTGAGGGACACAGGGCGCTGGAGGACACTGAGCATCCCCCTGCCATCATCCTCTCCAGCAACCACAGCCCACACAGCTCTGGGAGTCAGGTCGTGACATCACCATTTTATCCAGGAAGTGAAGCCTTGATGTAGTAGTAAGTGCAGGGAAAAAAGCACTTTATGTGCATTTCCCGTAATAAGTGTATATTGGAGATTTGCATAACTTTTGGGGGGCAATACAATACTTTAAAATAAGTTTTTGCTGGACTTCTCCTTTAACTGTGACAAGAATTGGGTTTACCATTTATAGCTTTTCCATCACTGAATGCCAACAATTTAAAATCTGCAAGCAATGATGTTGCATTAGTTACATTATACAATGATTCCCCTATCCTTAGAGTGGCTCCCAGCTCCTTTTTTTGAATGGAGCTATGGGTTGGCACATGACCTTCAGCAATATTCATACTCTAGAAGGCCACCGGATAGAGACGGGTACAGCACCCTGTGGATAGGGAACAAATACGTTTTGACTGGAAAACCCCTTTAAACTTGAATAGGTTGTCCAGGATTATGAAAAAAATGCCTAGGAGCAGGAGATGGGAGGGGAAATAAAAAAAAAAAACACTCATATTCACCCATCTGCTTTCTCCTGGTCTATATGGTTGCTGCTTAGGGAGAAGATTGGTCTTTATAAAAGAAGAGTGACCTTACTGTAAAGCTGCTCACCTCTAGTCTTTATAAATGCCAGATTAGCCGATGTGCTAAGTGGGCCAGTCCATGAACAGATTGATCCCTGATTTTCCCCAGCACTGCACACTGCCTGCACTTACAACATAGTAAGATGTCCGTCAGATCCAGCTTATTGATGGACAGGAATCTTAGGTGCAGGGGTCCTGCCATCTCCTGCTTGCCTGCTACAAGATTCAACAGTCAACAACAACAAAAGCAGATGAGAATAGCAATGTGTGTGGTGTGTCCTGCTGACTGATATGTGTAGTGAGAGTGCTAGATGTATTGTCAATAGTATATGTCCAATGTATTTATAATTTTACAATTTCTAGAATACCAGCCCTTTCTTCCAGGTGCCTTGCTTAGTCTGGCCTCTCCCCATTGACCTGTCTGGCACGGGTGACCCCGCCAAGAGTATTACTCCCGCCAGCTTAGCTCAATGGTTCACCAAAGCACGCAAGCTCCCTCACCACGTCAAGGTGAAGGCACCATGAGGGAGCCCCTCCACCCTAGCCCGATTACCCATCCCAACCCTTAATTTACCTGTCCTTTGCTAACGCGGACCCTCCCGGCACCCTACCCAGCCCAGGCCCGACCCAGCCCCCTAACGCGGACCCTCCCGGTACCCTTCCCAGCCCAGGCCCGTGCCAGTCTTCTTCTTCCTCTTCTTTTACTTCTTCTGTTTCTCTTCTTCTACTCTTCTTTCCAGCCCAGGGCTGCTCCAGCCCCCTAAAACTGACCCCCTCAGTGCCCTTCCCAGCCCAGGCTTGCCTTAGCCCACTAAAACAGACCCTCCCGGCGCCCTTTCCAGCCCAGGCCCGCCCCAGCCCCCTAACGGGGACCCTCCCGCAGCGCTTCTGAGCCCAGGCCCACCCCAGTCTTCTTTCTCCTCTTCTTCTTCTTCTCCTAATATTCTTCTTCTCCTCTTCTTCCCAGCCCAGGCCCACCCCAGCCCCCTAACACAGACCCTCCCGACGCCTTTCCCAGCCCAAGCCTGTCTCGTCCCCCTAACGCGGACCCTCTCTGCGCCCTTACCAGCCCAGGCCCACCCCAGCCCCCTAACGTGGACCCCCCCCCCTCAGTGCCCTTACCAGCCCAGGCCCTCCCCGGCCCCCTAACGCAGACCCTCCCGGCGCCCTTCCCAGCCCAGGCCCATCATAGTCCTCTTTCTCATCTTGCTCCTCTTCTTCTACTTCTCCTCTTCTTCTTCTTCTTCTTTTTCTCCTCTTCCTCCCAGCCTAGGCCCGCCCCAGTCCTCTAGCACGGATCCTTCCAGCACCCTTCCCAGCCCAGGCCCACCCCAGCCCCCTAACAGACCCTCCAGACCCCCTTCCCAGACCCCTAATGCGGACTGTCCCAACTCCCTTCCTAGCCCTGGCCCGGAACAGCCCCCTAATTCGGACCTCTGTAGCCCATAGCAACCAATCACAACTCAGCTTTCATTTCACTAGAGCTCATGAAAACTTTGAAGCTAAGCTGTAATTGGTTGCTATGGGCAACAAAGAACATTGCTACTGTAAGACTGCTTGATAAATCTACCCCTATACGTTCTAATATCCAGTATGTGTAGAGCAGCACAATCTGTCATAGAGAAGGCTGCAGACAACCCCATATTCCTCTATGGTCCAGATTACAAAGCTATGTATGATCTAAATGGCAGCAGCCTGTAACCTGTAATGTTATATGGCCGTGTCTTGGAGATGACATTTTTTCTTACAGATCTCCATGGCTGCCATTACTAATGTCCCCTATGTCCTGTACAGATAAAGCTGATAAATGTCAGCTAGTTACATGGCCCCCTAACATGACCATTCTCCCCACATGATCAGTGTTCCTCTCCGCTGTGCTGTGTGCACCAGTAACACTTACCAGTAGAGGTTCTGGGATGTAGCGGGGAGCTGTGCCGCCCATCAGGCGTCTGTGACAGGAGAAATGGGCAGAAAATTGCTCCCCAGAAACCACAAGATGCCACAAGACTTGGTTACAGCTCCAGTCATGGTGGCAGTTGGTCACCAGCCAATGCAAATCTTAAGACTGCGTGATTGGACAATTACTTTTTTTTTTTTTTACTGAAGTAGCTTTATTAACAACCAACTATCTTTAATACACATACAATGTACTGTGCAGCAGCTTACAATAAATTACCATGTTACATATCCCATAGATAGCCCAACAATATAACACAGGTGTTGCTACACTTTTATACCATGTTATATAGTTAAGTTTAAAGATTAAAGGGGTTGTCCGGCGATAAAAAATTATTCACAGAATAACACACATTACAAAGTTATACAACTTTGTAATGTATGTTATGTCTGTGAATGGCCCCCTTCCCCGTGTCCCACCACCCCCACCCGTGTACCCGGAAGTGTGGTGCGCTATACATTACCTGTCACGTGCCGACCACGGTCTCCGATCCTCAGCAGTGACGTCTTCTTCGGGAGGCCAGCGGATCTTCCCGAGTGCCGGCCGCCCTCTGCAGCGTCATCCGAAGCTCAGCCGCGATTGGCTGAGCATAACTGTGCTCAGCCAATCGCGGCTGAGCGGCTGATGACGCGGCCACGTCATCAGCCGCTCAGCCGCGATTGGCTGACCACAGTTATGCTCAGCCAATCGCGGCTGAGCTTCGGATGACGCTGCAGAGGGCGGCCGGCACTCGGGAAGATCCGCTGGCCTCCCGAAGAAGACGTCACTGCTGACGATCGGAGACTGTGGACGACACGAGATGCGGTGAGTATAATGCACCACACTTCCGGGTCTAGCGTGGGTGGGGGGAAACACGGGGAAGGGGGCCATTCACAGACATAACATACATTACAAAGTTGTCTAACTTTGTAATGTGTGTTATTCTGTGAATAATTTTTTATCGCCGGACAACCCCTTTAAATTTTTTTTTTTGAGGGTTGTGATTTATTGTATGTAAGAGAGCTATGTCTCCGTAAGAGGTCCCCCTCTTTTTTCATAACCAGCCAGGTAAAAAACAATCATCAGCAGCCTAGTAACACCAGTGTAAGGAGGGCCCTGTATCTTGGCCCTGTAAAAAGGCATATATATTTACCAGTGATATGCTATCACATTTTGTAATAGATTTGTTGGGTCGATGGTGTTTTTTCACAATGCAGCATGCTGTAGGTATATGATATATTATGGGTGTTTATTTATTATTTTTAAGCCTATTGACTGATGAGCCATCCACAGTATAGTCCCATCAGTGTCTGATCGGTAGAGTAGGCCATAGATTGTATCCATGTTGTCCAGGACTCCCTAGGGCTGCAATCAATTTAATCAATTTCACCAATATTCAAATACCAAGGGATCGCACTCAAGCATGCTCCAGTCACACTCATCTTTAGTTGCTGCCTCTACACAAGGACAAGCTGCTTCCAGCCTCATTTACTTTGTAGTTTGGACGGGGCTGATATGTAAGCACCCTTCCGTCTTGTCCTTTTTTTTAAAAGTTGTGCGCCCCCCCCCCCAGTGTGACCATATGCCCTCCCTTCTGTGACGTGGCTTCATTGATTATAATGGAGCCACGCCACAGAGGGGAAGGGAAATCATCACCCTGGGGGGTGGCGGGTAAATCTCCAGGGGCAAAAGAACCTCGGGGCAAAAGAACGAGGTAGAGCGTGTTCATAAACAAACAAAAAAAAAAATAGGACTGTGCCACCAATATAAAAAACTTCGCCGGCTAATGTAAATGGAAAAAGAAAAAAACATGTACCTGATGGTACTTTCGCTTTAATGCTTTTTTTTAATGCACCATGCACGTGCCACTTACATACTTAGGCTGGGTTCACACTATGTATATTTCAGGCAGTATTTGGTCCTCATGTCAGGTCCTCATAGCAACCAAAACCAGGAGTGGATTGAAAACACAGAAAGGATCTGTTCACACAATGTTGAAATTGAGTGGATGGCCGCCATATAACAGTAAATAACGGCCATTATTTCAATACCACAGCCGTTGTTTTAAAATAACAGCAAATATTTGCCATTAAATGATGGCCGTCCACTCAATTACAACATTATGTGAACAGATCCTTTCTGTGTTTTCAATCCACTCCTGGTTTTGGTTGCTATACAGCCTCACAAATACAGCCTCAAATATACATAGTGTGAACCCATAAACATGCATTTTCCTCCCATTGGCTTATAAATAGTTAATAAACACCCACAATATATCATACCTATGACAAAATGTGATAGCTTGTCATATCATAATAAACTGTATCCATGTTTTCCAGGACTCTCTAGAGCTGCAACCAAATTCTTCAGCAGCCTGTATTCAAATGGCGAGCCATCACTCTTGAGCATGCTCGAGTCGTGTTCATCGCTAGTAGCGACCAGTAACCTCACCTTAGCTCCCACTTAAATGAACAGGTTCTGATCAGAAATTGATGACCTATCTTGTGGATAGCTTATCAGTCTATTTTGACAGAAACACCCTATTTAAAATTGTGCAAAAACACACACAAAAAAAAAAAACACTTTGACAAAAATCATCAGGGGGGCATTCACACATAGTGAATTTTGACCATTAGACCATAGTGGTACTGGTGAAACTCGCAGCATGAAATCCGCTGCAAATTCTAAGTGTGAACACACCCCAAAGGGGTTTTCCCGTTTAAGCTCACTTGTCCTCTATCCACAGTATAAGGGACAAGTATGAGATTTCGACCTCCGTTCCCTTCCAAGGATCTCTAGATTGGTGCCCTGACTCCTTTGTTATGAATGGAGCTGCAGATCGGCTTGTGACTTGCAGCTCCATTCATTCTCTGTGGAGCAGCTGGAGAGAGTACTCGACTCTTTCTGGCGGCTCCATTATGAATAAATAGAGCTGCAGGTCACACACCAACCGGCAGCTCCATTCATAAAAAAGGAGCCAGGCGCAGATCTAGAGATCCTGTGGATAGGGGACAAGTAAGGTTAAATCTAAAAAAAGCATGTTTAAGATAAACCAGACAGCAAGTGGACCTCTACGCTCTCAAGTGCCAGGGCTGAATTTTATTCCCAGTCCGGTCCTGCTAGCCACATTAACACTGAGGCCAGATATTGGCTGCTGCCCCACAAACATTGTATATTGACATCATCACTTCGACCAGGGACTCTGGACTGGGAGTGAGCAGAGGGGTAGGAAAATGTTTAGGCTTCTTGTTTGTCTGTTTGCTTTTATTTCTCATCTCATTACGTTATTACCAGAAAATTGCCAGTTATTACCACTTTAATTATTTGAACACACTTGTCCACAGAGGCTATCCCATGAGAAAACATCTGATTCGGACAGTGCGGCCAATGGAGAAAACAGCTCCCCCAGTAGTGGGAAAGAGAACAGAGACAATGGTGAGTTCTCTTACCCCAATATAGATTCTATGACCTTTCCAAAGTTATTATTTTGGGATCACAGTATGCAAATTTCAATTAAAAATGTCTGTATATTCCAATGTATTAACATCTAATTATTGTTAAATCAGAAGTTGTAAGCTAAAAGAATTCAAATTGTTTCACTGTCATATTGTATAGAAAATTAAATTAGAATATTTTGTTGGTACTGTAGAAAACAATAATAAGGATTTATTTTTGTTCTAGCAAAGTGTCGTAGGACGGGTCTGGCAGAACTGAAAGGTTCTATGAGCCGAGCTGCAGGGAAGAAAATTACAAGAATAATAAGTTTCTCTAAAAAGAAGCAGTCAGCTGAGGAGCAGCATACCTCATCTACAGATGAAGACGTCCCCTGCTGTGGTAAGTGGCAATATACCAATAAACAGTACTGACCTGTACACACTCAGCTTGTGTAATGGATATCCACTGCATACATGTGTACAATGAAGCCGTTCATAGGATGATATCATATGCTGTTGTCTTACAGCTTTATGAAATATTGAAAGACCACATTGGCCCCGTATCCGCTTAAGGGCTGATAGTCTAAAGGCCCTATTACACAAAACAATTATCGGCCATGCTCAGCCGATATCGGCCATTACGGCTGATAATCATCTTGTGTAGTAGAAAAGATGATCAGCCGACATGAACGAACGTTGTCTGTCGTTGTCTTTCAACATGTTTAAAAACAAATTACCTAGATAGCAGCGATCTGCAACAGCAGCGACAGCAGCAGACCACGGCTATCTGCTGTGGGCTGACCGGACGATCAAGCGATTGACCCTTCTTCTTCAGGACCTATGCAATTCTCCCTGGCGTGCTCTCAATCAACTTCTGGACCAAATCCTGACTGATAGCAGTCCATTCTTGCACAATCAATGCTTGCATTTTGTCAGAATTTGTTGGTTTTTGTTTGTCCACTCGTCTTTTGATGATTGACAACAAGTTCTCAATGGGATTAAGATCTGGGGAGTTTCCAGGCCAAGGACCCAAAATCTCTATGTTTTGTTCCCTGAGCCATTTAGTTATCACCTTTGCTTTATGGCAAGGTGCTCCATCATGCTGGAAAAGGCATTGTTGATCGCCAAACTGCTCTTGGACGGTTGGGAGAAGTTGCTCTTGGAGGACATTCTGGTACCATTCTTTATTCATGGCTGTGTTTTTAAGCAAGACTGTGAGAGAGCCGATTCCCTTGGCTGAGAACCAACCCCACACATAAATGGTTTTAGGATGCTTTACAGTTGGCATGAGACAAGACTGGTGGTAGCGCTCACCTCGTCTTCTCCGAATAGGCTGTTTTCCAGATGTCCCAAACAATCGGAACGGGGATTCATCATAACCCTCAGCAGTCCATTTCCTGTACTTTTTGCAGAATATCAGTCTGTCCCTGATGTTTTTTCTGAAGAGAAGTGGCTTCTTTGCTGCCCTCCTTGAGACCAGGCACTCACCCAGACCCAGATGCACTCACACCTGCCTGCTGCCATTCCTGAGCAAGCTCTGCACTGCTGGTAGCCCGATCCCGCAGCTGAAACAATTTTAAGAGACAGTCCTGGTGCTTGCTGGTCTTTCTTGGGCGCCCTGGAACCTTGAAGTTCTTGATGATAGATTGTCGATAGATTGTTGACTGAGGTGCAATCTTTCTAGCTGCGATGCTCTTCCCTGTTATGGCATTTTTGTGCAATGCAATGATGACTGCACATGTTTCTTTAGAGACAACCATGGTTAACAGAAGAGAAACAATGATGCCAAGCAGCAGCCTCCTTTTAAAGTGTCCAGTGGTGTCATTCTTACTTAATCATGACAGATTGATCTCCAGCCCTGTCCTCATCAACACTAGAGATGAGCGAACCGGTTCGGCCAGTATGGGATCCGGTTCAGATTTTTCCAAAAGTCCGAGTCCGGTCGGATTCGGATTTTTGGAAGTCCGCTCCGAAATTTTTTTTTTCTTGCTTTCTAAAATGGCAGCCACCATTTTAGAAAGCAGGAAGTGTTGTGGGTGGGAAAAGCGCATTCCCATGATGCCCGGAACACATCCAATCAGCAGGGACCTTGCACTAGCCCACCCCCTGTGTGACGTCGGTATTGCTTTAAGAGGAGCGATCACATGACAGCACGACACAGTCTGCAGAGAGAGAGGAAGGAGACTGTTAGCAGTGCACAGAGCTCGTCAGTGACAAAACGCTGCCACTACTGCACTGCTGCACAAGAGCAAAGACAAAAATATTATTATGAAAGCGGAGAGGAGAAACATATAGTGATTGAGAGAGAAAAATAGAGAGGGCGAAAGATAGATAGGTAGATAGATTAGGCATAGGAGAGCAAAGGGTGCACAGAACAAAAACATGCTATACAGATATACAAGTACTATAGTTGGACCCTTGGAAGAGTGTATATGACATAGGTGTTTTCCTGAGGCACAAATATATACCTTGTGCATGTGTGTAGAATAAAACTCTAAAAAAAGTGTTATACAGATATACAAGTACTATAGTTGGACCCTTGGAAGAGTGTATACAACATAGGTGTTTTCCTGAAGCACAAATATATACCTTGTGAATGTATGTAGAATAAAACTCTAAAAAAAAAGTGCTATACAGATATACAAGCACTATACTTGGACCCTTTTTCCTGCATAGACCCTGTAATGGTGAATTTCCTGCATAGACCCTGTAATGGTAAATATTAAAATCTAAAAAAAAAAAAAAAAAAAAAAAAGATTGACTTTGAGATATTGAACAGATAAGGATGTTACTGACATGTAGAGCCCTAAATTCAACCAAATACACTACCCCCGTATCATATAGATGCTTTAAACTATGAAATCCGAAGAAATCCGAAATTCAGTCGAATGGAACTTTTCAAAAAAATCCGGAAGTCTAGTCGGAACGAACTTTTGAAAAGTTCGCTCATCTCTAATCAACACCCACACCTGTGTTAATGGAGCAATCACTGAAACGATGTTAGCTGGTCCTTTTAAGGCAGGGCTGCAATGATGTTGAAATGTGTTTTGGGGGATAAAGGTAATTTTCTAGGCAAATATTGACTTTGCAAGTAATTGTTGTTAAGCTGATCACTCTTTATAACATTCTGGAGTATATGCAAATTGCCATTTTAAAAGCTGAAGCAGTAGTCTTGCAGTAATATTTGCATCATTCTCAAAACTTTTGCCCATGACTGTAGTTCCATATTCACTAATCAGTATGTTTTTGGAGTGGGTGAGATAATCAGAGCACCAGGAGGAACCTGTGCAAATTCAAGAACATGCAACTTCACCAGATATTATCCTTAGGGTGTCTTCACACACACCGCATCCACAGTGGCTTTAACGCTGCAGACTCACAGCTAAATCCGCTGTGGATACAGTGTCAGTGCATCTCTATGAGAATACATACTCGCAGCGAGATTGACATCCCGCTACGTGTATGTACGTTAATCCCCCCGGTGGTCAGAGCATACATCACCTCCTCCCTGCTCCGGCTTGCTTTGGGGGTTCTCAGCAGGACGTCCCACTAAGCCAATCAGTGGCTGCGGTGGGGAACCACACTGATTGGCTGAGCAGGACGAGCAGATGCCGGGAACCCCCAAAGCAAGCCGTAGCAGGGAGGTGGTGATGTATGTTCTGGGCGCCGGGGGGGAGGTTAACGTACATACACGCAGCAGGATGTTAATCCCACTGAGACTATGTATTCTCGTAGGTATGCACTGACACTGGATCCACAGCAGATTTCGCTGCAAATCTGCAGTGTGAAATCCGCTGTGGATCCGGTGTGTGTGAAGGCACCGTAGGCAGATTTGCACTGGGGACCCCAGTGTTGCAAAGCAACGGTGCTAACCATTTGGACACTATGATAGCCAGGGGTTCAAAACCTGTACAGACCTAATATGTCTCACGAGAGGGGAAGAAACATGGCATTCTGTTAGAGAAGCAATAAAGGTGAAAGGTGTTTGTAGTAGCAGGATTGTCCTGGGCTGGTGAACTGTGCCCACCAGCCCAGGACGATCCTGCTACTACAGACAGAGAGACTTTGGCTGGAGAAAGGTCTGGGAGGACCAAATTGTCACCCTATATACGTATTGGGGAAAATTTATCAAACATGCTGTAAAGTGAATCTGGCTCAGTTGCCCCTAGCAACCAATCATATTCTACTTTTCATTCCTCACAGACTCTTTGGAAAATGAAAGGTGGAATCTGATTGGTTGCTAGGGGCAACTTTAGACCATGTTTGATAAATCTCCCCCATTGTCTCTGTTCATTGGTTGGAATTAGGGAACAAAGCACATTTTCTTCGTAAATAAACTTAATTGCATTTCTACCAGAGTGCTATGTTTTTTTCCCTCGCACTGATGTAGGGTTGAGGAACCCTTTTCCACAGAGCACCTACCTCCAAAAAGGTGTGCAGTGACAAATCTCCTATACTATCTAATATGTCTCACAGCTGAATGTTTGCTATACTTGTATCCAGTGTAAACAATCCTTTGTGATCTACATACTTAAAGGGGTAGTGCGTCGCTCAGCAATTATTCACAGAATAACACACATTACAAAGTTATACAACTTTGTAATGTATGTTATGTCTGTGAAGCGCCCCTTTCCCATGTCCCCCCACCCCCGCACGTGTACCCGGAAGTGTGGTGCGCTATACATACCTGATCCATATCGACTGACCCCGTCCGCCATATTCTTCAAAGACGTCATATTCGGGAGGCCGGCCGACCCGCTTCTGCCGGCCCCCCTCTGCAGCGTCATCAGCTGCTCAGCCGCGATTGGCTGAGCACAGTTATGCTCAGCCAATCGCGGCTGAGCAGCTGATGACGCTGCAGAGGGGGGCTGGCATGCGGGACGGCTGCAGCGAGTCGGCCGGCCTCTCGAAGATTGCATCGACAGTAGACGGGCGTCGACACACGTGAGGTATGTATATCGCACCACATTTCCGGGTACACGTGCGGGGGTGGGGGGGACACGGGAAGGGGGCGATTCACAGACATAACATACATTACAAAGTTGTATAACTTTGTAATGTGTGTTATTCTATGAATAATTGCTGAGCGCCGCACTACCCCTTTAAGAAACACGAATATACTTCTTGATAGCTTTCTACGAAATATTACCATCCTGTATTCTTAGCTACTTGACACACAAAAATATTGATATAGGCAATCTATACACACAATGTCATTACATTCCGCCGTACTTTCTGTTTTCTGTGCTAGGCTTCCTGAATGTGCTTGTGAATCAGTGCTGGAAGGAACGCTGGTGCCGCTTAAAGGGACAGACTCTTTATTTTCACAAAGACCGCAATGATCTCCGGACTCATGTTAATTCTATTGCGTTGCGTGGCTGTGAGGTGTTACCAGGTTTTGGGCCCAAGCATCCATTTGCTATCCGGATACTACGTCAAAATCAAGAAATCTCTGTGTTAGAGGTATGTGTGAACAGATGGGAAAAAAACGGCTGTATTTTGCAGAAGCAGGTGGTAAATAATGAGCTTGTTCATTATTTGAACAGTCATAATCAATTAAGTTGGTTACAATTTTTGTAGAATTAGCAATTACCATTACGCTATACATTACATGTCTCACATGCAAATGTCTTACATTTACTATTCATGTTATTTACAGGCCAGCTGTTCTGAAGAAATGGGTCGATGGCTGGGTCTTTTACTTGCTCAAACAGGGTCCAAAACCAGACCTGAAGCCCTGCACTATGACTATGTAGATGTGGAAACAATAGCCAATATAGTGACCGCTGTGCGACACTCTTTTATGTGAGTTACAAAGGGTGAAATAGAACTGAAACAGGTGTATGCTAAAGCTTCATGTCTAATGTGTTTGCTATACTAACAGGATATTTTGAACCTTACTTTCAGGTGGGCAAAATCCTCACACAGTGGTAGCAGTGACTCCCAGGTCTATGATGATGTGGCATATGAAAAGGTAATACTGGGGTTGTTATACATCATTTTCTGCAGAATACCCACCACCATTCCATTGTACTTGATTGCATTCTCTATAGTGACCAGTAGTGGGAGCCAATGTACTTTATTTCATCCACCATTGTTTTCAGATTGAAGACCCAAAACGCTCCCAAGGAGGAACACAAGTAAAACGCCATGCCTCATCCTGTAGTGAGAAATCCCGCAAGCTGGACCCTGAAGTTAAAATTAAACGCCATGCTTCAAGTAAGAGCTATAAGGATAGATTTACTCAGTGTTTTGCTGCATTTTTTACAGTGTTATTTGGACACAAATGCTGCATCTGGCTGCTACTCCAAAGTCTAAAGTGAAATATAAAAAAAAACACTATAAGGCTATGTTCCCACAACGTTTTTTTTATGTCTGTTTATTAATATTTAAAATAAAATCTGAGGACAAAATATGTTCATCATTTCGCTATTTGGCTGCCAGTCAGTGCAATGACGGCTGTTGGTACATTATTCTGGTTCAGGTGGACTAATTGGCCTTTGGATGTATCTTTAATTGTAAACTCCATAAAATTTAATAGTAATGACCACTGACCATTAAAAACTTGTGAAAACAAACTAAATTGTAGTGTAGGTTACAATAATTGAGAAAAAACTTGTGGACACAACAACCTTATGGGGTTAAGGCTATGTTCACACACAGTAAAATAAAAGCTAAATAAGGCCGTCATTTTGGGTGAAAAGAAAGCAATATGTAAACAGGTTAAAAACCAGCCATTTTATGGAAAAAAAACTGGTTGTATATGATGACCATTATTTTTATGTCCATATTGTGTGTGCACTGATGGTCAGTTCCCTTGAGGTTATGTTCAAACAAAGTTTGTTTTGCAGCCATCTTTCTGGATGGATGTCATTTTGATGCCAAAACATGGCCGTCTTTTGATAATTACGGCCTCAAAATGACATTGCGTGAGCATGAGACATTGTGAGACATTGTGTGAGCCATAGACTTCAATAACTTCAATAGAGCACATTATTAGGCTATGTTCACGCATATATATATATATATATCATATATATATATATATATATATATACTTATATATATATATATATATATATATATATATGTGTGTGTGTGTGTGTGTGTGTGTGTTGGAAAAGCAGCTGTCTGAGCACACATTGTTAAAAATATTGCACAGGCTGACATTTTTCCATAGACCGTAATGTAGCACTAACATATATTTTCTTTATTTCATCAACTTATTTTACTTCTATTTTACTGGATGAACACAGC
The DNA here is from genome assembly GCF_027789765.1 of Dendropsophus ebraccatus. Taxonomy (NCBI): domain Eukaryota; kingdom Metazoa; phylum Chordata; class Amphibia; order Anura; family Hylidae; genus Dendropsophus; species Dendropsophus ebraccatus. Next base: position 69,015,054 of record NC_091454.1, read on the forward strand.
CCAAACATTTAATCATCTTGCTACTTTTGAAAAGCAGGAAAAGTAAATGGGATTTTACTGTTGGCTATAACCAACAATAGTTCAACAAGTTCATTATGTTTGGGATATCAAATACTGGTCTTGGTGTTAGTCAAACATTCATATGGCCAATTTAACACTTGACATTTAACATTGATTGGGGTTTTTCTTTGCCCCGTTCATCTTATTTTTGCTCTATGTTACTAGTATGCCAGGATACCGGCAAAAAAGTATACCATGGCATACCCACCACAGGCCCATTGACATTCATTGACAGAATGTTGTCTGTTTGTCACTACATTCAACTTATTTCTAGGAAGTATACTTTTTTGTGCTGGTAGATGCATAAAAATGCATTAGTTAGTGTAGTTTTTTTTTTTTTTTTTAACATAGTGCAGTGCTCTCTGCTGCCTCCTCTGCCCATGTTAGGAAGTGTCCATAGCAAGAAAGATTTATTCAGGGGTTTGCCCCTGGACACTTCCTGGCAAAGAAAGAGGTGGATGTAGGGCAGTGCTTCTCAATTCCAGTCCTCAGGCCTCACCAACAGGTCAAGTTTTAAGGCTATCCCATACAAAGGACACCTGTGCTAATACCTGATGCACTGAGTATAATTATATCACCTGTGACTTACTAAGGAGCTCCTCAAAACATGACCTGTTGGTGAGGCCTGAGGACTGGATTCGAGAAGCACTGCTGTAGGGAACACTGTGTCAGACAGGAATGAACTTCACAACTTTCACCAGGGCATACGGCGGCTGATAAGTACTGGTCTGGAAGTACTAAAATAGGAATTATAATCGAATCAGTATAACTGGCACCAGTTGATTTAGAAGCATTTTTCCCTCCAGGATATCCCCTAATTAGATAGATCTTAAAAGTATCAAAGTGTTTTCCAGCCGTTTGGCCAAAGCAAGAAGTGGAACCAAAGATTATGGTAATAATAAAGGAAAGATCTTTATTATTGCTGTTAGATCCACTTATGGCTTTGGCACAAAGACTGCATCAAAAACTGCTGTGGATTTATTTTTTAATGCTGTTAAATACTCAGTTTGCAGTTAAAAGAGTAGTCCTGTGAAATAAAAAAAAAAAAAGAGGAAGAGGGGTGGAGAAACATAATAAACAAAGTATACTTACCATCCCTGTGCCTCCATATTGCTGCTCCCGGGTCTCACTGATAGCCGCTAGCTGTCATTTTAGTCTGGAATTCGGGTAGGGCATGTACCCAGCTCCTCCAGCTGCAAAGCCATGGCCCTGATAATTGACTATCTGCTCAGCCAGTCACTGATTAGCTGAGCGGTCAATTTATCAGCCGGGTGTGTGACCTTACAGCTGGCCAGTTGATCCTTAAATCCTTCAGTCTGTCCATTGAAATCAATGGTGTTCTGTTGCCGCTGCTCCTGTTACGCGGAGCGATGCACAGCAGACTGTCACTGACATGAATGGGCTGTTTCAACATGTTGAAAGATCACGATCAGTCAACACTGTGCATGTCGGCTGATCATGGTCTTTCATAATGTCCTAATACATTAAACAATTATTGGCCAGAACGGCCACTAATCGGCAAAGTACGGCCTATAATCGTTTTGTGTAATAGGACCTTAACTCAATCCACATATTTTTTATTATCCACCACCCACTCCGTCATAATGGTTGGTGTGTAGAGATGAGCGAACCTCGAGCATGCTCACGTCCATTCGAACCCGAGCATTCGGCATTTGATTAGTGGTGGCTGCTGAAGTTGGATAAAGCCCTAAGACTATGTGGAAATCATGGATATAGTCATTGGCTGTATCCATGTTTTCCAGACAACCTTAGAGCTTTATCCAAGTTCAGCAGCCACCGCTAATCAAATGCCGATCGTTCGGGTTCGAATGGACTTAAACCCGAACCCGGTTCGCTCATCTCTATTGGTGTGTCATTCTCTCACATGCCTTGTATGCCACAATGACAAAGACATTCCCAAATACACTCTATTTCAGATGCCAACCAGTACAAATATGGTAAAACCAGAGCTGAGGAGGATGCACGGAAGTTTGTGAAAGAGAAGGAACGTCTGGAAAAGGAGAAAGAAGTAATCAGAAACAAGTTGGTAGCACTGAGGAAAGAAAGAAGAGAACTGAAGGAGATGTTAAAAAATAGCACAGGTAAAGTAACATGTGACACAAAGCTTTATATGTAGGAATTCCAATTGTATTTATAACAAAGGCGCCACAATACGTTACAATACCCTCTGTGGAACATTCCAGGGCTTTGATTTCTTGTGTGAAAGGAATCTAGGCTAGCAAAAGAACTTATTGTTCCATTGGTAATGCATGTGAATGGGGTATTTTATATCCCATTCACATGCTCAGAAAATAAGGCTAATCCATGTGCAGACGTGCTGCAGCTGAGTTCCGTATTTCTGCAATGGGTTCTCTGTATACACTTCGAATTTGCCATAGGGTGAACATAAAGACTGAACAATGCAGTCATGATTCAGGAAGACCTAAGGGTCCTTATATACAAGCAGACCCATGCTCAATGCGGTCACCGATGTACCAGGTTTGATAAGCCTTTCATGTGGCTCAATGATTGGGCAACCCTTTTACTTGTGGGTTGTGGGTATTGTGGTGAGAGCTTACCACACGGGTTCTGCCGTAGCGGTGAGCAGTGACAGACGGCCGGTCACTGGTTAGCTGGAACAGCGTGACTCCACTGATGCAGCGGTCGTTGGCGGTGGCGGTGGTGAGATATAGCCCTGCCTGTTGGTGGTTTGTCGTGATGCCAGTGTCGGTTGGGCACACATATGGTGGCACACCTGCTTTATTTTAAGTGGGCTTGCTATACCTTTTTTTCCCCTGTGGACAGTAAGCTGCCGTGCTGTTCAGGGGTCCCTTGAGCAATTATCACAATGGTCCAGAGTGGAGTAATGACCCACCCAGACTATTGTCACTGCCACCCACAGAAAGGGGAGATAACCCAAGAGAAGTGTGATTGCTGTGTAGGTTCTTGTCCCATTAGAATAAATATAATCTTGTTTACTGTGAAGATACTTGATACAGGGCAACACATTATATTTTCATCTTAATAAGTTACTTTGTACTTGAGACAAGAACAGTTCTGTACTGAGAGTTGAAAGAGTGATACAGCCGTGCTGGCTGGGTTGCGTGCTGAGAGGTAGAAAAGGATCAGAAGAGTACAGAGGAGGATGTTGAGAGAGTCCCAACCCAAGTAGTACTGTGCTGTGCCAGAACTTTAGAGGTAGAATAAGTAGAATACTTGAAAGTAGAGAGAAACCCATATTTTGACTCTTTGGTCTTTGAACCACCTATTGCCCAACAGTGTCGGGTGACCTGTCCAAGATGGTGATGCAAGCCCCAGACCTTGTTACCTGGGATCAGCAGAGTGGTCAGAGTTCTCTGATTACACCCGTGCTGCGAGATAGAGTGCTTAGTCTTCTAGCAACTTTGCTCTATTCGGATCAGTTCCTTTACTTCTTGTGGATACTGTCCTGCACTGTTTTCTTCTTGTCCACGGCGTGGGTTGAGATGATCCCTGACTTGTCCTCTCTAATAGTAGCTTAACACTGCATAGTGTGTAGTAGAGTTGCTTGAGGCTGTGTCTAGGTCTCGCATTTACATGTACTCTGCTCAGCGTCTAGGCTACAACTCTGGACTGGGGACCTGGCAGGAGCCAGGGCCCAACTTGACTGCTGTAGGGAGCGTCCTAGCTTGCGTCCTTCCTCTACAGAATCTAAAGCAAAAAGACCCTACACTTCATTTACCCATGTGACTTCCTTCCTACAGCATATGTAAACTGTGCTGTGAGTGGGTGAAGAGTGCGTGTGTAAAATACAAGAGAGAGATGATAGGTTAGAAAGGGAAAGAACTCTCATTGGCCTACAGATCCATGTGGTACATAAGAAAAACAATAACCCTTTAGTTCCTACATCTGTGCAATATCTGGACATAAACATTAGTAACAACGACATCTAGTGGCGAAACTCTGGTACTGCTACATCACCACTAACTCTTATAAGTGCAGACTTTTGCGAAGGGTGTAACCAATAGCAACACTCGTGGTGGGACAGCACAGCATCACCATATAACTTTTCTATTATGACTATTTCATTCACATTTACTCTTTGTGTTCAGGGAAGCAGCAGCAGGATCTGGAGACAAGGCTGGCCTCATCAGAAGAACAGTGTAAGGAAAATGAAAAGAGCCGTGTAGATTTGGAGCTGCAACTTACAGAAGTGAAGGAGAATCTAAAGAAGTCACTGGCTGGAGGTCCATCACTTGGGTTGGCAGTGACAGGAAAAGCAGAAAATCCAGTAAGTACAGTACAGTGGTCCCACACGTTACAATATTAATTGGTTCTAGGAGAACCATTGCATTGGTGAAACTATTATATCTGGAGACTTGAACTCTAGGAAAAACGAATCAAGGATAAAGCAAGTTCTCACTCATAAAAGTGAGAAAGCTGCTGGAGACTGTTTATCACTTTTGATGTAGGTAACAGGGGTTTCTTTAGGGTCCTGAACAGAAAACACTCACACCTGAAATGGAACCCTCATTACCTGTGTCCAAAAGAGCAATCCTGTACTATATTGTAAAGAGGCACTACTAGACAACCATTTAACATGCGTACTTCAATAATACTGAGGGTTTCATTACTGAAGCCATTTGAAGTTGAGGGACCATTGTATTTTAAATGTTATGTTTCATATAGTCTAAAAAAAATGTAAGTAAAGGAAGTGATACATTTACTTTAACATTTAGCAGCGAACAGTTCTACACTTGCTGTAAAGAACGCATTCCTATACTAAGCCTCAACTTTTTGTGTAATTTGACTGTGATTAATATGATGAATATTGATTTTTTGTTTCTGCAGCCACCAAAACCCCAACAAGAAAGTGAGCGTCCTGTGCCTGTCAACAGTGCGGCAGAGTTGAGACATAGAGCCCCATCCATAGTGACAACCAACAAAGGAAAGGTGCTTCAAAAAGCCAAGGTTAGTTATGTTCCAACTACAATGTTGTCCGTTCCCTTTACCATATCAGTAACTAAAAACATGGCGTGCCCCTTATTATTGTGTTAATACAGTATATTCTGGTCGGTATTGGCTTAGGGCTCCACATGCAACACAGCACATAAGTTATGTAAGAAAGAAGCCAATAAACCTGACTTCATTTTTTTGCAAATATGAATAGGTCCCTTTTTCATATACTGATATATTTAAAACACTTAACATTTTGGCCATCAAATAACCCAGTCATATTGTAATATAGGAATTAGAAACTTGAGTCAGAGGTCATGGCCTCTTTATTATAGACATTCAAAGAGTGGACAGCAGATAACAAAGAACAGCTCTTAGCTCCGTGTTCATTGTCTGTGCTATTACACACACAGACCGCAAGCGGGAAGGAGCAAGGGAGGCTGCCCTGACAGTCCTTAGATTGTCTGGGTGGCCCATTAAAGAAAGCAGCAGACTGTAGCCGCTGCTCCTGTTACACAGAGAGACAGTCAGGGCTGTATTTACCACTAGGCACCCGTGGTCTGGTGCCTAGGGCAGCACCAAGGAGCAGGGGGAAGAAAACAACTTTTTTTTGTTTTTATTTTTCTAGTCTCCCACCACCTCTTCATACTTGCCAGTAAATCTGGTGTCTTTTTGAGAGGTGGTGGTGGTGATGTGGGGGTTATGGTGATATTGGTCAGGTCTGGTATGGCGATGTTATCCAGTCACAGTATGGTGGTATTGGTCATGTCTGGCTGGTATGGCAGTATTGTTCAGGTCTGGTATGGTGGTACTGATTAGGTCTGGTATGGCAGTGTTAAATATGATGCCTGGAGATATTACCTACCAATCGACCAATCCTAATGCTAATTGGTGAGTAAAGCTGGGGGGGCCTGTACAGGTTTAGTGCCTTGGGCAGCAGCTGCTAATAATACGGCCCTGGAGACAGGCAGCATACCGTTGCTATTGTTATCATTTTGATTCAACATGTTGTAAGACAATGATCAGCCCACATTGCTGATTGTTACCTTTTTAACATGACATATTACACCAAATGTTTATCCTTGGTGTAATGGGGCCCTTGCTCTTATAGAATGGACCCAGTCGTGTATTTTGTGACCGTCCACTTATTTGAATGCATTGTGGACCTGTACTGGTGCAAAAGGGGTCGTGGCAAGTTTGTCACCTATGGAAGTTGGTTAGCGTATTTCATACATTGCATGGTATATCCTTCACATCTCATTCTGATAGCATTGCTTTTCTATAGAATGCATGGTGATTGTTTGCATAAAAACTTAATTAAATTTTGATATCATCAGTGTGAATACAGTAATAGGTTCAGGGCTATTCTAAAAGACTGCATCAATTCATCGGAATCTAATGTTCTATTGTTCTATTTCAGGAGTGGGAAATGAAGAAGTCCTAAAGCACAAATAAATGGAAAACAGTTCTAGTTCTAACATGAAACCATTGGTTAAATGCATGTGCCTTATGAGAGGAAACGTACAGTACAGAGATGTATAAAGGCAAAGAATGAACACTGGACTGACATGATGAGAAGAGGATTTGGTGTCACGTTAATTCTAAAGGATGTATAAATAAGTTCTTACACTAAAACTGGGTTTAATGGAAAAGAAATGTAAAAAAAAGACCTTATGTTGTTACACTATACTCATTGGAACATCAACTTTTCATATTATAGAGTCCAGTGATAAAAGTTGTAGCCTGGAATTATTTACCCTTGATGGTCAACGCAAGTGAATGAATCTGGATTTTGAGAGATGGAGACTGGAGAAACACTATTGTAAACTGTGCCAAGAAATATTCCGCCAGGATGGTGCCCTGGATACAGGACATGGCCTCTCTACTGTGAATGTTTAACAGTGTTCTCAGAATGTATCTACTATACTTGTCTACTATTAATTGTCACTGAAATGATTGGATACGTAAGGATAGAAGCTACATACTGGGTAGGAAACATATCTTCTCGAAAAAAAAAAGTCAGGGTCACTTTGCATGGCGTCTACATATTGATTCAATCCCCATTTGCATCAGGAACAAAGAGAGCTGCATTACAGCAGTCCATTATAGTAAGATGTGTCACTTAGGTCACTTGTCATGTAGATATGTTCATGTTCTCCAGCTCACCCCAACAGAACAGTCTTCCGATGTCCTAAACACTAGATTTATGATTTCCTAACTTCACATGCTTCTAAAAATGTACTAAAAGACAATGACGTTTTTGTTTTTTTAATGTGCCTTAGAAAAATGTTAGCTGTATGACAGATAACTATTGATGGCATTGTTGAAGTATTTCCATCATATACTGTTATGGCGTATCACTAGAATAAAGGCCCTATTCCACCAACAGATCTGACGACAGATTATCTGCCAAAGATGTGAAGCCAAACCCAGGAACAGACTATTAACAGAGAACAGGTCATAAAGGAAAGACTGGATTTCTCCTCTTTTCAAATCCACTCCTGGGTTTGGCTGTAAATCTTTGGCAGATAATCTGTTGTCAGATCTGTTGGTGGAATAGGGCCTTAAGTCATTACTGTCTGATCAATGGTGGAATCTCTGAATCTGGAAAACAACAGGACCTGCATGGCGCCACTAGTCAACCTTTGTGCAATGAATTGCATCACCGCACCATTGAAGTGAAAGGGTCTGTGTTTTAGTTCCCTGTATAGCAGGGGGATAGTAGTTACTATGCAAGAAAAATTCTGTAAGGTAGCCATAGTGCTTATCTGACAGAACTGATGGCATATCCTATGATCAGGCATTCCTTTCTATGATGGAAAAACTTATTGTACTAGTTCCGATAAGCAATATTGTTATGATTAATTTGTGATAAAGGAAAGGGAAAGTGTTACAATTTCTGATTATAAGACATAGTATAATGTGAAGGAAAATCCCTAAAAAGAGCCCTTGCCTTTTCTGCATATTGTGCCACTAATGTACAAAGAGCTGTATGCACTTTATGAATCTTCCAAATGTTTTTCAATAAAAGGACAATGTACAGAATCCCCCTGTGCTTTTATTTTCTTATTTCGCAGTTATATACTGAATTGTTGAATTTATGAGGGATTAAAATTATACAAGTAAATAGGTATAGTCCACTTAATTATTATTATTATTATTATTATTATTATTATTATTATTATTTATTTATAAAGCGCCCTAAATTCCAGAGCGCTATACAATAGATAGGGGTAACAAGCAGAATACAAGATCAAAACATATTACATGAAGGCAAAAAACAGACTGATACATGGGGGAAGAGGACCCTGCCTGCGAGGGCTTACAATCTATAAGGTACGGGGAGAAAAACAGGAGGTAAAGTGCAGCCTAGTCAAGTGTGATGCAGAATTATTATAGGTTGTAGCCTTGTTTGAAGAGATGGGTTTTCAGGTTACTTTTGAAGGACTTGATGGTGGGTGAGAGCCGGATGTGTCGGGGTAGTGAGTTCCAGAGTATGTGGGAGGCTCGGGCAAAGTCATTTGAATCATTTTCATTAAGATTATTACTGGTGATCGTATCCATGTCACTAAACACCCTCTTCCAGTTAACAGTTGACAATGAGCATCTGCTGTAGACCATAATGTCCTTTAAAGGTTATCCAGAATTAGAAAACATGCAGGTAATTCCTTGCAAAAACAGCACCACACCTGTCTCCACATTGTGTATGGTTAGAATGTTAGAATTCAGCTTGGTTCACTTCAATGGAGCTGGTGCTGTTTCTGGAAGAAAATGGCAATGTTTTCTACACCTGGATAACCCCTTTAAAACTACCAGGTGGACAATTGTTACCGTTTCTTTAGGGGTACATTCTCTAAGGTATGTTCACACATACTTAAAGGAGAAGTCCGGCGAAGATCATCCCCCCGCCATCATCCTCTCCAACAGCCACAGGCCGCACAGCTCTGGGAGTCGGGTCGTGACATCACCACTACATCCAGGAAGTGAAGCCTTGATGCAGTAGTAAGTGCAGGGGAAAAAGCACTTTATAAGCATTTCCTGTAATTAGTGTATATTGGTGATTTGTATAACTTTTGGGGGGCAATACAATATTTTAATAAAAAATTTCCTCAGACTTCTTCTTTCATCAGCTGTGCAGTTATATTGATTAAATTCACAGCATAAGATCCATAGCATAAAATCTAAAGCAGATTAAAGGTAATCTGTCAGCTCCCGGGCCCTACCTAAGGTGCTGACAGATAAAGTGTTGATACTGGGGCCTCAGTAACAAACACCCAGAGCCGTTTCTAGGGCTGAGTGAGCCTGGCCACCGCACGGGGCGCCCTGAGGCGCGCGGCAGTACCCGGCCCGCACCCTCCGCATCATCAGGGCTTGCCCGGGGATCTGGAATCTAAGTTCTAGATCCCCTGGAAAACCTTTAGCTGTGAGTACGCCTTTAAGACACACGCACTGCTAAAGGGAACAGCGCAGGGGCACAGACATTGAGGCTTCCTGTGCAGGCGGCCTCTTTATTATAGGCTGGCTACCTGCTCCGGAAGCCAGAAGAGGAGGACTCACCAAGAGGAGCGGTGAAGAGCAGGGTGAGTTGCTGATGGTCACCCATCTTTCCCAGCATCCTGTATGTCAGTGTAATGGAGGTCACCCAACTTACCCAGCATCCTGTATGTCAGTGTATAATGGAGGTCATACAGCTCTCCCAGCATCCTGTATGTTAGTGTAATGGAGGTCACACAGCTTTCCCAGCATCCTGTATGTCAGTGTAATAGAGGTCACACAGCTTTCCCAGCATCCTGTATGTCAGTGTATAATGGATGTCACACGGCTCTCCCAGCATCCTGTATGTCAGTGTAATGGAGGTCACACAGCTCTCCCAGCATCATGTATGTCAGTGTAATGGAGGTCACACAGCTTTCCCAGCATCCTGTATGTCAGTGTTTAATGGAGGTCTCACAGCTTCCCCAGCATCCTGTATGTCAGTGTATAATCGAGGTCACACAGCTCTCCCAGCATCCTGTATGTCAGTGTAATGGAGGTCACACAGCTTTTCCAGCATCCTGTATGTCAGTGTAATGGAAGTAACACAGCTCTCCCAGCATCCTGTATGTCAGTGTATAATGGAGGTCACACAGCTCTCCCAGCACCCTGTATGTCAGTGTAATGGAGGTCACACAGCTCTCCTAGCATCCTGTATGTCAGTGTAATGGAGGTCACACAGCTCTCCTAGCATCCTGTATGTCAGTGTAATGGAGGTCACACAGCTCTCCCAGCATCCTGTATGTCAGTGTAATGGAGGTCTCACAGCTCTACCAGCATTCTGTATGTCAGTGTAATGGAGGTCACACCATGCAGACTTTACTGCACCAAGCAGCAGAATTCTTCAGTTTGGGACCTTATAGGTGTGAAAGGGAAAGGAAGTTGCTGGATAAGTGCGGAGCCTGAGATGTTTGTCTGGCAGGTTCAGAAGAGATGAATTGTAGCTGCAAGAAACCGTCATGGAAGCCTGGACCGGATTGAGAGGAAAAGGAAAGTGACGCCTCAGATCAAAGAAGATGTAACCTGTGGGTCACTGAATGATGTTTTTGTATTCAGTAGAACCCGAATCTTAATAAAGGGGGAGGGGGGCGCTTTTATCAAGATTCGCCCTGTTGCCAAAATGCCTAGAAACTGCCCTGCAAACACCCATTAACGTGTATGCCCTAGGTAATGCCAAACCAGTACAACAGTAAATACTTCTCTACCAGCAAATATATATTCTTCAAATATATTAATGCAAAAAAAACAAGGACAGAGCATGTAGGACCCCTAAATACTGGTGACGGGGAATTAATAACTGGGGATCAGGAGAAAGCTGAGTTACTTAATGGGTTCTTCAGTTCTGTATATACAAAAGAAAAGGATGGAGCTGTTGTGTGTGGGGCCAGTACTGAGGTGGGTGGGGCCAGTGCTGCTAACACATGTAATGTACTAAACTCGTTTACTATAGATATGGTCCAAGATAAATTAAACAAACTCAATGTAACCAAAGCTCCAGGGCCTGATGGATTACACCCCAGAGTTCTTAGGGAACTCAGTTCTGTAATTTCTCTACCCTTGTATGAAATATTCCGTGATTCTTTGTTTACAGGTATTGTGCCGAGGGACTGGCGTAAGGCAAATGTGGTGCCAATCTTCAAAAAGGGCTCTCGAACTTTCCCAGGTAACTATAGACCTGTAAGCTTAACGTCCATTGTGGGAAAACTATTTATAAGGGACTACATCCAGGAATATGTAGTGGCAAATAGTATTATAAGTGATAACCAGCATGGTTTTACTAAGGACAGAAGCTGTCAAACCAACCTAATATGTTTCTATGAAGAGGTAAGTAGAAGCCTGGATGGCGGCGCGGCTGTGGATATCTTGTACCTGGATTTTGCAAAAGCGTTTGACACAGTTCCTCATGGACGTCTGATGGGTAAGTTAAAGTCTATCAGTTTGGAAAATTTAATGTGTAACTGGATTGAAAACTGGCTTAATAATCGTACCCAGAGAGTGGTGGTCAATGATTCCTACTCCAAATGGTCCCCGGTAATAAGTGGTGTACCCCAAGGGTCAGTACTGGGCCCTTTTCTGTTTAACTTGTTTATTAATGATATTGAGAATGGAATTAACAGCAATGTTTCTATCTTTGCAGATGACACCAAGCTTTGTAGTACAGTACAGTCTATGGAGGATGTACAGATGTTACAGGATGACTTAGACACCTTGAGTGTTTGGGCGTCCACTTGGCAAATGAGGTTCAATGTAGATAAATGTAAAGTTATGCACCTGGGTACTAATAACCCGCATGCATCATATGTCCTGGGGGGAGTTACACTGGGAGAGTAGCTGATGGAGAAGGATCTGGGTGTACTTGTAGATAATAGACAACAGAACAGCACACAATGTCAGTCAGCGGCCTCTAAGGCCAGCAGGATATTGTCATGCGTTAAAACAGGCATGGACTCTCGGGACAGGGATATAATATTACTGCTTTATAAAGCTTTGGTGCGGCCTCATCTGGAGTATGCTGTCCAGTTTTGGAACCCGGTTCATAAAAAGGATGTTCTAGAGCTGGAGAGGGTACAAAGACGGGCAACTAAACTAATAAGGGGAATAGAGCATCTTAGTTATTAGGAGAGATTAAAAGAATTAAATTTGTTTAGTCTGGAGAAGAGAAGTTTAAGGGGAGATATGATTAACTTATTTAAATATATAAATGGCCCCTACAAGAAATATGGGGAAAAGATGTTCCAGGTAAAACCCCCTCAAAGGACAAGGGGGCACTGCCTCCGCCTGGAGAAAAAAAGGTTCAATCTCCGGAGGCGACAAGCCTTCTTTACCATGAGAACTGTGAATCTGTGGAACAGTCTACCACAGGATCTGGTCACAGCAAAAACAGTAGAGGGCTTCAAAACCGGCCTAGACAAGTTCTTAGACCAAAATAATATAAATGCATATGTATAGAACCTATCACCCCTCCCCCTTCCCTGTATCCATCCCCTCCTTGGTTGAACTTGATGGACATGTGTCTTTTTTCAACCATATTAACTATGTAACTAGCAATAACCCATAGTAAACGAGCACTGCAGTGCAGAAACAAATATTGCTCCACCTGTAGTAAACAAATGCCACAGTGCAAAAATACATACTGCTCCAACCTAGAATAAACCAACAATGCAGAGAAAAAATGCATACTGCGTCTCCTGTGGTAGCCCAACACCACAGTGTAGTAACACACACTGCTCCACCTGTAAGTAAGCAATACTGCAGTGCACAATACAGTACATACTGCTCCATGTAGTGAACTGACACTGCAGTGCATTATTATATACTGCTTCACCTGTGGTAAACCAACACAGCAGTGCAGCAATACACACAGAAATACATAATGCTTCACCTGCAGAAAACCAACTTCACAGTGCAGCAGACCGTTCCCCATTTAGCATTTAGCCACCTGGGAGCTTTCTCCCCCTCCACACTAATAGCAATTTTTACCCCCTTAGTTACCTTACTTCTACTATATAGCATGCGTACATGTGGTGTCCCACCACGGGTATTACTTATGGTTACACCCTTCGCAAAAGTCTGTACTCTAAGTGAACTGTGGGGATGAAGCAGTACCTACGTTTTGCAACAAGATATCACTATTGTATGTAATGGTACTTATGTTTTGCACAGCTGCAGGTAACCAAAGGGTAATTGTTTATTGTGACCTGTACACCAATGAGGACCTTCTCTTTCTCTCTACCTATCTCTGAGCTCCTTTCTTTTATGCTTTTCTTCTCCACCACTCACAGGCATTATTGAATCACCTGTAGGAAGTCGTCAGATGGGGAGAGGAAGCATACACCCACACCTAGACTGTCTTAGCTACGTTTCTGAGCAGAGCGGACACAAGACAAGTTGGTCCCTATCATGGTCCATATGGGCCCTGGCTTTGCCAGGTCCCCACTCCAGGGCTACACTATGCAGTCTTAGTCTAGTAGTTGAGCAGAACAGACGTATGTGGGAGACTTAGACACCTTTTTCTTGAAAGCAATACTTCCACACACTATGCAGTGCAAAGCCACTCAAGGGAGAGGACAAGTCAGAGAAAATGCAGAGAACCAGTCTAAACGTGCAGGACAGTATCCTGATAACAAGAGGAACTGATCCAGATAGAGCAAAGTTGCTAGAAGCCTACATACTCTATCTTGCAGCACAGGTGTCACCAGGGAACCTTGGGAACTCTGCTCAACCCAGGTAACAAGGTCTGGGGCTTGTGTCACCCTCTAGCACAGGATCAGGATCCGATATGAATGGACTTTTCCATGTAGTATATGTATATTTCCTCTATGCATATACACTTTTCTGGACTCCGATGCCCCAATTCCTATATTATTCCACTTATGATCTGTAGATATTTGGTGTAAGTATATATATATATATATATATATATATATATATATATATATGTTGTGTTCTCTTTGTACACATCTGTATGGGATATTTTTAGTAACATACTATACCTATATCCCTAATTGGATATATGGAACTTATTGGCATATACTATGGTGGGTGACGGCCCGACAAATAAGTGAGGAGGTGCCACTATACTTTCCCTGGATCTCTTTCACCTCTTCTTTTAGGAAATAGAGATGATTGGCTGGCCGCGGTAAAACTTTTTATATAGCTACACATATGTAACAAGACACAATTGTGTCTTTTTGTGTCTTCGATATATACTCACATATATTGTAAGGATGTGCTACAATTTGATGTATTTTTCTGAATTGTATAGTGCCAGGATTGATTGATATAGGATCTAGTGCAGGCACATGATGAGTCCAGATATTCATACATGTGTATTATTTCCTGGCCCATGTTTGCATTGCGCTCATATATTTTTGAAGATGGTTTGATATTCTACATCTATTGTTCTGTAACTGCTATTATATATATAATGATACATTTTCAATCATTGCATATTTTATTCTCACGTCTTATAACCATAATGTTGCTGTCCAGTACATATTTTGTTACTGGCACTGAATGTATATGCATTGTGGTAAGTCATATTCTGACATGTGCATTGCTATGGATCTATGCGTTTTTCACAAGTCATATGGACCTGTTTACATTTGTCAGCACGGCGCTTGCGCATAGTTCCGCCGGGCTATTGTTTGGACCTGCATCATGTGGTCTGCACTTGTGCTTGCGCATTGCTGTACTTGTATTTGTTTCTTATTTGTAAAATTGACAGGTCTTACTTGCACTGCGATTGCCCATGATTGACGTCAGACAACGTGATGATGCATTACGCATCTGTTACGTGTGCTTACGTTCCTTGGAGCATGCGCATGAAGCTCCATGGGACGCAGCGGTCATTTTAGATTATCCACACATGGTCCTTGGATGCCGGGCCGTCACACATCAATAGGCAGGTAATACATGTGTTTAATTAGTATTTTATTGATCTGTGTATAAATATGGGCACATACCCCCACATCAGCAGTCCCTGACGAAGTTCCAGTAGAGAACGTAACGCGTAGGATTGTGGACTCTAACCTTTCTACTCCGGCTGTTCCCTATTTTTGATATGGTGAAGTGGGTTTGATGTGTTTACAATGATGTAGTTCACATATTAGGTGGCTGTTTTTTTTGGGTCTCGCTTTATTTATTTGCTCATCTGATTTATTTCAGGGTATTATACTACATTAATATATTTGCACATGTTCACTTCTGTGTTGATTTAATCTATTTTTTCATCCAGAGTATATATATATATATATATATATATATATATATATATATATCCTACAGGTTGTTGAGTCTTGAGGTACCTTTGTATTTTGCAGGTACCTTTGTTGTCTTTTTTAATTGTTTTTAACTGGATAGGGGCTTAGTGGCCATATGTTTGTTCTATGTACTTGTATGTCTTTTTGCTATTATGAATTATGAATAAAGGATTATGTAATTTTCTAAATTTACAATCTTGTGGTGTGCTTTACGTTGTTATTACATACCGCTGTTTCTTGTTGGTTTGGTACCCTCTAGCACAGGTCATGCAATACTGGTGGGCAAAAGGTGGTGTAAAGACAAGAAGTCAAAACACAGGCACAAGTAAAC
Source organism: Dendropsophus ebraccatus (assembly GCF_027789765.1). Lineage (NCBI taxonomy): Eukaryota > Metazoa > Chordata > Amphibia > Anura > Hylidae > Dendropsophus > Dendropsophus ebraccatus. The sequence continues at coordinate 69,030,675 of NC_091454.1, forward strand.
ATCTATTCTCAGGTCTACAGTATTCTACTTTTTTTTTCTTCTTCTAACATTCCGGCAGAGCACACTTCTACCCTGGGTTGGGAGTCTTGCGACATCCTCCTCTCTACTACTCTGAACCTGCAGTACAAACCTCTCTCTTCTGTTCTATACTCTCTGCACAAACTCCTCTCCACTACTCACAGCTCTTTTATACAAAAGGTCCTCAGTGCAGTTCTTATCTTGTTAGATTTACAACTATTGTACAAAGTATTCCTAGTAAAGAAGATCTACTTATGCTAACAGTGTTTTTAACTCCAGCCCCTACACAGTAGACATCACATCCCTGGGTCATCTCCCCTTTAAGTGGGTGGAAGTACCGATAGTCCGCGTGGGCCACAACTCCACTCCGGACAACCGTGATAAGTACCCAAGGGACCCCCTCACCGACCACAGGGGAAAAGGGGAAAGCTAGTCTCCCTAAACTAAAAGCCACCATACCTGTGTGCCAACTGACACTGCCCAACTGACACTGGCGTCATGACAGTATACCATCTGGCTAAGCTATATTCCAACCGACCACCACAGAAATGGTTTCACATGTTACCATCTAGCAAGTGACAGGTCAAGCAGACACCACATACACACATACAAATAAAGGTTTGATGTGTTCTATACAGGCTCCTGCTGTAATCACACCAAGTGTACGGCAGCTTTGCATTGCAAAGGTAAAAAACAGTGGGCAAAACATGCAGGAATAGTTGGAATGCTAGAGTAAAACATGCAGTGCATGTCACCTTGCACTGTGTTTTGGTTGGTTGCAGAATTAACACTGCTACTGTAAAATGTAAAATCCTACATTATACTAAGGCCACTATCCCCCTATACAGTGACCATATACTGGTAGATACCAGCTCTACATCATACAAATTATGACAGTAATTTATATCCAGTGACCCACAGGTGACGTCTTCTCTGATGGGAGCTGCTCACTTTTTCTTTTCCATCCAACCTAGGCCATGAATGCAGAATCTGCCAGAGAAACATTTTAGTTTCCTTGCTCCAGCACCTATAACATTAGGCCTCCTCTGAGCTCCAATATAGTACTTAGGTCCCTCTGTATCTCATAGAGCTGTTAGGTCTGCCCCTTGCCCCATACAGTAACTAAGCCCCCATGCATATAATAGTTAGGCTCCTCTGTTCATCTATACAATAGTTAGTCCCCCTCTGTGCCCCAATAGTAGTCAGGTCTCCTCTGTGGCCCAATAAGGCCCCCTCTGTACACCCATATAGTATTTAGAGCCAACTATGTCCCCATATAGTATTCAGACCCCGCTGTGCCGCGATAGAGTAGTTAGGTGTCCTCCTTGTCCCCAATAGAGTAGCAAGGACCTCATCTGTGCATCCATATAGTAGTTAGGACCCCGCTGTGCTCCCATAAAGTAGTCAGGTCCCCTCTGTGCCTTAAAAGAGGAGTAAGTCTTCCTCTGTGCATCCATATAGAAGTTAGTCTTTGTGTCGATTTGGTAATTAGGTCCCCTCTTTGCATCCATTCAGTAGGTTGTATCTTAACTGCAGCTAAGACTCCCCAGAAACTGTACCCCCCCCCAGCAGTCCCCCCCCCCCCTTCTCTTTTCCTCTGGAATAAGAAAAGATAAGACATTTATACCACCCTGTGGTCACTCAAGCGCTAGAACTCCAGGGAGAGAGTGGCCTCTATGGACCACGGGCAAAACACTGCCTGCGGCCAAAAGAATGACTGACAGGGCGGGGAGCCACTGGCTCATAGTTATAGTGTTGGTGGGTGCAGTAGTGGGGACACTGACGTCGGCCCTGGAGGGGGCAGCATGGATAGGTAGATCAATCATTTATCCATCTCTATGGCACCACCCCCGTGTGGCGGCTGGCGCCCTGTGTGACCGCACTGGTAAAGCCAGCCCTGTTAGCTGTGCTGGGACCAGAATTTGTGAGCCCTGCTGTTCACGATACAGGCATTGGTGGCAGCAAGGGGAAAACACTGAACATGTATAGGTTTCCAGAATTTTATGGGTGGACCAAACAGTAACCATAGTTACTCTGTGTACCACCACATAGGGTCCATTCATATGGCTCTCCCATGAGAGAGCGGAGACAGCAGTCACAACGTAGAATAAGGGAAAAATATCAGCATCTATTGCAGAATTTAAAAGCCATTTATTATTTATTATCTAATAGTTTGAATCCTTACACCTGTTCCAACCATGGCCTAGAGTATTTACTGGTTACTGCCCTTTGTAATGCATTGTTTACCTATAGCATGCAATATAAGAGCTTTCCTGGAACAGCTTGACCCATGAAGATCAATATCTTGTTAACAGCTGCATATGAAGATAATACAGGTACTGTTGCTTTATACTCTTTCCTGCCAGCAGCATTGTGTGCACCATAAGGTTTATGGGTGAGGGGGAAGGGTGCTGATGAGTGCACCTCCTCCAAAGCTAATAGCTTTTGTCTAGTGTTTCCTAGTACATTTGTGCTTTCTTTTCCATTGGTGGCAGTGTGTGTGGGACCATGAGCCTGGCAGTCTTTCCACCTTGGAAGTTTTGGCATTCCTGTCTTCCACAACATGCCCGTTACTGTCACTGTTGTGATGCAGGATAAGTGGCCTGATGGATGTCCAATTGAGCGTCATGCTGTGACCAACAGGAGGGGAGCAGGAAGTGAAGCTAGGTGGCATGGGAGCCTGGACCTGACCTAGAATATTTTAAAGGGGTTATCCAGTGCTACAAAAACATGGCCACTTTCTTTCAGAGACAACATGACTCTTGTCTCCAGTTTGGGTGTGGTTTGCAATTAAGCTCTATTCACTTCAATGGAACTAAGCAGCAAAAACCCGCCCAAGCTGGAGACGAGAGTGGGGCTGTCTCTGGAAGAAAGTGGCCATGTTTTCATAGCGCTGGATAACCCCTTTAAGGTCCTAGAACAGAAGCATCAAACCTGCAGCCCTTCAGCTATTGCAAAACAACATTTTTTTTTTTGTTTTGGCTTCCAGATATGATGGGAATTGTAGCTTTGCAACAGCTGACTGTCCCCAGGATTGACACTTGTGTCCTAAAATATAAAATGTATACCCAATACAATATCTCATCGGGTGAGATTTAATGATACTTGAAAAAGAGGGTATTGTGGATTACACTACAGGGAGAAGTCAGGAGGACCTGCAATCCATTCTAGAAGGCTCAAACCCAGTCCACACAATGTGTACCTAAAGATCTTGAGAAACTATGCTAGGGCAGCAGCATAGAGGACTTCAGGCTGCACAAAAACAATCTCTGTAAAGTTAATGCAGCAATTAGCTTACTGAATTTTTTTCATTACACTACCTGGTCGGTGCCGGCGTCTTTACACTACCTGGTCGCCACCAATACATATAAGGTGAGCTACACCCCGTGTTTGGATGGTATTACTCTGGGTAATCTCATGTTCCCACTAGCTACCAGTGTTTCAGAAAAATAACATCTCCTGTAATTACAATTACAGGTCCTTATATCGGACTAAAATATTATATATTTCTAAAATATATCTACAAAAAATGGAAAATAAAACATAGTAGCACTCATTTTTCTCCAATGCTACCTTTCAGATGGAGTTTCTGCTCTTTGCCCTAATGGGCCAGGTTGTGGTTGGTCCTAGCAGAGGGCCCTTTGCTAGATCGGTGCAACCCCATCAACCTGGACTGAAAGTTGGTGTTTCTTTGCCATGTCTAGATTGAACAAATGAACAAACAGAAATCAATTCTTGGGTTTTTTTTCATTGCACCAAGGCTCTGTATACACATATTGTTGCTTCCATTCAGAACACAATGCTGTGCCAGATCTATTGTACACCCGATTCCAATGCCACTCAACTGACCTCATTGGCTTTCAGTTGGGTCTTTTGGGGTTTCTGTTGTTTTGATGGCAAAAGTAGTACCGTATGCTTCCCTTGCAGATGCCACTTTCAATGTAAATGCAAACACAGCCGCACAGTATATTATTGTTATATTGCTTTTATTACTTAAATGAACTTCTGCAATTTCCTGGTATTATCCACTATTATGTCAGAGAACAGACACAATGCATTTTCTTTTTCCACTAATGGCCCTATTCCACGGGTCGTTTTAGAGGAGCAAACGAGCGCTATTAGCGCTCGTTTGCTCCTCGTTCGCCGCTCGCTGCCGCTGCTATTCAACGCGGCTGCAGCGAGCGGGTGAGTGCAGGAGGGGCGGCGGGGAGCTGCGGGGGGGCTGCTCGGAGGATCGCTGATCGTCCGGGCAGCCCATAGGATATAGCAGCGTCTGCTGCCGATGCTCCTATTCAACGGAGCGACGGCAGCAGATCGCTGCTATATCAGTCGCTTGTTTTTCAACATGTTGAAAAACAAGCGACTGCAACGATCAGCCGACATGAACGATGTCGGCTGATCGTTGCACTCTATTCCACAGAACGATTATCGTCCGTAGCGGTCGATATCGTCCGAAAACGAACGATAATCGTTCCGTGGAATAGGGCCATAAGAAGATAAAGTGTACACTCTCTTTAAGGGAACCAGACCAGCTTGTTTGGTGCTGGACGTTTTGTGTGCGTAGTCTATCCCCTTCCCTTTGTTAGCACTTCACATGGTGACTCTTTTTAGGGAGATCTGTAACATTCCACAACTCCATATGTCATTAGCATATCAAATAGCCCTGGCTTCCTGTGTGGAGTCAGGACAGTGTGTGGTATGCCCCATCAGCAAGACAATGACCACACATTTGCTTATATAGACACCACTTTAGATATCCCACCCTCCTTGTTTCTGGTAATTGTTAATCTTACCTAACCTCCCCCCTCCGGCCGCCCATAGCTGAAAAATCCCAAAGTTACTCACTGAAAACAAATTTCCCAACCATGTGAAAATGTACCTGTGCAATAGTCATAGCAGATTATCCTACAATATGTTTACATTTCAATTAAGTCAATTTTTCTGTTGGAGAATATTTTTTCTTCCAGGATGGTTCAGAATAAAAGCATAGAGGCATGATATCATAACACCATAATACATGAGCCATGCATGAACCTGTATCGTAGAGCCATAATACATGAGCATGCATAAGCCTGTATCATAGAGCCATAATACATGAACATGCATGAACCCTTTTCATAGAGCAATAACACATGAGCATGCATGAACCATTATCATTGAGCCATAACACATGAGCATGCATGAACCTGTATTGTAGAGCCATAATACATGAGCATGCATGAACCATTATCATAGAGCCATAATACATGAGCATGCATGAACCATTATCATAGAGCCATAATACATGAGGATGCATGAACCATTATCATAGAGCCATAATACATGAGGATGCATGAACCATTATCATAGAGCCATAATACATGAGCATGCATGAACCATTATCATAGAGTCATGATACACGAGCATGCATGAACCAATGTCTGCAAATGCACAGCGTGCCAGGAAATGTCTTGGTGACCTCAGACAGTTGCCTAGCAACAGGTCTTACCTGCCTAGCAACAGCCCCCACAGGCAGAGGTGACCTTGTAGAGTCTGGCAGGAGATATACAATGCATCATTTATCATAGCTACCAGGCCAGACCCATACCACCATGTGGTTACATTATTGCACCCATATTGTAGCCATAAGTCCTGGCTCAACAATGAGTAATGACCCAAACTAACTGCATCATACATCCCTGTAATGCTGGGAGTTTGGCCAAAGCTTCTGGCAATAATATGGGCACAACAATTCACAATGTGAGGTTCTCTGTCTTCCTAGTAGGTATTTTCCTTATGGGGTTTCCCAGGAATAAAAGGGGTCTTTTTGTCTCCAAAAATAGCATCACTCCTGTCTGGTCTCTGTGATTGACTTTGGTTTACTGAGCCTTGATCAATTGTGTGGGTGGGCTGCATCATTAGTGTGGCCCTGTACTTCATCATTGTCAGTCGCACATCCCCTATTAACACAAGACAATGCGCAGCCGGTAACAATAGTATGAATAGCCACAGAAGATGCGATCAGCCGATAAATGAACGTTATCTTCCTACAAACAATCATTCACCCGACGATCAGCCATGATAAGAGGTATCTCCATCTCATAAAGATAGCTTCCCAGCCCCCTCTGATCTGTTTGCAGTTGCCAGAGGAAAACAGCAGGGGTTATACAATTTGCATAACTTCTATTGACTTTACGCGAGCTAAGCTGTTTATGTAAAACTATATAAACAGCCAAGCTTGCAGTAGTGAAATATTCGAAGGTTCGAAATTCGATTCAAGCAGACTGCGAAATTCGAGTATTCCATCAAATATCCAATCCCATTAAAGTCTATGGGAGAAAAATGCATGTGACTTGGTGATTTCCAAGTGGTCGAATTTAGTTTTTCAAGTCCACCACGACACCTCAGAAATTCATGCCAACACCTCTGGAATGCAACAGGGACAGCAGGGGAAGCATGCCTGGGTACATCTAACACGCCAAAGTCGCAGCATTACGCCACTATCACAGCCTATGTACTGCACTGTGGCAATTTGGATGTTACATGTAATAGGCCAACACAGGAAAATTATACACTGCCTGCCTAAGTAGCTGATGCCTGGTAGTCTGTGCACTGTATGAATATAGATATATGCTGTAGCCCTAACAAAGGGTTTTCGGGTCTTGCCTGTCTAAAATGTCTGACAATCCTCACTGTCCCAATTCGACTGACGATATACATTACCTATCCACGCTCCAGGGCTGCTGCTGCGGTCCGCTTCTCTACAGGTCCCACGCGCTCTAGCTTCAGAGCGACCTGGCTAAGCTGACAGGCCCGCTCAGCCGATCACAGGCAGGGACCGCCTGCAGCAGCCCTGGAGCGTGGATAGGTAAATTATACCATTTAAGCAAGGGCTGCAAGGACATCGGTAACGATGTCCATGCAGCCCTTGTTAAATGATTATCGGGGCGTGTAATAGGCCCAGTAAATCTTCTAGATCGGCGCTCGTTTGCAGTTGTTATCGGGCCCCTATCGGCCCGTCTAATAGTACCCTTGGACTGGAGAAGCAACAAAACCCAGTGCAGGACGTTTAGAATACACACCAGCTGCCTGTCTGTCTGAATAAAGCAGCTGCTGTACAGGTAGCTGGCCAAATCACTGTATATATGGACAGAATATACTGTGTTGTGTCTTCTAGTAGCCCTAACAAGGGCTTTTGTGGTCTTCCCTGCCCACAATCACCTAAAACCTCACTTTCCCTGCAGCAATCTCTCTCCTGGTCTAAGTCCAACATGGTATCTGACGATGGTCAGATGATGGTAGCAGGAAAAGCCAAGTTCTTATACTCTGTAGGTCACATGAGTAAGCCAGCCAATCAGTGTAGACACTGTTTACACGATGCCAGCATGCTCCTAGGGCCTCTCACACCCCCCTGCATAGTTATTTGTCAAAAAAAGGCTCCAGGGAAGGTGGGAGGAGCATTGAATTTTTACTGCGTATTTGGTCGGCTGCTCGATCAAAAACAAGTATTTTGAATAGTGTACTATTTGATCAAATACCCACTCAATCGAGTACTACACGCTCATCTCTAATTATAGTCAATGGGAGTTAAAGTGTCATTGTTGTTTGTAAAAAACTTTTAACATGTCTCTATGACATAAAAACAGCGGTCCAGGTCTGAGTGTTCAGAGCCGTATCAATCAGCAAAATGTGCGGGGAGAGGACCATGCTGCAGTGTGTCCTCTCCTTGCTCTGTATCACGTCGTATCAGTTAGGCTCCATGGACTTACATAGACAATCAGTCGGAGCCAGACTGATCACGTGACAAAGAGCGGGGAGAGGATCGCGGCTAGCGCAGTCTTCTCCCGACTCGTTCTCCCAATTGGTATAGGTGTGAACACTCAGACCCAGACCAATCAAAACTTTTGACAAGTCTCTGACATGTCAAAAGTTTTTACAAAGGACGGGTACACTTTAAGCATATTATGTAACTCCTGTGCTCCTTCCTGGGAGCAGGAAGACATCATTATGAGAAGGAATTCCCCTTTAAAGGGCTTATCCAGCACGGGGGCACTTTTTTTGGGGACCGGGGAGGAGGTGGCTGAAATAAAAGGCATCCACTACAGCTATGCTTGTAGTCGTGCCCACTGTCCGACTCACCCAGGTGAGCAGTGGCGTAGCTACCAGGGTCGCAGCGGTCGCCGCTGCGACCCGGCCCGCTACGAGGGGGGGCCCGCGAGGGCCCCCCTTGCCACTGCACTGCTCACCCCTTAAATTATGGGGGAGAGGGGGGCATCTATAAGGGGGGAAAGAGAACAGGGGGGCATCTATAATGGGGGGAGAGGGGGGGCATCTATAATGGGGGAGAGGGGGCATCTATAAGGGGGGAAGAGAAGAGGGGGCATCTATAATGGGGAAGAGGGGGGCATCTATAATGGGGGGAGAGGGGGGCATCTATAAGGGGGGAGAAGAGGGGCCATCTTCAAGGGGGGGAGAGGGGGCCATCTATAATGGGGGAGAGGGGGCATCTATAATGGGGGAGAGGGGGCATCTATAAGGGGGGAGAAGAGGGGCCATCTTCAAGGGGGGGAGAGGGGGTCATCTATAAGGGGAGGGGGTATCTATAAGGGGGGGAGAAGAGGGGGCCATCTTCAAGGGGGGGAGTGGGGGCCATCTATAAGGGGAGGGGGGGCATCTATAATGGGGGTAGAGGGGGTCATCTATAAGGGGAGGGGGGCATCTATAATGGGGGGGAGAGGGGGCATCTATAATGGGAGGGGGCATCTATAATGGGGGTAGAGGGGGTCATCTATAAGGGGAGGGGGTCATCTATAAGTAGAGGGGGAGAGGGGGCCATCTATAAGGGAAGGGGGGGTGCAACATGCAGTGGGGGCCATCTATATATACTATACCTACTAAATGAGGGTGTAAAGGGGACAGTACAGATGTGCAGTGTGTATAGAGATGAGGGTGGTGTCAGTGTGAGGAGACTAATATGTCTGTCTGGCAGATTCTGTGGATTCGTGGCTCGGAGAAATTCTCATAACGGCCCAGGGCAGATGGAGAAGAAGATGAAAAGGAAAGAACTCAGATCAGAGAAGACGTCCCCTGTGAGTCACCTGCGTATATCTGCGCTGTAATGTATATGGTGTACAGAACCTGTGTACAGCTGCTTTCACCTCTATATGACTGTATGAGGTGATAGTGATCTGTGTACAGTGGATCTTATTCAGTAGCAGCAGTGGTGTTAGTCAGTATGTGGTGGTAATATTTGTTACTTGTTATCTGGTACTGTGTTTTATTGGAATTAGTATACTGGTTTTGGTCAGTAACAATATGGTGGTGATGGTTGTGGTGTGGCGTTAATATTTGCCCCTTGTATACTTGTATTATTGGCAATATTGGTCTCAGTATACAGTAACAGTATGGCGGTAATATATATGGTGATAATATTTTCACTTCCTATATGCTGGTGTTATTGGTAATATCTGTCTTGGAGTGTGTATATATATATATATATATATATATATATATTTACATACACACACATACACCTACCAGTAGCATCACTTGGTCGTGAAAGGGGGGGGGGGCCCAAGTTGACCTCTCGCACCAGGGCCCAACGAGACATTAGCTACGCCCCTGCAGGTGAGGGCACTTCTCATATCCCTTTACAGTGATTAGCATAGGGAATCATGGTGCATGGCGCATCTATTTTTGTTGGCTGGTTGACATTTTACATTGTATTTTCCTGTTTTTTTTTTCATACATTTTTCCTCACACATTGAACAAACAATAATAGCAAAATATATTTTCATTTGTATAAAACAGGGACTGATCGGCTCTTCACTCAGACAGCATAGAAGAGAGTTCTCTCAAAGGATTTTGTACTCAGTCTGTCTTCTACAGATCCATAGGGCGGACATTAATTGTGCCTCTTGGGAACTTATCATTCACGCCTCTAGAGACTCGGAATACATGTCACAATTACAATATATGATCATTCAACCAGCTCAATAATCTTTTATCCATGTTTGATTCCATACATGTCCATTATCTCCATTTCACTGTTTTTACTGGCTGTGCTGTTCATGGTGTGTTCACAAATTCAGGTTTTTAACGGCAGTGACGTCATACAAAGCCAGGATTGAATTTGAGAAGAGGAGAAGATTCAGTGTTTGCTTGATAGATGTCCTTCACTTAGGGCCCTATTACACCAACAGATTATCTGACAGATGTTTTTCAGCCAATACCAGGAATGGATTGTAAACAGAGAACAGGTAATAAAGGAAAAACTGAGATTCTTCCTCTTTTCTAATCCATTCCTGGCTTTGGCTTTAAAAAAAATCTGTCAGATAATCTGTTGTTGTAATAGGGCCCTTTTACTCCATATCTGGCTTTGCATTCAATAACTGCATTGATATACCTATAATGCATTTTGGGACGGTACGCCCCTTCCTAAAGAGTTTGGTGGCTTTAATAAGACCCTGCGAGGTTAAACAATCCCCTGTTTATTGTCTTGTCCCTATGATTTAATAAAGAGAGGTATTTATAACTGGGGAAGCTGGTTTGTCTACTGTATTGTTCGGGTGAGGGTGGTTAATCTATATAACAGGGTCACTGACGGGGACAGCAGTGCTCTGGATTCTTTGGTTTCCATTCCATTATTTATATTCCCATATATTGTATGGTTGATTGTAATTATACTACATATAGTTTTGAGTTTGTGACCTTGTGTATAGGCTAAAGAAGGGACAAGTACAAGCGTATCTCTTTTTTGGCTCTGCTGTATTAGGGGGGGGGGGGGGGGGGTCCTATTCTGCTAGATCCTGAGCCCTATATTACATATACACACCCTACATTGAGAGAATCCCACCTCCAGCCATTGAAGGTGGACTGTGAAGCAGCTGTCTGTAGCAAACAATGGGGTTGCCTAGTCTTATATATATATATATATATATATATATATATATATATATATATATATATATATATATATATATATATATATATATATATATATATATATCCTGCTTCTGCTGTGCTTTCTTCCCATGACCTTAGCCCTTGGAGTTTTTTCTAGAGATGGAATTTGTGTAATTGTAATAATCATCAGTGTGTGAATTCTGGCAAGAAAATCCTAATAACATATGTGCATAAGTATAAGGACATAAAGAATAATCACTAGATCCTATTCACAGCCACGACCTTGCAGCTGGGCAGCGAATTGCATTGCGGGAATTGTAGTTTCCTCCGCCCCTCTCTTCCTATTGGCTGCCTCCTGCCCCGCCCCCTTACTGTAGTAGTTTTACTGCTCATGCGCGCCAGGTCCATTATTATTACTATTACTATTACCAGAAGACGTGAAGTGTGAACATGGCTGGACTTGGTCTGAGAGCTGCGGCTGGACAACTGCGGGTGCTGCTATCACACGGGGCCCGCTATAGCAGGTGAGCGCTAAGGGCTGTGGGGGTGGCTGGCCATTCTGTGCATTACATGGTGGATACAGCACTATACAGCCTTATTATGGGGTCTGTGCATTACAGGTCGCTAGTCTCTATAGTTACCGCTGCAGAGCTGACCACACATGCTGCGGGCGGGGGGAGGGGGCTGCTAGGCAACGGGACAGGATGGTTATGAGGGGGGGGGGCGGCTAGGTGTCCCATATGTAGGGAGCCGTGCAGTCACGTGACCAGGACTTCGAGGGTAAAGCCTTTCTCTTCTTTATAGCTCTGTGGGTTTCCAGCTGTCCTAAAACCAGGACTGTCCGGGCATGCTGGGAGTTGTGGAAGTAAAAGTGAGCAGGGCCAGTAAGAGACATCATGGGGAGTCTTTAGCATACATTTATCCCGAATGTTACTGTGAGCAGAGAAAGTATTGGCTAGATTGGTGTCCCATTGTGTCCTGCAGGTCAGGCTATGTTCACACACAGTATTTTGCAACCAAAACGGAATGGATTGCAAACACAGAAAGGATCTGTTCACACACTGTTGAAATTGAGTGGATGGCTGCCATATAACGGTAAATAACTGCTGTATTTTAAAATGTCTGTTGTCTTGAAATAATGGCATTTACCGTTATATGGCGGTCATCCACTCAGCTTCAACAGTGTGTGCACAGAGCCTTTCTGTGTCCACTGCATGTTTTGGTTGCAAAATACTGTGTGTGAACCTAACCTAAGGTGTAAAGGCCACACACAGTGACTGGAGCCACCTGTGTTATCACTGATGTATGTAGTAGCCCCCCTGCTGCTATTATCTGCCATGTGTGAACAGCAGGCTACCCCAGCAGTGGCCATTCACTTACCACACAAAGAGCTCTCATTTACACAAGAACAAGAGATTGGACTGTGATTACCATCTGTAAGGGAGGAATCGCTGACATTCCTATGGTAATCCACAGCATCCTGGTTGTCCCCAGGTCATATAATACACATATACCTAATGGCGTGGACTACGTAACTACCATAACAAAATCCTATTGTCTTTAAGTGATTTAAGTGACATTGATCATAGACACGGATTGTTAGAGCATTTGCCCCCACCCAGTTGGTGCATAGGCCTGCAGTGTATTTCCTATTCAGGGCATGAGACCAGATAGACTTTGCTGCTCATTCTTGCTGCATTACACCATAGGAGATAGTAGCCACTTATCTTCTGCAGAGGGAGCTCCACTTTTTTGGTGTTTGACTTAGGGCAGGCATGGGGAACCTTTGGCCCTCCAGCTGTTGCTAAATTACAATTCCCATTATGTCTGTACAGCAGGAGCTTTAGCTTTGGTTGTCCAGGCATGATGGGAATTGTAGTTTTGCAACAGCTGGAGGGCCAAAGGTTCCCCATCCCTGGCTTAGGGTCTTTTTACACATTTAGGTTTTTATTGCAGTCATTGAACATAGAAATGGATCTGAAGAGAAGACTTTCAGTCTTTCCTTTATAGGTGTCTTCTAGGGATGAGCACAACTGGAGTCCAATTGTTTGGCATTTGATAACGGTGGCCGACGTAGTTTGATGCAGCCCTAATATGTGGATACAGCTGTGTAATGTTTTCTTGAACTCCCCAGGGCAGAATCCAACTCTGCCACAAGGAATCAAATGCCAAACAATTGGACTCCAGTTGTGCTCATCTCTAGTGTCTTCCATGTATGATCTCAGTGACTTCTCAAATAGTTAAATTGGTGTCTTTTTTGTTTCATGAGCCCACAGAGCTAGTCTGAAAAACTGCACACCTATAAGAGCGAGTAAAGGACCTCATGCTTTTCATCATTTGAGTTAAAGTGCTGCTATGTTTTATCTAATTATTGTCCAGATACTTGCATTATATTAGTCCATCTATCTAATCAATCAATCAGTCTCTGTCTAGTCCATCTGCCCTCTAGTATGTCCAGGATTGCAGCTGTTTGACCCCATAGGTGTGCCAATGTACACAACCTCAGGGCGAGCGGTCTATATATAAATCAGTCTTGTACAGTACTTGGTGGGTGAGGGGGGGTTAGCACTGGTTTTGAGAATTAGCCATGTCTAATGTCTCCCAGTAGGAAGTTGCCTGAGGCTACAATACCTGTTGGGTCATCCTAACTAAAGATTGTAAGCTCCTAGTGTAATGTGAGCATTGCTCCCGGACATGTCAGGAATGCTGTGTATGTGCCATAGACCTCATTTATACTTCCTAGGCCAAGGAAGACCATGCACATTCCAGACAGGCAGTAGTGATTATTTTTTTCTCGTTCCTCCCCTCCCGTTTCATATTATGTGTGAAATTTGGAGTATATAAGACTTGAATGTGGTGTTCCAGTGATTATATATATATATATATATATATATATATATATATATATATATATATATATATATATATATATATATATTTGATCAAATCCCCGGAAATGATGGGCCAAGCCGTTCCATCATTTCCCTGAAGAAAGTCAGGGATTTGATCAAATCACTGACCCCTTTCAGGGAGATGGTGGAATGGAATTCTATTCTATCATTTCCTCCCTGCAACATACAAGTCCCTTACTGCATGTCGGGAGGTCCGGTGCGTGCTGTTCTGACTACAGGGAGGTCCTTCTGCTTTTCGGGGCTGTCCACCGCTGTGCCTGCAAGCCACTGCCTGTCAGCCTCCTCTCTGCTCCCCGTTTATTTGCCTGCCCGTCTGTTCTGTCGCTGCCACCTCTTTGCTTCCCGTCCAGCCCCATATATAGAGGTATACTTGAATATATAGCTGTCACCTTATATGTCCCACAGAAATGCCTAGGTGGCATGTTTCTATAATGATATCCATATAGCCCATATATATGACTGCTGTTTCCTTCTGCCATCTATAAGAGCAGTGAAGTGAGAACTATCCCATGACCCCCTGCTGCTGCTGATATCCGCCCTGTCTAGTAAAAACTAGAATGCTTTTATCTCAGCAGAGCAGTGAGCAGATAAGAGGACAGGGGGAGCTCTCTAGTCCTCTGTAGTACCCTGCACCCCTCCCTCAGCCCTGGGAGCAGTCAGTCACATTATAGACAGTCCATTCATCACTGCCCAAAGTAGAACTTGTTCCATTGTTACTATTGCATCAGATACAATTTCTACTGGTTTCAGGAAGTTTTATATTACTTCTACTTTCAATATACTTTCCCATTCTACATGGGGGGGGGGGGATAGTAGGTGTGTTGCCACTTCAAGTGCTGGGATCCTGTTCCCATGTCGCTGGAGTGCCAGATTAATGAAGTTTCTGTTTAGTTATCAGCTTTGGTGGTCCCATCTGTGCTCGAGGTGTTTGAGCAGAGATAAGGACACATTGTTGGTTCACACTTGTTTCAAGGGAATGCTAATGGCCATTGCTGCAGTGTTTACATAGATGGCACCACCATTATCCTGACCTATGTGCATTGCATTAGACCCAATCTCACAAGACAGTCACATGATTGAAGTAGAGGTTTGTGGATTATGCATAGAAAGAGTGGGTTTCTACAAAGGCTGCATTTGTTATTCCAAAATTTTTGCAGCAACTGTGTGGATTTAGGGGGAGTAGTTTATTTTCTATTTCTTATATTTTTTTAAATAGAAATACAGCAGTAGCACCCACACCCCCAAAAAGAAAATTTTCTTCCTTTTTTTTTTTTTTTTCTTTTCAGCATGTGAATAGCATCCACTTTTCTGCTACTCTGATAGGTGGAGAGTTTTCTCCACTGTGACAAATCTACAGTGTATCTGCCCCATGTGGAGGCATCTTTGGTGGTATTACGTTGGCAGACTTGATGTAAGCAGCTGTGAGGTAGATCAGTGCTGCTTTAAGGAGTCTACTACATGGTCCACACTAGTAATTACTAGATTATTCACTCATCTGACAGGCCCTGTTATATAGGGAGATGTGCGGCTGACACATGATAATTATAGCATGCTATCAGCCAATGACTGAGCTAAGCGTGTTACACAGGGCAATAGCAGCCTGTTCTCCCAATAATCGCCCGTGTGATAGGGCCCTTAGGCTACATTCACACGGTTGACAAGTATTTGACCTTAACACAAGGCTACATAATCAGGATGTGCTTTAGAAATCTCATAAAAATGATTGTTTCTGACAGAAAACTCTGCTCTCTGCTTATGCCCCTGAATGAAGAATTGTCTGACTGGAAAGTTGGATGAAATCCTGGTAACTTTAGGCTGTAGATCAGGAGAGAGCTTTGTGGGTCCTGTTCTGGACTTTGGATTGGGGAATATGGGCTGTAGCTTCAGTCTGTACATCAGAGTTCCTCACACTGGGAGGGGGAGAGGAGGAACCAAGGAGTCCATTCTACTCCCTCTCTCCCTCACGTAGTCTCAGTCACTTACAGATTTATGAGACTGTTCCTGCTGTAGAGGAGAGGCTCTCCACCGAACAAGGGGAAACTCTCTAATCACGAGCCTGTATCTCTGACAGGGAGACCTGCTCAGAACTCCTGTTTCTGTGTATGGTCTCATTGAACCATTGCTATTAACTAGAATGCATTACATTCGTCTAGTTCCTAAAACTCATACTAGACTTACATGGGACAGGGCAGCAACAAATCCAGTCATGCACACATCAATATCTTGGAAAGGATGGCTGTTAGCTACTATTTCTACTAAGGCCTCGCATAGATGGCACAATACAGCATTTTTGTTCTATTAACCTATGGCTTTTGGCCCATAGACTGCCATGAGCCAATAATGTACCTATGTGTTTCAAAGGCATGCCGAGAGAATCCAGGACAATCTGAAAACATGGAGCAATCACATAATGTAGTATTTAGGACCCTATTACACAAGCAGATTATCTGACAGATTTTTGAAGCCAAAGCCAGGAACGGACTATAATCAGAGAGACTGAGATTTCTCCTTTTTTCAAATCCACTCCTAGCTTTGGCTTTAAAAAAAGATAATCAGATAATCTGTTGGTGAAATAGGGCCCTTAGTCATTCTACCATTTAATGTTTTAGGCATGTGGCTCATACATGTGAAAAGCAGTGGTCAATAATTCTGTTATTCACCTTACTGATAACATTGGTATCTAATAGGTCATAATATGACCTAAAGGTAGTTCCCAAGGAAATGTAAAAGTAGACTATATGCCCCTGTATAGTAAAACAATAAAAGCCAGCATACTTACCACCTCTGCCGTTGTCAGCTCTGTGATTGGCGGAGCAGGAAATGGGGCGTCATCGGATGGAGAAGGAAAAGGACCGAGAGACGGAACGGAAGATCTGACAACATCAAAGCCAGAGGAGCCGAAGAAGTAAGTCTGCTGGCTTTCTATCGTTTTACGACAGAGAGGCATTTAGTAAAGTTTTATATTTCCCTGGAAAACATCTTTTAGGACTTAAAGGGGTACTCCAGGGAAAATAGTTTTTAAATTTCCAGTGTCAGAAAGATATACAGTTTTGTAATTTACTTACTTACAACTTACTACTTCCAGTATTTTCCAGCTGTTGTATGTCCTGCAGGAAGTGGTGTATTCTTTCCAGTCTGACACAGTGCCCTCAGCTGCCACCTCTGTCCATGTCAGGAACTGTCCAGAGTAGTGACAAATCCCCTTAGGATCGTTCCTGACACAGTCAGAGGTGGCAGCAGAGAGCACTGTGTCAGACTGAAAAGAATACACCACTTCCTGCAGGAAACACATCTGATAAATAATGGAAAACTCGAGATTTTTAACTATAATTTACAAATTTGTATAAGGGTATGTTCCCACTAAGGTATGTTCTCTCTGCTCAGAGAATTGCCCTGTTTCTTTGAGCAGAGAGGGGTGGAAGGGGAGGTGTGCGGGCCATCCCAGAGACACTGAGGCAGGGGGGATTTCGCTGTGGAATTCCACCTATTTTACTCAGTGTGAACAGGCCCTAACTTTCTGACAACAGTTAATTTAAAAACTTTTTTTTTTCTCCAGAAGATGTATAGATGGGTGTAGAATTTTAGCTGGCTAACATTCGCAAAATTCTTGGGTAGCAATCTACATGAAATAATTAGACATTGGGGAAATCACACTCCTTGTAGTATGTGCCTCTCGAGGCTTTGGTTTTCATATCTAATCTACGCACCTAGTCACACTGAGCAGATTTGTTGCAAAACATGGCCACATTAGAGGACTCTGTTAATATGAAAAGCAAATAATCTTATTGCCTTTTCACTTTCTGGGGTCTTGGAATATGATTGTAATTACAAGTGCAAGACAGGTTTACATAGGGTCCCTGTGGTGCAGCATTCAGGAATAAACCTATTGTTAAACACTTCAATGCAGCAACTATGTTTTGTCATAATAGGGGGTCAAGTAGGAGACCCTGTGAACACAATGGCCTCTATTTACTGGCCCTACCCCCTCTGTTTCCCTATTGAGGAGGCTCAGTACATGTTTATGTTTATACATGTTTTGGGATAAATGATGTTTGCTGTTAATTGAAAATCTGGATTATTTATAATGACTTACAATTACTATTTCTTGTTTTTATGACAGATGTTCAGCATGTGACTATAGCACCACTGCTCAACAGACAACTTCTGGGGGCCAGACCACAAGCAGTGGTGGTTCTAATGATGGACAGAACAATACTATTAAATCGCTGGAGATGAAGACTGCAAAGCTTGAAGAGCAAATTCGGGATTTAACAGTAGGTTCTTAAAAAGATACAGTGGTCATACATAATTGAAATGGATCTGTCAAATGGAAGCTGTAATTCACATTCCAGATTGCTGCCACTGTTAGGGCATGTAGACACATGGTGGGAGCTGGAAATATAAAAAAAATGTATCAAACATGGTGTTAAGTGAAACTGGCTCAGTTGCCCCTAGCAACCAATCAGATTCCACCTTCCATTCCTCACTCTTTGGAAAATTAAAGGTGGAATCTGATTGGTTGTTAGGGGCAGCTGAGCCATTTTCACTTAACACCATGTTTGAAACATTTCTTTTTTATTTCCAGCTGTTTCTCCAGGATGTAGAAAAGAGTGATAGAGGCTTGTGTAATATTATATCATTCCCTTATAAAGAAGGTATACAGGATTGTAAAAGCATCGCTGCTTTCTTCAAGAAACAGTGCCACCTTTGCCCTGAGTTTGTGTGTGGTATTACAGTTCCACTGGAATGAATTGAGCTAAGTTGTAATACCTCGCATACTGTGAGGGCCGTGCTGTTTTTAGTAGAAAGCAGTTATGTTTTTGTAATCCTGCTGCACTGATATGTGCTTTCACTTATTTCACTTTATCTTATTTTATATGTCAGGAATCCCAGGCAATAACTTATTTGTATAGTGAAAACTTTGATCCCTTTGCCTATAGATTGTAGTTAATGTGAGTAACTGAGCAAATTGAATATTTGCAGCATGGCCCTATTTAAATCTTGTGTTTTGCTGTTGGCCACATTGTACATTTTTTTTTTTTTTTTTTTTTTTAACTTTCTTACTGTTGTGGGTATTACATGACTGTACACCTGCAATTACACCTCCAGGTATCTGGACAGTACCAGAGTGCAAGGTTTTTACGGTGTACTGTTACAGCACTGTTAGACAACTCACTAAATTGTTCTTACTATAATAATAATCCTTATCTTTTCTTTGCTAGGAGCAATACAGAAAAGCTGTAGCAGACGCTACAAGTGTTAGAAGAAAAACCCAGAAGTTTGTGGAGGATGCAAAACTCTTTGGTAAGATCTGGATTCTTTCTGTCAGCAGCTTCACTCGGACACAAGCATTACGAGTATATACCGACCCTGAATACTCTGCCTGTTCTCCCACTTCTTTTGCACCACAGAGTGTTAAGAGACTCGTGACTTATCATATGCAGCAAACATAAACTAACTAGGTCTGGATACCGTCCAAATGGGGTTGGTTGTGTGTGAGTGATGAGGGCAGGGTTAATGGAGAGAGATGCTATTTCTAGAACTGGCATTTAACCACAATTATGTATCACTAGCCTAGAGTGTTTCTTTAGTTCATTGCAGCTACTGTGTCTCTTACTTATGTTCTATCCTTCCTCTTTACCCTTCCGTTGCCAGTACCGTGCTCTGTACAGCATGTCTGGAGTTCTCCTCAATCGAGCTTATTAAATCATAGCCATAAACCTTATTGTTCACTAATAAGGATGTGCAATTTAGGCACTTTTTGAAGGGCAGAAGCAGAATTAAAAGCTTTACAAATTAAATGGGAGCTATGCAATAAGTCTCTTTTGCCTGGTTAAAAAAGAACCTGATAACACTTGCCAATAACCATTACCTTTAGAACGCTTTGCAGGTGACTCGAAAATGCCATTGTCAGATGATAATTCATATGATAGAAAAAGATAAAAGATTGGTATTTGCACTGTAAATTGCCAAGTGTCACAGTCGTTTACATTTTTTTTTTTTTTTTTTTTTTGCAGAAATCAATAGTACAGGCGATTTTAAGAAACTTTGTAATTGGGTTTATTAGCTGAAAAATGCATTTTTATCATGAAAAGCAGTTTGAAGCTCTCCGCCCTGTCTTCATTGTTCTCTATGAAGAGGGGGGGGGGTGGAGGGAGATGAGGCACCAAAGCAGGACAGCAAAGAGTAAATTTACAGCTACATCACCAGGCTATCTCCTCTGACTTCAGCACTGACCTCTGAATACACACAGACCCCTCTGTGTAGTCCTTTGTTCTCTGCTGGCAGCTAACCTCACTCCTCCCCCTCCCCTCTCCAGACAGACAGGGCCTGCCTGTGTAAAAGAGTCGAGATTTCCTGATAATGAGAGGAGGGGGGGCCTGGGGCAAGGCTTTTTGAATGCAGATAATGGCATATTTGCCTAATAAGCCCAGTTAAAAAGTTTCTTTTTTTTTTTTTTCAATATTTATTTTTCACATTTAAAATAAGGACATATACAAAAAATTATACTACAACATTTTCCATCCCCTCCCCCAAAGAGCAGGAGCGAAGAAGAGAAAAAACATAAACAAAAAACCTTTCCATCAGTCATGTTGCCTATTGATCACCTCCTACCCATTTCCACCATACAGCCTTATATTTCTTCATACCCTTAATTCCTCTATTATAATATATATACTCATATTGCTTCACTCTATTCACAAGATTCAACCACTCATTCATCACTGGGGCTTGCTTTTGGATCCATCCTCAAAGTATAACCAATCTTGCCAGGAATAAAACTAGGCTAACCACTTGCTTATAGTTAGTCTGTATATTGGTAGTATCCCCTAAGATCATAACACTTGGAACATACGGAAGTGAGATTTCTAACCTAGTGTTTACTTCCCTCACTACAGTACCCCAAAATTCCTGAATTTTATTACATCCCCACAGCATATGGATGTAACTGACATTGGGTTCGTTACATTTTGGACACTCAATCCTCTCCACTTTCTTTATTCTGCGTAGCAGATCTGGGTAGAAATGCAACCGTTGTATTATTTTAAATTGCGTAAAGTGGTGGTTTGTACTTAAAGATATCCTGTTACAATTCCGTATAACATTACCCCATTCCTCTTCTGAAATCTGACCAATTTCTTTCTCCCACTTTACCTTACTATCATATGCTATTCCCAACTCCTCTATTATCACCGTGTAAATTTGCTTAATCTCACCTTTCCTACCCCCAACTAACTTATCTAATAAATGAGTGAGCCTGCATTCCCTAATAACTAATTTATCCTTATTCTGTATTCTCTGTGTCAAGTGAACTAATTGTATATAGTGTTACCAGTGTTTTTTTTTTTTTTAATTATATTGTTCTCTCAGGTCATTAAAAGATCCGAGGGAACCATTCTTATACATGTGTTTAATCTTAATTATTCCTGCTTCCTTCCAGATTGTCTTACCCTGAAAGGTATCTAATTCCTTTATGGGATTATTCCATAATGGTGCATACACCAAGCTACCATCAATCTTAAACCATCTTTTCAATTTTTCCCACACTCTGTGCCACATTACAAAAATAGAAAAGTGACTCAACAAACCATAGTACTTATTCCATCCTTCTAAGGCTTCAGTGATCCATATACCCCCGACAGTGCCCCTAAAATAAATTCCCCCAACCAATTCATATTGCTTTTCCTAATGTTAGAGAGGGTAATAGCATAGACGAAAATTTGGCGTATTCATACCTCCCAGTTCTGATAGTGTTGCAAACCTATTATATCTTGCCCTTACTCTTCCCGTGCCCCAAATTAAAGTTCCCAAAATCCCGTCCAATTTACTAAAATACTTATCCGGGACCCACATAGGGGATGCCCTCAAGAAATAAAGAACCTGCGGTTGTACCACCATTTTATTAAAGCCGCTCTATCTGCCATAGAAATGGCCAACTTAGACCATATAGCCACTTGCTTTTTAATTTTTTTAAGGTATGGTTTCAGATTGAGTGTACAAAATTCTTTTGGATCCTTACTTTTATGGACTCCCAAGTATTCGATGCTCTTTTTGGCTATCTGTAACCCAGGAACCTCATATAGAAGTTCATTTTTACCACTATTTAGAATAGTAGATTTTGACCAGGTAATGTCCAACCCAGCATAACCACCAAACTCCATCATCTTATCCATAATTCTGGGTAGGAATCTTTTAGGGTTACCAACAAATAAGAGCAAATCGTCTGCATACATTGTTATTTTATCGCTCTCCCCTCGGGCGCCAAACCCCTCTATTCCTGTATCCCTTCTAATCACCGCAGCTAAGGGTTCGATATATAAAGAATAAAGCAGCGGGGACAGTGGGCACCCTTGTCGGGTACCCCTCAACAGGGGAAAGTTTTCAGTCAGGGTGCCGTTTATCCTCACACGCTATAGGGGCTTCATATAGCATTCTTATCCATTTAATTACTTCCGAACCCAAATTAAACTGCCTAAGTGTGGCCCAGAGGAAGCCCCACTCCACCCTGTCAAATGCCTTGGTCGCATCTATAGACAGGATGGAGCAGGGCGCCTCTGTTCCAGTCTGTATATTCGTCATCACTTTTTCTATATTCATAAAAATTGATTGTCCAGGAATAAATCCATTCTGATCTGCACTCACCAATTTGGTGATACAGTTCTTTAATCTTGCAGCAATGATTTTAGCAAATGGCTTAGCATCTACGTTCAATAACGATATGGGTCTATATGCCCCAATATCCAGATGGTCCTTTCCTTTCTTTAGGATGAGTGCAACAACTGCTTCACTCATGGACACGGGTAGCTTACCCTGAGCACAGGATTCATGAAAAAGTTCACTCAAAATTGGTACAAAAGCTTTTAAAAAAAAAAAAAAATAGGTATACAAAAAATACATTAAAATTTTTATTACGTTTTTACAACTCACAGAAAGGATACATAAACAGCGACATCAATATATGATACTGCCAGGGAGCATACATAAAGAAAGAGTATATAACTGGAGACATACAATGCTGTTCCCCCTAGTTCCCACGAGAAGACACGTTTTTAGCCCGAGTCCATACTAAGCACCCCCCTCCCTCATTGTGTCTCTCGAGATCTACCTCAGAAAAGAGGAATGAGATGTCGGCAGAGAAGAGGGGAGGGCCCCCATGCTAAGACTTTCCCTGTAACATTAGGAAGTCAAGGATATCATCAAGAACTTTGTCCCTAACAAACAAAAAGTTTCTTAATCGCCTGCACTATTGATTTCTGCCAAAAAAAAAAAAAAAAAAACGACAGTGACTCTTTAAGGCAAAAGACCCAGTACATTATATCTAGGGTTAAACTGTGAAATGATGATAAAATAAATGCATGCAAAAGACTTTTAGTAGACTGATCAGTTGTGATTGGGCTTCGTAAAATCCGTTAAAGAGAATTGACGTTCACTGTGATCATTTTGCAGGTATCCAGAGCTTCTGTCGGGACTTGGTGGAGGTGGCAGATATGCTGGAACAGGCAGTGATCGAATCAGAAGAGCAAGGGAAGATGGATGTGTCGGAAACCTTAAGTTCAATTCAAGGGAAACTGCAAAGCATTTTCACTAAACACGGACTACTGAAAATGACCCCGGTGGGAGAAGACTATGACCCTTACGACCATGAAGTAGTCGCTCACTTGCCTGCAGAGGGAATGAGGCATGGGAGTGTAACCACCATAAAGCAAGATGGATACAAATTACATGGTAGAACCATACGTCATGCTCATGTTGGAATTGCGGTGCAAACACAGCAATGAAGCATATTTGATCCAAAACCCCTTCTTTGTTCCTCTGAGAAATCCCCGTTATTTATTTTTTCAGATTAGATTACTTGTGCTTCTTTTCCTTTCATTACTGGGAGACTTTACTCAAAGCCTTTGCTCCTCATAAGTCGCGGGTTACTCCCTGCTGGAGTGCCTTACCCTAACCTCACATTGGTGCAGTTCTTACACTGTGCTTTACAATCATCTCTGGGATTAAGGGACGTATCTTACATCTTTGTTTTATTTATTATCTGTTTATTATGATGTTTGGATGGCATGAAGAATATTTTAGGTCTATAGTTTAGTTTAGTTTATTTTTCTTAAAGCTTTCCTTAGGGGTGGAGTTATATAGAAAAGCTAAAAGAAAAGTTCATTGTGGGTAGTTTGTATCATTTTCAGTTATTACGTTAGGGCCTATTTTTTATGTCGGTTTCTGGCGCTCAATTTGGCATTTTCCCAAACAAAATGGTGCTGCATGCTGTGAAATAGTAGCATGCTTTGCTATTCTTTCGAAGAAAAGTGTCAACATAGCATAACCTTGAGCTGATTTCCAGGCATTGTTGCAATTCATGGTTGTCAGCTATGTACATTTCTGTAGAACATAACCACCTCTCGGAGTAGAGTGAAGACATATTCTCAGGTTGTATAAATACACTTTCACTTTGCCCTTTTGTAGTGGCTGTGTGTTGCTGAAATCTATATAGTTGGAAAAGCACAGCATACAGAGCTGGGGAAATCCGTACTGAAAAAGAAAGAAACTGATCTCCAACCCATATTACACCACACTAATGAATATTAGAATAGCAGCGTCTCCTAGTTGCCACTGTAGATGCATGTAGGACAAATGGCAACCATTCAGATGTTAAGTAAATAGAATGTATTTTCACATACTATAATCTATAAATGTAGAGACCACTGCAATGGTTATTCCTTTAGCAATATATTTGAACCTTCTGGGTGGCCAACAACTATTCTGCACCACAGCATACATCAATTGTGACCTGTGGCCTCAGGGGTTGTTTCCACTGAACCACATCACTTCCTTAAAGGTGGAGTTGTTAGTGTTAGGTTTATAATATTTATTTAAATGTAATATATAAACAAAGTAACTAACTTTCAGAAGGAAAAGAGCTTGTGATTTACAGGAAGCGACCTCCAACAGGTGGCATAAGAAAGCAAGACTTCTCTTCTGGAAGAGAGCTACTGCCTGGCTGTGGAGCATTGCATGGCCTGACTCCATATGCCAGCTTAGGGCAGTCTCCCAGAGGAGACACATTGCCCCTTTTGTCCCAAATATAAAGAGTAATGGCTCCACCTTTTTAAAATTAAGTATTATGCTCCTGTGCCATCTAAACTGGGTTTAAAATGTTGTCTACAAAATAGGTGAGCTGCATACATTTACACCTGGACCCAAAATATTATAGATATGCATCCTCTTCTATAGAGAAAAATTAGAATGAATAGAATATTTTTATATCGACTCATATAAGCACATTGTTATTGATTTATTAATGTTAAACCTTTCTTTCTGTAACAAACGTTGATGTTTACAGATACCAGGCTGCTAGTCTAATGGTTCTTGTGCATACAGGGATCTAATGCCGAAAATAGTATAGTAAATGGTTTGCAGCCTCGTGTAGTTGAGACCTTCCATAATTTGTAATAGTTTTCCACTTTATTGGTCTAATGTTTGTGTTGATTTTATTTTATGTTGTAGAGAAGTGTTAATGAAGGGGGTGTTGTTTTATATAGGGGGTTTGTAAGACTAACATTTCATGCTGGTGAAACGGAGGAAAAATGTTTCTTCACCAGGCCATTTTTAGTGAATGTCAGGGTACTGTATTATACTCCTCTATCTACCTCTGTACATAACCAGTGAGCTGGCCTTATGACTGATATGTATGTGTGTACATGGTTTACTGGGAAACGCACTACAAGGGCTTTGATTCTCAATTCTATGTGCAGTGTCGCCAGGGAAGCATGTGACATTGTCATTGTGTGCCTCTGTTGGTCTTGTACAGAGCTGCTTTTGGAAAGGGGAAACTGTGCAGCAAAGCGTGAAATGTGTCTATTCAGGGGACACACTTTTTTGTTGTTTTTGTTTTGTTTTTTTAGTTGTGTTTCAACAAATAAAATGATTTGTGCATATTAGTGTATTGAATTTTTTTTTTTTTTTCCTTTAGCTGATTGCAATACAGTATTTCAGAGTTTTATTACCATTTCTATATACAATTTTAGGACCATTAGACATGTGATGTGCTCTCTACAATACACACTGCTCAAACTATTAGGGTATAAACCCACACACCGTATATGCAGCGTATTTACTGCTGCGATACGCAGCAAACTCGCAGCAGATTAGATCTAAATAACTGAACACAGCATCAAATCTTTACCAACAAATCTGCTGTGTATTTGTTGCGTATCTGCTGCGTATACGGTGTGTGGGTTTATACCCTTAGGGTATGTTTCCACTACAAAATACGCACAGAGATTTCAAGCACATTCCGCCATGCGTTAGGTCGCCCATCCCATAGACTTAATGATATTCGCCGTCGGAATTCACTGGTGAATATAAAGTCTATGGGATGGGCAGAACTTCAAGCGGAGGCCATGCAGTGGAATCTGCTTGAAGTCTCCACGTATTCTGCAGTGGGAATATACCCTTAGGGCCAGATTCACATATTCTGTCTGTAAGCTGGCTGTATATCATGGACTGAACTCTATTGGACTCCCTGCATCATAATTTATTATGATATATTGAGTTCCTAAACGGTTATAGCACTATGCTTTTGTACTGAGACAGCCATGTCAGATCAGTAGTGTGTAGCTGTAGCCGTTCTGGAGCTCACTGCATTATAATGAATTATGATGCAGGGAGTTCCGTTAGTGGTGATATGATATATATAGCCAGCTGACAGACCATATATCACGGACACGTGAATCTGTCCATACGGAACACTTAATCACACCTTTGCTATTGAACTATTCATGTTAATGATCTTTACTGTAATTGTAATTCATTGAACCAAATGTTATACCAACAGTCAATGGAAACCAGACATATCTACCCTCTGAGGTTCTAGTTTACATAGAAATCAATCAAAGTTAAAAAAAAGAAAAAAAATGTTCCCAGCCAGATCCAATTTGCATGAATTTCAGAACAGTACATGTGTCTGTGTGTACTCCTGACAACAGCTGGACATAAGCCTGATTAGATGGTGTATGGTATTCTGGGGGAACTCCAATGAAATCTGAATCAAGGTACTTGTGAGCCACTGGACAGTTTGTGGTGCTACTTGGTAGTGTAAGATATGTTTGTACATAGTGTCAGAGGTTCTCAAAGCCTTCAGCGAAGCCTTTGATACAACTCCCCATAAAGACCCAGAGGGGTGGGTGTGGGGATGGGGAAGAAGACATCCCCCAAATATAAGACGTGGGGGATTTAGCAAGGGATTTTTTGATATTTCTAGGTATGTTATTGAATTGTTTTTTACCCATTTTTGTTCTAAGTTCTATTTATGAACCAGTATTGGCCAAGCAAATATTTTAGATGCAACTTTTTTTTTCAATCTGCCTGTTTTGAGTATTCGCCAAAAAAATCTGGGACAATCTGGGAATAGCGCCCTAATTTATCATTTGCGACATTTTTATAAAGTCTCATAAACAGGTGTAGGCCTACGTCTGGTCAGTGCCAGGTGAATATGCTTGCGCAATTTTTGCGTCTTTTTATTTCAATACTTTTACTATAGCCGTGCTGCATTAATAAATCAGTCACAAGATATTGGAACAAAATATACACTACTTATTAGAATAGTCATACACATTGGACTCCTTACTAAATGTCCCTCATAGTGCCACTTTGGGAGCAAAAAAATAATAATTTTAAGTACTATCTTATTTTGGGGGAAAACTGTAGATGCAAACAATGGTAACTGCAGTTCAATATTTGCAAATGTAAAATAATGTACTTGGGGAGGGGGAATCATGTATCCAAGTATCATATTGGCAGTTCTGTGTTGGTAAAGACTGCAGAGGAGAAGGATTTGGGGGCAGTGATTTCTGACAGCCCTAAAATGAGTAACTGGTACAACCAGGCGGTAGGGAAAGCAAATTGTATGCTGGGCTGTATAGCTAGAGGTATAACCAGTAGGAAGAGGGAGATTGTGATCCCGCTGTATAGAGCTCTAGTGAGACCACATCTGGAATACGGTGTCCAGTTCCGGAGACCTCACCTAAAAAAGGACATTGATAAAATAGAATGGGTACAAAGATGGGCTACAAAAATGGTAGAGGGTGTATTTTAAAGTACTAAATAGGGTTAAAGAGAGAAGAGTTAAAAAAAAATATATATATATATATATTTTTTTTTTTTTACAATTAGACAGAATTTACCCCAGCCAGACATTGTGCACAGCAGTGAACTGTGTAAATTCACAAACAAAACAGCATCTATTGTGGAAGTGGTAGATTGTCCATATATACATAGTAAAGCCCCTATTAAATGGGCGATGGAGAGGAGCTTGCTGTATACATGGACTTGTCAGTGAATGAACTGGATGATCAAAGTTGAGGGTTGTTTTCTGCAACAAGATAATTTAAAAGGGGCTTTGGCCACTACAAATTCTGGATCTGAGATCACCAGACTTCTTCCTTTGGTGTATTCTCAAAGGCAAAGTCTACTAGAACAAAGCTTGCACTGTAGGTTTGAAGCAAAACATCCAAACTGAAATTGCTAATCCACCAATATGCTTGCCGATTGCTGATACATTCAGGAACATAAAGCCTCCTGTCAAAATGCGCCTTGCAGAAAACAGATCACTTCTACCATCACACTATACTAGTAGTGATTATTATTTTTTTTTTTTTTTTGTGGGGGGGGGGGTTGTTCATTGCTTCATTCTAGTGGATGATACAACTAAATATTTGGGGCCTCTTTTTAGTGAATATAGTACTACAGCTAAAGGATAGGTCTATTGGGAAAAACTGTATAACTGAATGCAGGTGCTAGTACCCTGTTTAGCCTGTAGCCTGGATACAAAAAGAGATAAAGTTGGCCAGGGAGGCATATAGGTTCCATTTGGCATCCTGTGGCAGATTTGCCCACAAATATTGTAAATGGGATGTACATCCTGCACGCTTTAGGTCGGTGAAGCCAGCTTGCCATCATTATTTGATTGGTGGTAAATCTGGCAACCAGGCATGCCAAGGGAGTGTTAGTGTCTCTGTCATTATAACTTCAAAATCAGCAGGGCATGTGATATAAAGCAAGTTTGCCATTTACATTTTTTTTATCATGGAAAACACGGCACTTCCTGTATTTAGACTCTTTGAAAAAAATAAATAAACACAGGAAGTCCCATGTTTCCCAGGTCATCTGCACTCACAGAGAAGGCATGTGATTGATGGACGCATTGAGGTGTGACACTATGTACTGGCCGGGACTTAGGCCTTATTCACACTCCCCGTAATCTACGGATCCATACTTCCGTACTAGAGTTAGTGCACATTAATGTCTATTAGGCTATCCACATGATCAGTAGATTACAAGGACGCAAACCCATCCTGAAAAAAAGGACATGTCCCAGTGCAGACCCATATTTTTTGCGGATTCTCTCATGGAAATCAATGGGATCCACTATTTTTTATGGTTTGTAAGCTTTTGGCATCCATATTTCACAAAAAAAAATGAGACATTAGTCACATGTTGAAAGATTGTGTTTCTAAAAAAAAACTAATTTACGGAAATACGAATGCATTACAGATGCCCAATCCGATAATGGGAGGAATCTACGGACACGGAAAAAATACTGAACGTGTGCTTAAGGCCTTAGGGTATGCTTACAATCAGGCGGAATTTGGCGGTGGAAAATCCTGCTTACCTCAGTGTAGCATAGCCTTTCTATGGGAGAGCTTGCGCGCCTCCACTCTCCGCTCAAAGAATGGACATGTCCGACTGATTTACTCAGTGTGAACTTCCCCTTAGTCTTTTTTTTTTTTTTTTATCCAGCACAAGACTAAAAAGCTGCCTTCAGGAGACTGGACCTGGATACAAGTAAGAATAGCTTTGTTTTACAGCATGATAAATAAAAAAAATAATGAATGTAAATTGCAAACTTGCTTTATATTACATCCCATTGATTTAGATTTTGAAAGTTATGACAGTGACGCTATACATGTTGCAATCCAGCAGACATATTCCTGGAAAACCTTGTTAAGTGTGGGTGAGCATAATGCTGCTGAAAAATGCCAGCTGGAGGCAAGGGCGTAGCTAGGATTCATGGGGTCCTCTGTGGACAACACAATGCACTATATATATATATATATATATATATATATATATATATATATATATATATATATATATATATATATATAGGCTCGGTGATGTGGCCAAAAAATAAAATCTCTGTCAGAGCAGAATCCTGCCTACAGCCACAAAAGTGACTGGAAGAGCCAATGGCTGCTTGCTCTGTCAGTCCACTGTATTTAACTATAAGGGCCCATTAGGAGCCATTATGGTTGAATACATAGGTGCAGGAGCAGACTACCTTCTGCTTAACCCCTTATGTACACAAACCTCACTTACATGCTGCAGCACAAAAAAAGAGTTAAAAACAGAAGACAATTAGATATCTGCTTCAGGCTTGAACACTGATAACCCCTGACCTCTGCAGGAGCTCCAGAGAACAGAGGTCAGGGGTTATTAGAGCAGTGAAGTAGAGATCTCCTTGTCATCTGTTTTTAACCCTTTTTTGTGCAGCATGTAAGTGAACATTGGGTCACTTACACACTGCAGTATATAAGGGGTTAAGCAGAAGGACACAGGATGCTTCTTATCTTCCCTATTCATCCCGGGCCCTCTCCTTCACAGCCCCATAGCTGCTGCCTGCCCTGACTCTATGGTAGCTAAGCCACTTGCTGGAGGCTCTGCCATGAGAGGCAACACACATGGCTGCCAGATGTTCAGATGTTAGTGTCCCTGGTATCACTACTAGGGCTGACCAGCTATCCTATGCGATGGCTCCCCAAATCATCACACCAGCAAATGGGCCTTTGCGTCGCTTCACAAGAAAGTGAGGTTTAAAGGGTTCACCATGGACCTCCATACCAAAACCAGACCTTGTTGGATTCTAAACCTGGATTTATTGCTACAGTGCAGGTTTCTTGTTGACAACATGACTGAAAAGAAGGTGACGGTGGCTGTCTGTCAATGGCAGGACATGTAATGGGTGCCATGAAAGCAAATTTCCATAATTTGTGTGCGCCATCACATACCCACTGCTCACAACACCTCCTAACAACTTTATCAAAACGTCCATGACGGCAAGCAATTCAACAGAATGACAATCCCGCTTCCCACATACAATTATGTGCCCCCCTACATAATCTGTCAATGGAGCACATGTCTTGGAGTACACTGTAGAGTCATTCATGTGGATATTACTTTGACAAGTAGCACCTACCTAAGTCCCTTCCACCCCAGCATCTCCTGGGCAGACTGCTGACTATATTCATTGCAATGTACATTGCTAGGGACATTATATGCTAGGAATGTTATGGAGACTGACTAAATAATGTTATTGGCGGGTGAAAAACGGCAGCCACAGATTGAGACAACCCTACATTTTATATAGATAGACAGAAACATGCATTAGATATGCAAAAGGATTTCCACAGCCAGGGCCATATTACCAGCTGCTGCTGCCCTAGGCACTAAACCTGCAGACGCCCCATCTTCACTCACCAATTACCATTAGGATTTTCTACTTTCTAAACATCATATTGATCAGTCTTAGGCCGCGTTCCCACATTTACTGTACGACACCACATGCAGCCGAAACCAGACCCTCATGCGGTAACCAATAGGCATATGGCCAATAATCCACGTAACAGCACATAACTACTGGAGAAGAAATGGGAGCCTGGTTTCGGACACATGCATTTCTCTACATGTAGAAACATTGTCTGAATCAAGTTTTTCATGGTTTTTAACTGCTCAAAACGTAAACAAATTTTCACATTGAATCAATGATTAGAGCCGTCTGCATATTGTTTGAGGGAATTCTCACCACAGGATTGGTAGATTGGTAGGTAATAGCTCCAGGCGTCACATTTACCACCACCACACCAGACCTGACCAATACCGCAATACTGTGACTGGATAACACTGCTATACTAGACCTGACCAATACCGCCATACTGTGACTGGATAACACTGCCATACTAGACCTGACCAATACCACCATACTGTGACTGGATAACAACGCCATACCAGACTTGACCAATACCACCATAATGTGACTAGATAACACCGCCATACTGTGACTGGATAACACGCCACACCAGACCTGACCAATACCCCCATACTGTGACTGGATAACACCGCCATACTAGACCTGACCAATACGATAATACTGTGACTGGGTAACACTGTCATACCAGACCTGACCAATACCACCATACTGTGACTGGGTAACACTACCATAACAGACCTGACCAATACCGGCATACTGTGACTGGATAATACCACCATACCAGACCCGGCCAATACCGCCATACTGTGACTGGATAACACTGCCAGACCTGACCAATACCTCCATACTGTGACTGGGTAACACTACCAGACCTGACCAATACCCCCATACTGTGACTGGATAACACCGCCATACTAGACCCTACCAATACGATAATACTGTGACTGGATAACACTGCCACACCAGACCTGACCAATACGATAATACTGTGACTGGGTAACACTACCATACCAGACCTGACCAATACGATAATACTGTGACTGGGTAACACTACCATACCAGACCTGACCAATACCACCATACTAGGACTGGATAACACCACCATACTAGACCCGACCAATACCGCCATACTGTGACTGGATAACACCGCCACACCAGACCTGACCAATACCGCCATACTGTGACTGGGTAACACTACCAGACCTGACCAATATCCCCATACTGTGACTGGATAACACCGCCATACTAGACCCTACCAATACGATAATAATGTGACTGGATAACACTGCCACACCAGACCTGACTAATACGATAATACTGTGACTGGGTAACACTACCATACCAGACCTGACCAATACCACCATACTGTGACTGGATAACACCGCCACACCAGACCTGACCAATACCGCCGTACTGTGACTGGATAACACCGCCACACCAGACCTTACCAATACCGCCATACTAGACCTGACCAATACCACCCTACTGTGACTGGATAACACTGCCATACCAGACCTGACCAATACCGCCATACTGTGACTGGATAACACCGCCACACCAGACCTGACCAATACCGCCGTACTGTGACTGGATAACACCGCCACACCAGACCTTACCAATACCGCCATACTAGACCTGACCAATACCACCCTACTGTGACTGGATAACACTGCCATACCAGACCTGACCAATACCGCCATACTGTGACTGGATAACACCGCCACACCAGACCTGACCAATACCGCCGTACTGTGACTGGATAACACCGCCACACCAGACCTGACCAATACCGCCATACTAGACCTGACCAATACCACCCTACTGTGACTGGATAACA
Source organism: Dendropsophus ebraccatus (assembly GCF_027789765.1). Lineage (NCBI taxonomy): Eukaryota > Metazoa > Chordata > Amphibia > Anura > Hylidae > Dendropsophus > Dendropsophus ebraccatus. The sequence goes on from NC_091454.1 coordinate 69,063,868, forward strand.
CTGCCATACCAGACCTGACCAATACCGCCATACTGTGACTGGATAACACCGCCACACCAGACCTGACCAATACCGCCGTACTGTGACTGGATAACATCGCCACACCAGACCTGACCAATACCGCCATACTAGACCTGACCAATACCACCCTACTGTGAGTGGATAACACTGCCATACCAGACCTGACCAATACGATTTTAAACACAAGGGGTGCCTAGTGGTAAATACGGCCCTGCCCACTGCACCTCTTTTGCAAAGCTTTCTTAAATCCTTGGTCAGGATTGTTCCTGCTGGCAGGTTATAAATAATGTGATCTATCTATAAAATGTAGAGTTGTCTCAGTCTGTGGCTGGCGTTTTTCACCAATCTCCATGTATTGTATAGTGTATATGGTGCATTCTACATATATTCAGAGACACAACCTCTGCGCAGGGCTTGCGCCATTAGCACAGCACCCACAGCTCTCGTCTGCAGTGCGTGGCGCTGTACCACAGATGCACTTCTGCGCATGCGTATTGAGACGCTTGCGTTCCACGCCTCGGTTTCAGTGTGCTTCACCTTACCCTGTCTGGTCTGTGATTGGCCAGCCGCGGCACAGTGAGCTTCTCCTTTCCCCTCTCATCCTCAGCATGGCTCCGCTTCTGCTGCTGATGGCTGTGGTCACCCAGCTATGCGCCGGACAGCCGGGGCCCCCAGACCCGCCTGGCAGAATAGGTATATATGGGGATAATGGTGCACAAGGTGGAGCCTCCATCGGCACCTGCTTGTACCAGCTGCATCGTGCAACCTGTGCTCCCTCCGTATGGCTGGGACTGCACCAGGGACCCAGTATGCAGATGTCATTAACATCAATGGGAAATAACCCTGTGGCAGAGGCTTCTATGTATCCTCCCTGGGGTAGGGGCTGTGGAATCTGGATATGTATAGAATAACATGGGGGCACTGGATCAGCATAGTCAGATATGTCTGCCTTCCCTAATATAACTGTACAGATGGCTGCATGAAGAAATGCTGCTATACTATGTGCCGTTGATGTTGATGTCGCCCTCATTTGCAGTCTTTAGTGCTGTAACACCTTGACCTAGGAAACTGAACCTGGTGACTGCCTATGTTGGTGCTGAATGGAGAATACACTCATCCCTACAGGATGCTAAGAGGGACGGTCAGATACTATGTTGTTTTATGTCTTTTTAATAATGTATATCTATCAATGTTGGCAAACTGCTAATAGTCTGCTATTAGAAATCCATGGCAACAGACTGCAAACACTGTAGTCTGATACTGCAGTCATATTACCTCTATTTTTTTTTTTTTTTACTTTTTTACTATTCTGCCTAATGTACATCAGTAATAACTGTGGGGCAGATGAAAGGGAGTATGATCAGAAGCCACAGAGTTTGGGCTCTATCAACATGGGGCACATAGGTCTTTGTAGGAGATATAGACCCCAAACGATAAGGTCGCAATTAATGTAATAAGGGCTGAGGGCTAGTTCTAGGATATATCGTTATTCTATTATAAGTAGGGATCTCACCTCTTAGACCCCTACTGATCATGAGAATGAAGGGGACACACATCACTGGTGTAGTGCTGCAGCTGCCCCTTCAATTCCTTGCACATCTGCACTCACTGCTGCTCAGATGTGGAAGAAGCCACAGCCAGCCGCACTGCACTGTACTTATGGATGCTTCCAACCTCTTCAGCCACTAGTAATCAAGTGCAGAGCGTTCAGGTTCAGAAGAATCTGAGAGTGCTCGAGCTTGGCTCTTCTTTAATAAGTAGTAGGGAGATATGTTTATCATATGAAAATAAGGAAGAAACAAAATGGTTGCATATTGCTACACTTGCTTTGTTATGGGATTATTCTTTCATACTGTGTATTTCTTGATATTTTTGCAGCTGTAGTTGGCGCCGGAATAGGAGGCTCAGCCGTTACATATTTTCTTCATCAGCAGTTTGGACCCCAAGTGCAGATTGATGTTTATGAGGCCGACCGTGTCGGTGGGCGATTGGCCACCCTAACCGTGAATAGCCAGCAGTATGAATGTGGCAGCCCATCCATTCACTCACTGAACCTGCACATGCAAGACTTTGTCAAGCTTTTGGGTGAGTCTTCTTATGCGTATACTTACAACTCATGTTAATTACATTGGTGTTTAAAAGTTTGTGAATCCTTCAAAAAAGTCTTTATTCCTGCATAAATATAGCCTAAAATTACATCAGATTCATAAAGGGGTAATCCACTTAAGAAACTTTTACCCTGTTGAATTCCTACCCATAATTTTTGCTTGCAATATATTTCTGTTACTTGAATTGGGCCATTTGTCTGCAGCACATCCTGAAGCTGCAGAAACTCCTCACTTTCTGTTCCACATGGTCTCGACTCCTCTGTCCTTTCCCTCCCTTCTGAGGCTAAAGTCACATAAACTCTGTCTCTTCTGTTACCAAGCAAGCTGTAACACCTTATCTTCTAACCCCACCCACCATAAACATCACACCAATCAGTGAGCACCTGGCTAAGGGACGAGGAAACAATAGAACAGTGACAGCCTTCAGAGCAGTATAGGGGAAAAGAAACAGTTGTTTCATCTCTCTCTGTTTCTAATCTATCTATGTAGATGGATATGTGTTCCTGGGTAAGGTTGACTGTCAATGTCAAGGGTTAATTAATTACCCCTTAATTAATCTGTCTGTCAGTTAGGGAACGCCGGAGGTGTCAGCACACAACATTGCTAGTTGTCCAGCAGTGAGGAAGTTAACAGTAATCTGGAAGGTAGTTCAATCAGTGTTGTGTGAGGTAAAAGGAAGCAGTGTCCTGTGTGTAATGTAGAAACAGTGAAAGAGAAGGAAAGATTTATGTGCTAACAGCAGCCAGAGATCACAGCACAGGAGCTGGATTTGCCATAAGGAGAAAAAATTCAGCCCAGTACGAATCAAATGGATTACAGGATAACACTGGCGAAACTCGGGTATCTGTACCGTATCCCCCCTGTGAGAAGCAGGGGGAATGTGTGGGTGCTAAGAAGCTTTTTATCACTGTCACCACTGTCACCCCTGTCTTTCTGTTGGAGTGTACTGCACTGTATGTACCTACATAAATTCTGTTAAACTGCACTACGTTAAAGCCTGTTTAACTTCATGAGGTGCGCTGTAGAGAGGATACGCTTAAAGAGGTTGTATGCCGGGCCAGCGGCTCTATTCATAACAGAGCTGGCGGGGCCCGATACAGAGATTGGCGGGGGGTGCAGAGGTCAGACCCCGTGCGACCTCCTACTTTTCCCCTTTCTTGTGTTTTCCTAGACATCATTTTTAAAGTACCTGACCCAAAGCACCCCCCCCCCCAAATTCCCTCAGAATCTTAAAGAACTCAAAATACCCTATACTGCCATACCATAAGGATGTCTGTGGATAAAAGATAGATATTTTGTTTACAGTGTAAAACAGAAGCAGATTGAGCCAGAGATGGGCAGATGCTACAAGATGAGGCAGATACTTGGCAGTTGGCTCTGAGGTGCAATGCATGCTGGGAAATGTAGTTTCCTGGATGGCGCCATCTTGCATATAGACCAGCTTTTAGAAAAAACTTGTAGCTGTTTTATTATAGTTTTTATTTTTGTTGTATATAAAATGTGGTCAACCTATTAGATTGCCTATTCTGTGGATTAAATATCCATTGTTTTCTCCTGCACAACCACTTTAACAACAGAATGTATCAGAATACTGATGAGATTGGTGGCATCTTTTCCATCTATGGCTAGTTCTGCTGACTAAATTCTTCTTTCCTATTAAGGGCTAAAGCATCGTAAAGAGGTGGCAGGGAAGAGTGCTATTTTCAATGGCGAGCATTTGGTTCTGGAGGAGACGGACTGGTATCTCTTAAATCTTTTTCGGCTCTGGTGGCATTATGGAATCAGTTTCTTGAGACTACAGATGTGGGTGGAAGAAGTCATGGAAAAATTTATGAGGTAAGTCATTGGTAAAATATTTTCTCAAGTCTGGAGTAGCCATTTAGTTACCCTCACACTTTGTTATTTTGAAATATATATTATGGTAGATTTTCAAGTTGTTCAAGTTGATTTTCAACAAAATAGACACACACACCAGACTTCAGGTTTTGAATGTTTGATTGTTTTCATACCGAAGATCAGCCTGCCATCCCCCATGTTGAAATTATAATTTTTGCAAACAGGGTCACATTATTCCGATATCAGCTTGTTATCTCCTATGCACGGTATAGGTGATAACATGCTGATTGTTGTGGGTTTGATCACTGGGTGACAACTGATCTTAAGAAAGACACACAGACATCACTGTGCGACCAAGGAGGCCTGCTCTTCATTCATTCTCTGCAGAGCTGACAGAGTTCCTTATTCTGCTAGATCGACGCTCGTTTACTTGGCCTATTCCGCGGCCCGACAATCGTTAGTGAGGGCTGCAGGGACATCGTTACCGATGTCCTTGCAGCCCTTGTTTCATACATTACCTGTCCAGGCATAGGTCTTCTCCTTCTTCCGGTCCCGCGTGGCAGCATCAGCTTCGGAGTGGCCTGACTGAATGGGCAGAACGCTCAGCCGATCACTGGCCGCGGCTCTGTCAGCTCAGACAGGCCGATCCAAAGCTGATGCTGCCGCACGGGATCGGGAGAAGACCTGCGTCTGGACAGGTAATGTATGATGTTTGTGAAATCGTTGGTCGCCCTCCGCGCCTGCTATTCCACGTAGCGATGCGCAGGTGGCGACCGATGATTTTAGGTTTGAACCTAAATGAACTATCAGCCGATGACACGATCATCGGCTGATCGTTCTTTCTATTCCACGGAGCGATAATCGGATGAATCGGGCTGATTCAGCCGATTATCGCTCCTTGGAATAGGCCCCTAATGGTTGCGGTCCCTGTAATCAGACCCCCAGCAATCAGCTTGTTACAAGTAGAGAGGGTTCACACGTAACAGAATCGCAGCAGATTTTACACTGCTAGTTTGCAGCAAAATCTTCTGTGATTCCCCTCCTGTCAGTTTCAATAGGATTACATACTTGCAGTGGAAATGTCATCCCGCCGCAAGTATGTAAGCAGCAGTCACCTTAAAGGGGTTGTCCAGCGATTAATCTTTTTCTTTCAAGTCAACTTATATGAGAAAGTTATATAGATTTGTAATTTACTTCTATTAAAAAATCTCAAGTCTTCCCATACTTATTAGCTACTATATATCATGCAGTAAATGTTGTTTTATTTTCGTTTTGACACAGTGCTCTCTGCTGACATCTCTGGCCGAGACATGAACTTTGTCTCGTTTTTCTATGAATCCCCATAGAAAACCTCTCCTGCTCAGGACAGTTCCTTTCTCGGCCAGAGATGTCAGCAGAGAGCACTGTGTCAAAACGAAAATAAAACAACATTTACTGCATGATATATAGTAGCTAATAAGTCACAAGCTATAGTAGTCTAACTCACAAGCTATCCAGCGATTTTTGTATACGCTCAGAACAACCCCAACTAGCTATAGACAACCCAAGAAGTGAGGCAACGCTATGATCAAACAGAAGTCATTTTAAAAAAGTGCCTAGCCAACTAGGATATAATACACGTTATTAATGTGTTCTTTTTACAGAGTATATAAATATCAAGCTCATGAATACGCTTTCTCAACCATAGAAGGGCTCCTTCGTTCACTGGGAGGGGATCACTTTGTTAATATGACACACAGGTCGGTTGGGGAATCTTTGCAAGGTATTGGAGTGTCACAGCGATTTATTGATGATGTGATCAGCGCTGTAACGAAATCCAGCTATGGACAACCTGTGTCGATTCCAGCATTAGCTGGTAAGTTATAGATTTATAATTTTGCTCAGCTGCCTAAAAATGGTAAAGGACAAGCAGCTGCAAACTCTCTTCATCACTCATCATCTTCATCATCATTTGATGTGATACTGCATGCTGTGAGAGGGGAGGGGGAGCCACAGAGAAGAAAAGAGCAAAACACTCACAAAAGAACAGTGTATAGAGAAGGGAAAAGACCCACAATATGCAAGTTAAACTCAACTCTCATGGCTGTACTGCATCCATTTATTCATTCAGGTTCCTATACTACTTTACAAAGTGCATCTTTTCTAAGAACTCTGCCATATTCCATTGTGATACCTCATTAGACTTGTATGAAATGAAAACGTGTCTGTCATGTCAGGAGATTTTTTTGGATAAAGTATCCTGTGTGTGTACATGAGGAGTAGCACTTTTTTCAGCCATTCTATAACTAGTTTATGATATTCCCCCTGGTTACCACCCAGCCAACTTCCCCCCCCCCATAGGCTTGTATTGGCAGTAGGGCTGGGCGATTAATCGAATTAATTCCATTAATTCGCCCCCAGAATTTGGAAATCTATTTGATTTTTTTGTGATAAATTTGATTTTCACAAAAAATCATTGCGGGTGGGCTGGCGTTGTGGCAAGGCACAGGGCTGACAGTGCGATGTGGCAAGCTATGGACGGAGATAGCAGCGTGGCGAGGTAAGGGGCTGGCGGCACGGCGAGGTGCTGGACGAGCTCCCCTCCTGACAGCAGTAGGAGGCTGCAGGGACAACTGAGTTGGCGTGATTGGGGCAGAGGTGATAGCGTCGCTGCAGTTACTGGAGCTGTACAGCAGGATCCTGTAACTGCAGCGATGTAGTAATTTAAATAGAGAATCATCCCAAAAATTTTAAAAATCGAAAATTAAATTTTTTTGTCTATATCGCCCTGCCCTAATGGGCAGTGTAAGTCCTTACTAACTCTGCTGTAGATGTTTGGAAGGAAAGCAATGAGGGGGCCGCTACATTTTCCTGATCACACAACTGATTAGTAGGGGTGTGGAGAGTTGGACCTTCTCGCATTTGATAGTGATGGCCTTTCATAAGGATAAGTTAACAATATTGGCATCCCAGAAACCTCCTACCCATCAATGATATAATAGGTACTACACATGTCTGTCTCATTATGCCCATTTCAGCAAGGATTTGTTGTAAACTATTGAAATGCTATTATCACTGTCTCTTCTGTAGCGTCAGATGACGTATTTCATGAACGCTATATTATCTGCGTTATCACATGTGCTGTTTATCTCTTTTAGGTGCCATGTCTTTGGCGGCTGCTCAGGGAAGTATGTGGTCCGTAGAAGGTGGTAATAAGCTGGTCTGTTCAGGTTTGCTGAAACTGACAAAAGCTAATGTTATCCACGCAAGGGTGACGGCAGTGTCTCTCCACAACACAGGTATATATTTTTCACAGACCTGTCCATGGCATAACACATATGCACACATGGCATAACAAATCTTAATGCTTCTGATATAATGCCAACATTGCTGGTTTATAAAAAAATAAATAATTAAAGAGTAATGCTAAGCCTAAAATAAAATATTTTAGCATCTACTGCCATATAAGCGAAGTTTTGTCAATAGGAATTTTACCATCATGCAACAATTAGTACTACCTTAGGGTGCCTTTACACAGACAGATTATCTGACAGATTTTTGAAGCCAAAGCCAGGAACAGACTATAAAGGTCATAAAGGAAAGACTGAGATTTCTCCTCTTCTCACATCCATTTAAGGCTTTGGCTTCAAAAATCTGTCAGATAAATCTGTCTGTGTAAAGGCACCCTTAGTTTGCATTATAGTTTTTCCTACCCCATGTATAAGATCTGTTACTGTGAGTGTTTTAAATATTAAAAAAATATTTAACACTTAGGGGACACAGCCAGTTTTCATTTTTGCGTTTTCGTTTTTCCCTCCTCGTGTATATAAGGCCATAGCGCCTGCATTTTTCCACCTAGAGACCCAAATGAGCCCTTATTTTTTGCGCAACTAATTGTACTTTGCTATGGCAGATGTAATTTTTGCCTAAAATGTGCTGGGAAACCAGAAAAAAATTATATGTGTGGTGAAATTGAAAAAAAAAAAATGTTTTTTTTATTTGGGGGGGGGGGGGGGTTGTTTTTACTCCGTTCGCCCTGGGGTAAAACTGACTCGTTATACATGTTCCTTAAGTTGTTATGATTACAACGATATGTAACATGTATAACTTTTATTTGATTTGATGGCTTGTAAAAAATTAAAACCTTTTAAAGAAAATATGTTCCTTAAAATCGCTCCATTCCCAGGCTTATAGCGCTTTTATCCTTTGGTCTATGGGTCTGTGTGAGGTGTAATTTTTTGCGCCATGATGTGATCTTTCTATCGGTACCTTGGTTGCGCATATACGACTTTTTGATCGCTTTTTATTACAATTATTCTGGATTTGATGCGACCAAAAATGCGCAATTTTGCACTTTGGGATTTTTTTGCGCTGACGCCGTTTACCGTGTGAGATCAGGAATGTGATTAATTAATAGTTCGGGCGATTACGCATGCGGCGATAGCAAACATGTTTGTTTATTAATTTATTTATTTATTTTTATTTATAAAATGGGGAAAGGGGGGTGATTCAGACTTTTATTAGGGGAGGGGATTTTGTGTTATTAAAAATACATTTTTCTTTTACTTTACACATATACTAGAAGCCCCCCTGGGGGACTTCTAGTATATGCACTCTGATCTCTCATAGAGATCCATGCAGTATAGTTATACTGCATGAATCCATGAGATCGGTGTTCTATTGCTTTTGGCTGCTGCAGCCAAAAGCAATAGAATGCCGAGCCGGGATCAGCGCCATTACGGCGCAGACCCCGGCCCGGGATGGATGCGGGGATTGCCCCCCCGCAATCGCGCCGCAGGGGGGCGATCCCCCACTAGACCACCAGGGATGGATATGAGCAAGTATTTAGAAGCAGCTGTCAACTTTGACAGCTGCTTCTAAGTACTTAATTAGCGGGCACGGCGATCGGACCGTGCCCACTAATAGCCGCGATCCCGGACTACATGCGGCACCCGGGATCGCCACAGTTCAGAGGGGGGTCGCCGCGCGACCCCCCTCTGAACTCCCATAGCGGCACGAGGACGTTCAGTAACGTCCTGGTGCAGCTATGGGTTAATGAACTCTAGGTTCTGTAAAAAAAATAGAAAGAAAAGTCGTACTCATCTGCCTTGATCCCCCGCCGCTTTTAGCAGTGCCTTGTCTCCATGTCATCCTGCTTCCTATGATGTTTAATTTAGTCATGAGTTGCAAGTATTTAAATGAGCATTTTCTGCCTAAATGTAATATCATCAAAAATATGTTTTGATTTGGTATAAAAAATCCCCCCCAAAATACCTGTGATCTTTTTGTGCCTCGAACTAGGTGAAAAAGCATTTTATCTTTCCTTCCTATTGACTTCTACCTAACTTTTAGCTCCAGCTTTGTAAGCAGGTAAAAAATGCTCAGTAAAATACTGCAAAAAAAACTGGTGTTAAAAAACAACAACAAAAAAAACCTTTGACTGGGTTCACATTTTTTCCCCATCTGTTTCCATATGTTTCATTTTAACATACAGAAAAATGTGGTCAACCACCTTTCTGTGTATGTTAAAAAAAACTGATCCACTTTGATCCTTTGTTTTGTAATGTAAGTCAATGGAAAATGGATCTACAATATGGCATACATCAGCATCTGTTTTTCCCTTTTTAACGTACATTAAACAGACAGCAAAAATGCAGTGTGAACCTAGTCTAAATGTGCAGTAGACATAACTCAATTCCATAGGTTGCTATCAATATGGTTATTTCAAACTTGTTTAGTACATTTTTCAATGTTTTAGTATTTTTGCAAACTAAAAGCATGCTTAATAAAGGGGAAAAAAACTGATTTATTTATTTTTACACCATGCGGTATAAATAATAAGTTAGCTTTATTTGAAGGGTCCTTATAAGTGTGGATACTCCAAAAATCTTTTCTATGGTACTATTTTTAGCTTTATTTTTGGGAGGCTTCTTTTAAAGGAGAAGTCCCACGAAACAGGAAGGTAGGGCAGTGAGGGAACACAATAAACAAAGTATACTTCCTCATAGTGCCGCTCCCAGGTCTCGCTGACAGCCACTGGCCTCTTGCAGCTCCTCCAACTGCAGTGTCACCTACCTGGCTGATGTACTGCCCGCTAAACCAATCAGTGACTGGGGTGAGACACCGTCCTAGTCATTCACTAGCTGTCAGCGAGACCCGGAAGCAGTGCTACAGGGGCGCAAGGACTGGTAAATATACTTTGTTTATTATTTCCGCACCCCCCTGCCTTCATGTCACTTTTTAGTTTCATGGGACTTCTCTTTTAATTAAATTTTATTGGTCTCAATTTGACTTAGGGGGCCTGCACATGCTCTGTAAATCACTGATGCTACGGAGTGTGAAGCTGCGGGACGGCATCAGAAACTCCTGGCATCATCTGTCATTAAGATGCCAGGAGCTCTGAACCTGTTCAAATCTTCCCGTATCAAATCTACAGTAGTGGGGGAGGTCATGAATTATGTTTTTGCCATGCTCAGTTTTAGAAAGCAGGAGGATATAGCCAGTAGACACTAGAATCCTAGAAAGTAAGGAAGGAAGTAACATCTGTGTCATCAGCATAAAAGTAACATCCAAAGTGAAAAATGGTAAATTACACTGCTTTAATGTAGTTTTTGATTCTTAACAGGGAGTTTAAGCTGTATCATCAGTCTTCAGATTGCATCTGTTTAGTCCAGACGTTACAAGGTTATGAAATGCTTTGTATTTTCCACCAGAGGGAGCCACAACCTTGCATTGTGTCACTGTATTTCATGATAATGTGCTCTATGCTCTATGGAAGAGCTGCAGTAACATCTGTCATGCTCATTTTTAGAGCAAATGTTAAGTTAAGAAAAAACAATAACGATAAAGAGATCCTTTTGAACTTGTGTTGAACATTACAAAATCACACGTTACATGAATAAGGTAAATGGCAGACTGGTACATAGGGATAGAGGACCTTGCCCATGAGGGCTTACAATTTACAAGGTAAGGGGAGCGAGACAGAAGGTGAAATACATTGTATGTTATGTCCCATGACATAAAAAAAAATCAGGAAGGCAGGATGACAGCCGTGGTGTCCTGCATCTCTTTAGGCTATGTTCACACTACGTAAATCTACGGCCGTAGTTCTCGCCGCAGAACTACAGCCATAGATTTGCGGGGTGGAACATAGCATTGTTTGCTATGGGATCCCGTCCGGAGCGTACACACATCGTATACGCTCCAGCCGGTTCCCATGCGGCGCCGCAAACTGACAGGTCCATTATTTGCGGACGGAATTCAGTGAATTCCGTCCGCAGAAGAGCCTGGCAGTTCACACAGTGAAGCGAGCGGCTCCGGCCGCTTGCTTCACTGTGGGCTATGGGAAGCTCTGATGCGGGCGTGTGCTGATGCGCCCGCATCAGAGCTCCACGGAGGAAAGATCATTCGGTCGGTACTTAAGTACTGGCCGTGATGATCCGGGCTGAGAGCGGCTGTTCCGTGACCCGGCCGGAGTCACGAACGGCCGGTCTCATCCGTAGTGTGAACATAGCCTAAAGCTGCAACATCACGTACCCAGCTGATCAATTTTGCCCGCTCAGCCAATCAGTGACTGAGATGGGACACTACTTCAGTCACTGATTGGCTGAGCGGGCAATTGCTTAGCTGTGCTATGACCTTTCAGTAGGAAGAGCTGGGTACGTGACGTACCTGGATTTTAGCCAAAAATGGCACAAGGACTGGTAAGTAAACATTGTTTATTAGGTTCCCCTGCCTTGCTTTTTATTTTATGATATATTAATTTCAAATATTTTAACTATAACAGCAACATTTGTAAATGTAGAAGTTTTTACTTTAGTAATGCCTTTCCTTAAAGTGAATCTTTCAGCTGTAATTCACCTTTCATACTGTTGATACTGTTAGATAGCTGTTAGGCAGGGGAGACACATGGTACCCTTCATACACCCAACTGTACTCCCAGAACATAGAAAAAACAAAAAACTGCTTTTATTCTTTAGTTAAAGAGGTGTTTTTCTCAGCTCCTGAACTGCTGAGTGCTGCATTACTGCCCTCAGCACCTCAGGAACGCCTCTTTGACTATTTGCACCATAGAATAAAAGAATTTAGCTTATTATGTAAGAACAGCCCTCAGGGAAGCTTCTTTGACTTTTTTCTATGTTCTGAGAGCAGTGCTGGATACATGAAAGGTACCATGTGTCTCCTTGCACTAACACCTATCTAACAATGTCAGCAGTTTGGAATGAGAATTGCAGCTGACAGATTCTCTGTAAACATACAGAAATGGAAGAATGTTATCCTGGAAAATTTGAGGCATTGAAGTTACAATATTGAATTCTTATTCCTATATATTGCTTCTTCTAGTAAATCTGCCTTAGTATTTTTTTGCCCAAACATTAAGTTTTCTTGTGTTTTGTGCAAGAATGTGTGACTTTTTTTTACAATAGTTTTCTGATGAAAGCATTGATAAAGCCTATCCCTCCCTCATAGATTTTATTTTCCCAGACAACCATTTTAAAACTAGGGGAAACAGGTCTACATCTCTGTAATGTAGTGGTGGTATATTCTATGTAAAGATGAGGAATGCACTGTAACTTATTTTTTCTACATCTTCACCCGTCCATTTATTCTGTCTGATTCCTCTGCAGAGAAGAAGCGCCTGTATGAAGTTCAATACGAGCAGGAGGGGACTCTTGGGTCAGATTACTATGACTTGGTGATTGTGGCTGCCCCTTTGCACAAATCTGGCTATCCTATCTCGTTCCTGAACCTCCAGCCTTCTTTTCCTGAACCTGTGGGCTCTTACCATCGGATAGTTTCTTCCATTGTCCACGGCTACCTTAACTCCTCCTACTTCGGCTTTACTGATCCCAAACTTTTTCCTTTTGCAAGTATCCTCTCTATGGACACTCCGGATGCTATATTTCATAGCCTGGAAAGTCTGTGCCCGGTAAACGTGTCTGTTGGCTTCCGCCGCAAGCCTCCCCAGGAAGCTGCAGTATGGCGAGTGACGTCTCCAAGGCCTCTAGACAGAAAGGAGTTAAAGACCCTGTTTAAGTCTTATTATTCTGTTCAAGTAATAGAGTGGCAAGCCTTTCCTAGCTATGCAACAGCTGGTTCCTCAAGGCCACTCCCTCCTATTATTCTTCATGATGGTCTCTATTACCTCAATGGCGCAGAGTGGGCCGCTAGCTCTGTGGAGATGAGCGCAGTTGCTGCAAAAAACGTGGCTCTTTTGGCTTTTAATCGCTGGTTTGAACTCAATGAGAAAATCGACCAGCAAGACCTAATGCACAAACTGAAGACTGAACTGTAGGGCGATTTATCACCTGGCACAAGTATGTGACTGTTTATCATGACATAATGCATTTAACACTGTATATCCAGGAACGGCATATCCTCTGGGTCTTCTGTGCTGGACAGCTTTCTTATCGGATGTTGGATTACAATATTATTTAAAATTTGCTTGGAGTAACTGGAAGTTATTGGGTTATTTGTATTACTGAGGACCGCATCCCACATAGAAAGAGCAAACATTGTGATCCGTGCGTCTTTTTGCTTAACATTTTTCACTCTATTTTCATTGTGTCAGCATCAGACTTTAATCTCTACAATATAAACCTGGATGGGCAAGTCGCGCACCTGGTAATAGTGGGATGTCATAAGCCGCTTAACACTACATAATAAAAGCTGAACATTTCTCTGGGCACACACTGTGGATTGTACCCCTTTCGTATAAAGAAGATCTGGGGGCCTTGGACTGAAGAAATGCCAGGAGCCATGTATAAAAGAACTTTGCTCTGTGATTGTACATGGCATATAAAACAGAATGAAAGGTTATTGAAGATCTGCACTTTTGCTTTTCTATAGGGAGAGAATACGCATTGTTAAGTTTACATTCTTTCTACTGGTCATATTAACAAAGATAAACTACACAAAATCCCAGTCACTTTTTATTTATTATTATTTAGCCAACCAGAGCTACAATGGTTTCTACTCTTCAATGTTCAACACAAGCTGGTCGCACCCTCTATCAAAGCTTTAAAACCAGATTTTTGCTACATTTATTTTTCTATGGTGCAGACCGGGGAGTGCTCTAGAGAAGAGACTTTTCTGCATACTATAACATTAGGATAACTGCATGGAAATTGGAAAAACAATATTGATTTTGTACTAAGCATAGCTGCGTCGTCGTCCTTGTTAAATGCAGCCTGTTGTGGTCGTATTATGTCTCTGCCGTTGCTTTGTAATTTTTCCATGTTATAGCTCACACCACGTCACTACAAAAAGCAGTCAGCGCTGTATCCGTGAAAGTCACTGTATGTTGTAGTGTATGTGTAGCAACCTACTTGGTGGAATCCTCCATCCTACCACTTTTGCATGGATATCAGGAATAAGGTGAAGTGATGAATTATTTTTACTTGATTAAATAAATTATCGGTGATTTTAACTAAATATGCTTCTTTTATTTTAGTACATTTTTGTTTCCCAGAGGCCAGAGAAGATTGTAAATCATTTTATAAGTGTATATTATATAGTGCGCCCGAACTGGATTACACCCTTGTAGTCCACTACCTGACCTGCAGTTGAAACCAATGGATCCTGTCCAGATGACTACTTTTAATTCCAGTCTGTATCTGTGAATTGTCACCAGGTTATGTTTCCTGTGCATGCGTTTATATACACACCGGAACAATTGCATGAGTAGTCTCTTTTCGGGGCCAGACTACCTTTTAGACAATAAGAGTCATGATTTATTCACGGGAAGCCTGGGTCAGCAGCAGTTTGCTTGGTGGTTGAGGTTATGTTTTGTTCAAAGAGTAAAATTTTAAATCAAGTTGTATGAACTTTTTACAGCAGGAAAACTAATGTGCACTTATAAATGTTGTGTCTTTTGAAGAGTGCTTGGTTCCTGATCTGGTTTACCTAGGCCTCCATGTGTTACATGGTTGGCGATTTCATCTGAATTGAAAGCATGTGTTACTACTTCATGTATGGCAAACGGCGGCTTCCTATGGAAATACCTTTGAATTGCAGATTTGCAAGGAGTAAGATCAGCAGGTTGTTGTCTTTAGAGAATAGGACCAGGTGAAACTCGCCTAAGGCCATAAAAACAAAGTAAAGTAGAAAACAATATTTAAAAAAAATTGTTTTGTTTTTTTAAACATATACAAAGATGTATATGTTAATAGATAAAATGTATTGCTTCTGATTCCCATTGACATACAATATAAGAAAAAACGCATTGCAACCTATAAATTTTTTGCTGTATACATAGCTTGTTGGCTTGTTGTTCACTTTTGTATTAAAATGGAAGGCAAACAAATAAAATACGTAAATACAGTACAGAGTATGAACCCAGCCCAAGATGCTGACTTTGCAGCTTTGGTGTATGCAGTGGGAAAGCTCGTGTCCGTAGAGTTTCAATCACCTGACAAATGTCAGAAGATATCAGACAAAACAAATTTTGACTGCACTCCATAGCATATCCAGTAGGTAGATGTATGGGATGCACACCGGGACTGCTGCAATCCCCAATGCCATATGCACTTACAATTCAAAGAAGTCCTAAAGCTTCCAAAGTTCATGTCCAAGCAGCAATTTATTGCTTATGGTGCTCAGAGATTAGCTGTTTGGACTTTCTAAGAATTGTGAAGATGTCCGGAGAATGTCCATCTGGCATCTGTTGGGCTTTTATACATTTTATACATTTTGTTTTTACGGGTAAGACTGGGTTCACACTACATTTTTTTCATACTTTAAAAAAAAACAAAAAAAAAAACTGATGCATTTTTGTGCTTCTGTTTTCCATTGACTTCCATTATATAAAAAAAGAGGATCCAAACTAATCAATTTTTTTAACGTACACAAAAAGGTGGTGCTGGTTTTTTTATATCCATTTTGAAATGGATGAAAATGGATGCCCACAAATGCAGCTGAATGATTCACGTAGTGTGAACCCAGCTGTACCTAAGAGTGATGCATATCACTGTATATTTATGTCGAAATGTACAAAATGTTGAGAAATTTTAACAAAGTATACCTCTGTAACATGCAGAGTTCATAGATGCTACAGCTGGACATTTACATCAACCTAAAGAAGGAGAATCCAACAGCATCCAATGTAATCTGGAAATCTTCAAATTTTTATTGACTCACAAGTATAATACGACGTTTGACTCTACATGAGTCTTTGTCAAGTATACATCAACAGTGTGCAAGCAGTGGTTTAAAAAGGACCAACCCAGATATCCCAACCAATCAGCTTAGCTACAAAACCTGGCACGGGCTCAATTCAGTATGTACTATAGAAGGCATAAATACATAGCAATAAGTGTATAAGATAGACACCACATGGTCTGGTAAATATGTACTGACCGGTATAAAGGTCCAAACCCTTACAATACATAATAATAATCATATAATACCGGTACAACAGTACCTGCGTAGATCAGGGACACCATACCTGTACATCAGTAACTGTGTGATACATCAGTAATCATGTGGATCAGGGTCACCATATCTGTATCATAGAAGACATAGGGGGCCAGGTTGTGATCCATGCCAGAGAGTGTATCGCTCCGTGCTGAGAGTGAGCGGCGGCTAGTGCACCTAAAACCCGGCCGTGACGTCAGGCGGGCTCTGCCGCACGTGGCTGAGAAGCCGGAAGTGACGTATCGCAAGCGAGCGAGGCCGGTTTCCAGGAGGAGGTTCCGGAGGCGCGGCCTGGGAGACAGCAACGCATGTCCATGGTAACAGCAAGGGAGCTGTCAACCAGGACCAGCGCAGGAGTGGGAGACCGAAATAGCATCAATCACGGCTCGTAGGGAGGTCAGTATATACAGAAGGCTAAAAAACAGCAAGTGGAAGATCAAGGAATAGAGGAGACTGTGGATCTGCACCCAAAAACAATCAGCCCAAGCACTGGGCAGGGGCTAAGGTACTACAACATAAAGGCAAATGGGGGGACTGACATGTGATGTCAAATAAAGTGCCTATGAGAGGTCACAGGGGCTGAATACAGCCAGGCACAGCCGGGTACAAATAACCCTGGTAAGGTAGGTGCCACTCGTGTCACTGAGAGTCCATCCTGTGTATAAAGGATACAAGAAATATATAAGTAACTGGTGATACTAGGCAGCATAGTCATCAAGGGATATACTATGGGATAGGTCCTAACTAGAAAGTAGTGTGTACTATATACATAATAAAAACAAGCCATTGATGTCAAACATCAGAGTCATAAGTGCCGTTTGAGTTCATGGTTCAAACCCCTGGGGTGGAGGGTATCAAGCTGGAAAATCCATTTAGCTTCCCTCTTCTTAAGGAGTTGTCGTCTATCTCCACCCCTCCTTAGAGGTGTGATATGATCGATGACCCGAAATTTAAGTTGACTGATTGAATGTTGGGCTATGTGAAAGTGATTGGGAATGGGTAAATCAAGCATGGAGTTTCTGATGGTACTCTTGTGTTTGCTAATCCTTGAGCGAACCTCCATTGTGGTTTCACCAACATAAGCCAGCCCACAAGGGCATGTGATTAGATATATCACGAACCTAGATGAGCAAGTATATCTGTGTTTCAGCATAAAGCGTTTGCCCGTGTGTGGGAAAGAGTCCCCCTTGGTCATGTTGCCACATGCTGCACAGTTAAGACATGGGAAGTTACCTTTTCTTGGAGGAGGAAAGAAGGAAGAAAGTGAGGAAGGATTGGGTTGATTGGCAGTCAGGGTGCTGTCACTCTTTACCAGTAGGTCTCTAAAATCCTCCAATTTCGTCTGACAATAGAGGCTATACGTGGACTAAGGGGATTGTAGGAGGAGACAAAAGGGATCCTGGAGGTGGATCTACGGTCTCGTCGTGTCAGGGTTTCCTGTCTGTCCATCCGGCTAACTGTGTCACGGTGTGTTTTGACTAGTTGATGTGGGTAGCCTCTCTGTATGAATTTGTGGCACATCTCAAGTCGGGCATCTACTACGGTGGGGTCGCTTACGATTGTCCTTACCCGCAGCAACTGGCTCTTGGGTAGGGATTCAACCATGCTTCTGGGGTGAAAACTTTTGAACGTCAATAAATTGTTACGGTCTGTGGGCTTAACATATAAGTCGGACCTAAGGGTCGTCCCCTGTTTGTAGATGCGTGTGTCTAGGAACTGGATCTCTGTGTCCGAATGTACCAGTGTGAAACGTAGTTTAGGGTGTATCAGATTCAGAGCAGAAAGAAAATCGTGCAGGGTGTCCCCAGTCCCTGACCAAACAAGAAATACGTCGTCGATATATCTTAACCATTTGACAACGTGTCCCCAGTGTACCAAGGGGTAGATGAATTCATCCTCCAGGACCGCCATGTAGATGTTAGCGTATGTGGGGGCCACATTGGACCCCATGGCGGTCCCTTGGCGCTGTATGTAGTACCGCCCCTGGAACTCAAAGTAATTGTGTTCCAGGATGTACTGCAGAAGGCCGAGGATGAACTCAATGCATGGTGGTGACAATTCTGAAAGCAATAGACATTTCTTGACAGCTTGTAGCCCTAATGGGTGCTCGAAGGATGTGTACAGAGAAACAACATCAAATGAAGCAAGAATAGTATTGGAATCTACCGTGATATCTGCAATTTTGAGCAGGAAATCAGTTGTATCTTATATGATTGTGCCTCCATAGCAAATGAGCGTAGTACCTTGTCCAAAAAAATAGCTGGATTGTTAAAAAGGGAACCACAACCCGATACGATTGGGCGTCCGGGTGGTTGTTGGAGGTTCTTATGGATCTTGGGTAGAGTATATAGTAACGGGACCACTGGGAAGGGAGGTAACAAAAACTCGTATAGTTTATTATCGATCAATCCGTTATCCTTGCCCGTAAGGGTTAGTTTACCTAGTTCCGTTTTGTACAAAATGGTGGGATTATGATCAAGTAGTTCATAAATCGTGCAGTCCGACAATTGTCCCATGATCTCAGCAACATATTGGGAGGTGTCCATGATGACCAGGGCACCACCCTTGTCAGCGGGCTTAATTGTAATCTCAGTGTTCTTTGTCAAATTGTCAATAAGTCCCCTTTCCTGTCGTGAGAGATTCTGGGAGACCCTTGCTTTAGTCTGAGAATTGCGCAGTCTCTTAATGTCCTCAGATACTAGTTTTACGTAGGCCTCAACACAGTTATCATTGGGAGGGGGAGAAAAATTACTTTTGGGTCTCAAACCTAGATTGGCCGAGGTCAGCTCCGTAGTGGGGAGGGAATGATTAGTGTCACTAGGTGTATGTTGGTGAAAGAAAGACTTCAGTCGTTATTGTCTAAAAAATGTTTGTAACTCCGATTCCAGTTTGAACCAGTCAGTATTATTAACTGGGCAAAATTATAAGCCCTTAGCTAGAACAGTCAACGTATTAGGGTCAAAATGTGAAGAAGAGATATTTACCACAAGTTCGTTGTTTTCAGGGGGTCTTCTTAACGTATCCGTGATGTTGTCCCCTTCGTGGTGGTGGTGGCTCTTCCGCTGGCGTTGGTGTTTTTTGCCACTGCGCCGGATTCGCTGCTTGGACCCCCCCTGGGGGTTGTGCCTAAAAAAGGCGCCGTAATGGATCCAGTTGCTGTTACGGGTCCTGAGGCTTGAGTGGCGTCGTCCGATGTGTCGGATTCTGCTGTGGTGAAGCCGAACTGTTGCGGGTTTCCTTGGTCGCCTTCTCCTATATTGGGGCGGTTTTGGTCTCTGTCCTCTTCCTCTACCACAGTGTTGGTCGGCCGCGGGGTTTGGATTCTGCCAGCTGTATATATGACCATGGGTATAGTCATCGAGATCTCTGTGCCATTTTGTTCTCTTGACAGCCTTGATTTCGTCTTTAAACCTTTCAGTTGTGTTATCCACTTTGGTTTTTAGATCGGTCCACTCCGTGGAGTTCAGGAGGGTGAGGAGTTCCCCCTCAAGTTTCTCGATATTCATGCGGCATGTCTCGACCTCTGGCTCCAGAAATTCAAGGTTCAACAGAATAAGATCAAAACAGTACTTATTTGTAATTGCTTCAAATTTCGAGCAGAACGCCTGGTTGTTGGAATACAAGGTAGGACGCAAGTGGGGGCGCAATCCTCTGGGGATCCTCTTCGCTTTGTAATATTCAATAAGTGTTGTCAGATGTAAATCTAATGAGGTTAGTCTCTTACGTTCAGCCTCCCACTTACATTTGATAACATCGGCAGCTGGTGCATGGAGAAAGGTCCCGTTGGTTCTGGGTCTGTCCACTATTCTTTTAGCTTCATCCTCTGTATAGCTGAAGGTACTTGGAGCCACAGTAGAACCAATAGGTGGCAACCCTGGAGTGTTGCCTGTGCCGGGAGGTGCCCGCTGGCTGGGATGCGACATTCAAAAAACGTATTTGGCACAGCAGCACTAGTCAATCCCTTCTGTTAGGCACAAATGAAGATGCACGCTGGAGCCCACTATCCCTGGTGGGTGCGTAGACTTGAAGAAGGAGAATCCAACAGCATCCAATGTAATCAGGAAATCTTCAAATTTTTATTGGCTCACAAGTATAATACGACGTTTCGACTCTACATGAGTCTTTGTCAAGTATACATCAACAGTGTGCAAGCAGCAGTTTAAAAAGGACGAGATGTGCCACAAATTCATACAGAGAGGCTACCCACATCAACTAGTCAAAACACACCGTGACACAGTTAGCCGGATGGACAGACAGGAAACCCTGACACAACGAGACCGTAGATCCACCTCCAGGATCCCTTTTGTCTCCTCCTACAATCCCCTTAGTCCACGTATAGCCTCTATTGTCAGAAGAAATTGGAGGATCATACAGGAAGGTTGCCCTGACATTCATGACTTCAGGGAACCACCCATCATGGCCTATAGAAGGGGACGCAATTTTAGAGACCTACTGGTGAAGAGTGACAGCACCCTGACTGCCAATCAACCCAATCCTTCCTCACTTTCTTCCTTCTTTCCTCCTCCAAGAAAAGGTAACTTCCCATGTCTTAACTGTGCAGCATGTGGCAACATGACCAAGGGGGACTCTTTCCCACACCCACACACGGGCAAACGCTTTATGCTGAAACACAGATATACTTGCTCATCTAGGTTCGTGATATATCTAATCACATGCCCTTGTGGGCTGGCTTATGTTGGTGAAACCACAATGGAGGTTCGCTCAAGGATTAGCAAACACAAGAGTACCATCAGAAACTCCATGCTTGATTTACCTATTCCCAATCACTTTCACATAGCCCAACATACAATCAGTCAACTTAAATTTCGGGTCATCGATCATATCCCACCTCTAAGGAGGGGTGGAGATAGACGACAACTCCTTAAGAAGAGGGAAGCTGAATGGATTTTCCAGCTTGATACCCTCCACCCCAGGGGTTTGAACCATGAACTCAAACGGCACTTATGACTCTGCTCATGTCTCTCTTTTTCTTTTTGCCTCATCTGATACATTAGCTGTTTGACATCAATGGCTTGTTTTTATTATGTATATAGTACACACTACTTTCTAGTTAGGACCTATCCCATAATATATCCCTTTATGACTATGCTGCCTAGTGTCACCAGTTACTTATATATTTCTTGTATCCTTTATACACAGGATGGACTCTCGGTGACGCGGCCTTGTTGGAAGGGAACGAGCATCCGACTCATGGAGCTTCTCATCTCTGAACTTCCTTCTATCCGATTGTGGTTCCTGCACCCGATATACCCATAGCGCCATATGGCTGCATGTCACATTTTCCCATTTTGAGTACACTTGGTACTGATATTTTGTCACTATAGACCCTAATAAACCTTATTGCATATGACTAGAGGGTGTGTGTGGTATATGGACAGGAGTTGCCTGGTCACTGTTACTTGGTACATTTCTGCCTTGTGTGCGTTGTCTGTTGGGTGAGCCTGTGGAACCATTCCTGGCCTCCCCTACAGGGGACCATCAGCTGAATGAGTTGTCCGATGATCACACCGACCTTGCACGACATTGTGTGGGTGCAGTGGGTTACGGTCATTGGTGGCACATCCCCCCCCGGATGTATGGCTTTTCACCCTCCATAGCCGCGAGTGGCACCTACCTTACCAGGGTTATTTGTACCCGGCTGTGCCTGGCTGTATTCAGCCCCTGTGACCTCTCATAGGCACTTTATTTGACATCACATGTCAGTCCCCCCATTTGCCTTTATGTTGTAGTACCTTAGCCCCTGCCCAGCGCTTTGGCTGATTGTCTTTGGGTGCAGGTCCACAGTCTCCTCTATTCCTTGATCTTCCACTTGCTGTTTTTCAGGCTGCTGTTTTTCAGCCTTCTGTATATACTCACCTCCCCACGAGCCGTGATTGATGCTATTTCGGTCTCCCACTCCTGCGCTGGTCCTGGTTGACAGCTCCCTTGCTGTTACCATGGACACGCGTCGCTGTCTCCCAGGCCGCGCCTCCGGATCCTCCTCCTGGAAACCGGCCTCGCTCGCTTGCGATACGTCACTTCCGGCTTCTCAGCCACGTGCGGCAGAGCCCGCCTGACGTCACGGCCGGGTTTTAGGTGCACTAGCCGCCGCTCACTCTCAGCACGGAGCGATACACTCTCTGGCATGGATCACAACCTGGCCCCCTATGTCTTCTATGATACAGATATGGTGACCCTGATCCACATGATTACTGATGTATCACACAGTTACTGATGTACAGGTATGGTGTCCCTGATCTACGCAGGTACTGTTGTACCGGTATTATATGATTATTATTATGTATTGTAAGGGTTTGGACCTTTATAGCGGTCAGTACATATTTACCAGACCATGTGGTGTCTATCTTATACACTTATTGCTATGTATTTATGCCTTCTATAGTACATACTGAATTGTGCCCGTGCCAGGTTTTGTAGCTAAGCCCCGTGTTTTATACTTTTCACGCCCACATTGTGGTCTGATTGGTTGGGATATCTGGGTTGGTCCCTTTTAAACCACTGCTTGCACACTGTTGATGTATACTTGACAAAGACTCATGTAGAGTCGAAACGTCGTATTATACTTGTGAGCCAATACAAATTTGAAGATTTCCTGATTACATTGGATGCTGTTGGATTCTCCTTCTTCAAGTCTACACACCCACCAGGGATAGTGGGCTCCAGCGTGCATCTTCATTTGTACCTAACAGAAGGGATTGACTAGTGCTGCTGGGCCAAATACGTTTTTTTGAATTTACATCAACCTAGTCACAAGCAAATTAAATAAAGGTAACAGCTGCAATGCAAATTTTATTATCCAATATAATAGCATGTAATCTTACAATTATTAAAGGAATTGCAACACGGCCTACTTCATCCCTACTATGGGGAACAATAGGGTGAGTTGTAGCGGATAAGTTTTAGAAACTTCTGCTACTTTCCTATTAATCTGAATAGAGCTATTCAACCCTATTCAGTTGTATAGAATTAATTTTTCAGGCACAGAAATCATTTTTTGTTTTTGACAAATTAGGCCCAGATTTATCAAACTGTGTAAAATGTACACTGGTGTAAACTGCACACGGCAACCAATCACAGCCCAGTTTTCAGCTCTGTTAAAATGAAAGCAGGGCGGTTTACACCAGTTTCTATTTCACACAGTTTGATAAATCTGGGCCAATGTACGCAGGATAAAATAAGTAAAAAAATATTGGAAAGCATAACTGAAGTTATGGCCGACGTTCTGCCGCTTGTGAACTTACAGCTTTGACTGTCAGGAAAATCACTAGTGACATTGTCTCCTTCTATTGAGCCATTTATCATTTTGATTGTGACCAAGTAATAGGTAGTAACAGTAAATGAAAGCTGTTCTTCTCTTACAGATCCAGAAACCTAGCACTGTCAGAGTAATAATGGGTTACACAATTTGAGTGTGAGAGTAACTAGTGCTGATAACTAGATCCAGATACAAAAAAATAATAATAATTGTATTTGCCAAGTTAAGTATCTGATTAGAGTTGCATACTAACTAACTGTAGACTAACATAAGGGTTTCATAACAATCACATTTCCCAGAAATGCAGTGCAAGGCAAAATAAATATGTGTCTCTGATATCACCAAATCAGCTCTTTCCCATTAGAGCATGGACTCTGCAGGAACTCTAAGGCTGCTTTTACACATAACCGATCCGCAGCGGGTTTTTCGCTGCAAATTTGCAGCAAGACACCCTGCGGATCACTGCCCAGTACACCCTATGGGCAGACAAACTCGCAGCAGGATGCACATCATGCTGCGAGTTTGTCCGCAGCCCGCCCCGTTAACCCCCCGGCCGCTGTAGCCTATACATCACCTGGTCCCCGCTCCGGCTTGCTTCGGGGGTTCCCAGCACGTTCTGCTCAGCCAATCAGTGTGCTGCTCCGCCGCAGCGGACTGATTGGCTGAGCGGGACGTGAAGACACTGGGAGCCCCGAAGCAAGCCTGCCCATAGGGTGTACTGGGCAGGGATCCTCAGCCCAGTCTGCAGGGCTGCAAGTTTAAAAGTTGTTTTTTAGGATAATAACTGCATCACCTGCCGAACGGACCCCAGGACAGATCTTCGATTAAAAGCAGCTATCTGAAGGTACAAGCGGTTTGAAGGGGTCAGATTGTAGGTACGTAGTCACTGTAAACCTTTATTCCCTTCTCGACCTATAGCAAACCCACAGGATATACAATAATAGTCTGATAGATCTGGTTCCTACCTCTAACCCGTACCCATCTCAAGAACAAGGACACATCCAATCTACTTTTGGCAGACACAGGTGGTCAGGAAGCTAAAAAGAGCCAAACCCCTATAAGGGTCAATGTACATTCTGAAAACAGTAAAGCACCAGGTGGTGTACTCTTTACATAGATCCTGAGTTAGAGAAACAGAGTAGCTCATGAGGCCACGCTGTTTATGCAACTCCCTCCAACTTGGGGAAGGTGAGTTAGCTAATGTGTGTGTAAAACAGTCGTTCCAACTCTTTTTGGCTTTCAGCCACTGCAAGCAGACCACATGCGGCCAGATAGTGATTTTTTTTTTCTAGAAGTATGAGATCCACACATTGACATTTATGGATTATCCTGTGGATATGCATAATTGGTCAGATTGGAATAACCCTTTAAAGGGGAACTCCAAATGGGGAAAATTATTTTCTATAGAAAAAAATACAGGTTATATAAATGTCTCTATATAATGTATTACCGTGTCCGAGCAGTTCTGCTGCACTGGTAGTTGATGGACATACAGAAAATAAAGACTACTGGCTTTCCTGTATGGGCGATGCATGGGTTGGAGGGGGTGGGGTTATGGGGGTAAAAGAAACAGGACTTTGTAAGCACACACCATAAAGACTACTGGGAAATGTAGTCTGATTGCAGTATATGGAAGAGGAACAGCTATAGGAACTATAGGTAACATAAGTAAGAAACTTGCATTGTTTTTTTGTTTGTTTTGTTTTTATTATAGTAAGCCAATGAGAGATTGACTTTGCCATATGGCATATCGCAGCATCTGTTTTTACCAACCGATAACACATCTGCTTTTTCCTTTTTCTAACATATATGTTAAATGGAAACAAAAATTCAGTGTGAACCCAGCATAAGTTGCAAGATGATGCCTTAATAGATTGGACTTTTCTCAAGCACATCCCACATTTGCTCACTCAGATTGATTCTAAAGTGGCACCTGCAAGTAATTCTGCATTCGTTCACTAATCATTCAGTGTAAGGGTTTGTTCACACTGAGTAAAATAGGTGGAATTCCATGGTGTGTCATAGCATCCCTATGGGCATCCCTATTCCGCCTGCCTTAGTGTGTCATAGCATCTCTATGGGAGAGCGCACGCTCCTCCGTTGCTGCTGCTCTCCGCTCAAAGAAGTGACATGTCACTTATTTAAGAAGAGAGGAGAGCCGCGGCATCGGAGGAGCGCGCACTCTCCTATAGAGATGCTATGACACACTGAGGCAGGCAGAATTCCACAGTGGAGAGTTCTGCCACGGAATACCACCTATTTTACTCAGTGTGAACATACCCTAATTCCACATTTGCTGGAATCAGATGGAATAAACGATCATAGTAACGATTGTAACTAACGACTATCGTTCTGTGTAGTATGGTGAACAATTTCAGGTTAACGATAAATGATCTTGTTTATCGTTAATTGTTAAAAACCCTTTAGTCTAACAGAACCCTTACACGGAGTGCTGCACAGCAGACCGTCGCTGACGTGATTGTGATTTTTCAATATGTTGAAAGACCACAATGGGTCGACATCATCATGTCAGTTGATCATGGTCTTTTAACATGCGCTATTACACCAAACGATTATCGGCCAGGTGTGATAGGGCCTATAGCTATAGCCAGGAGAAACGCACAGTGCTTCACGCACTAACTTGCTGCTTGATCTCTTGTCCATCATGGAAGATTGGTCCCTTAGACATCGATGGATCCCATCTCCTGCAATGAGACGCATCTTGTGGTAAGTCAGGAAGTGAAGCTATATCTAACAATTGGTAGTGCTGTAAACATCGAGAACCTGATTGTGTGATGTGCAGTAAACTATCAATGAGTAAAATTTACATTTGATAGAAACCATTGTTACTGTGCAATTTCCACAGTCGAAATGCATGCATATGCTGAAATCTGCTGCAAATTCACAAAATCTAGTGGATTTTTCCCCAGATTAGCATAAATGGCGGTAATTTTGGTAAAAGAACATATAACATGCTTTTGAAAGGTACCTTATGTCCTGCACAACACAGAATTTTTAGCTGGAAGTGAGTCAGCAAAACTAAATGAGTTATCCAAAAAGAACAGAATCCACAATGTTTCCTGCCCTTTAGTGTCAGTCTGTCTCTACATATTGATCACTTTTTTTACCTAGAGAACCAGTGTTATTGGAAAGGTGCTTCCTTCATGAATGGCTGTGATCCGATAAACTGAAAGTGACTCTGTACCCACAATCTGTCCCCCCCAAACCACTTGTACCTTCACATGCTGCTTTTAATCCAAGATCTGTCCTGGGGTCCGTTCGGCAGGTGATGCAGTCATTGTCCTAAAAAACAACTTTTAAACTGTCAGCACCGTGCCCAACGGGAGTGGCCTAGATTGTGTATGCATTAGGCTGGCACAACCTCTCTGTCCCTCCTCCCCGCCCTCCTCATCGTTAGGAATGCTCCAGGCAGATTATCTCCTATTCATCAGCTGTGTGAATACTGAACATGGGCTGGATTGTTAATCAACTGTGCAATGTTCAGACAGGAGTAAATGTTTCAGTGGCATTCCTAATGATGAAACGGGTGGGGAGGAGGGACGGAGGGGTGGTGCAAAGTTAGGGCACAGATACTCCCATTGGGCACGGGGCTGCAAGTTTAAAAGTTGTTTTTTAGGACAATAATTGCATCACCTGCTGAACGGACCCCAGGACAGATCTTGGATTAAAAGCAGCTATCCGAAGTGGTTTGGGAGGGTCAGATTGTGGGTACAGAGTCGCTTGAAGCTTTACACTGGGTTGAGTAACCAACCCAACTAATGATAAAGCCTCCTGAGTGAGGTGATACATGTGGGGTTTCTTCCTCTCTCTGGGTGTATTACATGAGCTTTTTACTCTACATATCAAGTTTTTATTTGTTCTATCACATTTTGGATATAGGGATTTGTAGGGTCCTTGACATTTGCCCAGTGAGTGGTGTTTTATCCTATCACACAGCATAAAACCAGTGGTGACTATGGGTTTTATTGGATGTGTGTTATTTACAGGACATAAAGTTTTTCTTCTCTTTTTTGACCAAATGTTCTGGTTTTATAAAAGACAGATACTCAAACTGTATTCATATTCATAGGAACCGTATAAAAAAAGTTTACATTTTAGGGCTATTTTTTAAAGGCAGTATACATATAGGGGGAGATTTATCAAACATGGTGTAAAGTGAAACTGCCTCAGTTGCCCCTAGCAACCAATCAGATTCCACCTTTCATTTTCCAAAGAGTCTGTGAGGAATGAAAAGTGGAAGCTGATTGGTTGCTAGGGGCAACTGAGACAGTTTTACTTTACACCATGTTTAATAAATCTCCCCCAGAATATTTAATGGAAAATAATCACTGTTGTTTTGAAATAATGGCAATTATTTGCCATTAAATGACGGCCATCCACTAAATTTCAGCAGTGTATGAACATAGCCTTTCTGTGTTTTCTATCTACTCCTGGTGTTACTGTTACTGGTGATACTGAGCGAAAATACTGTGTGTGAACGTAACCTTTACATGCAAAAGTTATTGAAAGGCTGGTGGTCATTTCAGGTGAGATTTCTATAATGATATTGTGTTGGTTTAATTTCTGAAGCGGGGATCAATGGATAGGTTGAAAAAGAACATAGTCTAATTGTATATCATCTAAATGATTCCAGCTGAACCAGGGAAACCACATAGATACTAGCTGATCTGACATACTGAGGACATTATATTGCGCTTCATTTAGAATTGATGGATTTTATTGGTAGATATGTTGTCTCGGGTTATATTACAGACACACATATTTTCTGGCCATTTGTTTGTAGGACATTTGGTTTGTGGAATATTAAGAAATAAATAGAAAAGTTCACTTTAAACCATTTATACATTATACAGACAGGAGAGTGCACAATGCTTATGTGTTCTGCTGTTGAATTACCACTGACTTTGGATTTACACTGCTATTGTAGTGTTATATACAGAAATGAAGATAAGAGAGGAAATGAGGAGGCCTGACTGTCTTCAGAAGATACAAGTACAGCCTACAGCTATGTTTTCCATGACTGCAGTGTATTCCTTGTGGCACTTCTTTCTTCTCCTTCCCCTTAGTCCAGCTGAGGTGTTCTCACAGAATCGCCTGCGTACAGGTATCTTGCTGTAGATGGGAATACTTGACATGCTCAGGTCCTCCTGCATGGTAAAAGGATTGATGCAGCCAGAGCACAGGCAACGAGCTTCTGGTATGTCGACTGGGATGCGGTTCTCATCGTGGTTTATACTGAAGGAAAGCAAACAAATATCCCATCAATGTGCATCAAACATAATTAAATAGGACTCGTGGTTGGGCCCAAAAAAAATTAGCTTTTTTTTTATAAATACTAAACCCTTAGGTGTTTTTACTTGAGATACAGGAATTGTACTGTTTTTTTGCCTATCTGTATGGACAAGATTAGAGACAAGATAGAGATAACCCTGTATGGACAAGATTAGAGATAACCCTTGTTACTATACGGGAGACACAGAATGGGGCATTATTACTATATAGGGCCACAGAAGGGGATCCTACATACAGGGGGCAACCCACATACCTACTCACGTTACTGTGCATGACACCTTAAGTGGAAATACTGTATAGGACCTTATAGGTTGGAAAAAAGGAAGTAAGTTACTGGAAAAGTGCGGAGCCTAAGATGTTTGTCTGGCAAGTTCTGAAGAGATGAATTGTAGCTGGAAGATATCATCATAGAGGACTGGGCCGGATGGAGAAAAAAAAGAAAGCGATGTCTCAGATCAAAGAAGACGTCACCCGTGAGTCACTGAATTACTTTTTTTGTATTTTGTAGAACATTATTTTGTAAGAGTGCCCCGAGTTTTGAGTATACAGCATAGAGGACATGAGAGGTAATAGTGAAAGGGTAGGGGGTGGGAAACAATAGTATTGGGGGATGGGGGAGGCAGTATAAAGGGATTATTATATGTGAGGTGATACAAGAGGCCATAGGGAGATATGTGTATATATATGCTGTGCTGCAGCTTTTTTGGACATTTACATACATTTTACACCAATGGATCCTGGTATAGCTGCTGGCACCAGTTCACATATATTATTTATATATATTATATATATATATTGTATATAAAAATATGTGTGTGTGTACAAATAACATTGCTTGGTCGAGGAAGGGGGGCCCAAGAGACATTAGCTACACCCCTGGATTCAGACCAAAGGTTGCCTGGAAAACATCAATACAGCCATAGGCGGTATCTATATTTTACAGGACTCCCTAGGACTGCATCCAACTACTTCACCCACCAGTAATCAAATGCAGAGCATTCGGGTTCGGATGGACCTGAGTGGGCTTGTGATTCGCTCATTTCTAGACAAGAAGTTTATTGTAAAATAGACTGGGAATGCTAGGCCAAGGTATGTGAATAGGATTTTCATAATTACAACCCCTAAATGTGATTTCACAAAGAGACCTAGAGGTTCTCTATTTATTCATAGAGTGCACCTACAAGGATTATTGCTATGACGTGTATTTTATTGGAAAGGAGGACAAAAGTGGGGTTCTGTGCTGTTAATAAATAAATAAATAAGGCTAAATTAATGTTGCCAAGAAATTGTCATTGTGTGTGTGTGTGTGTGTGTGTGTATATATATATATATATATATATATATATATATATATATATACTGTACATAGACCCAGTATCAGGCCTTAGTGTATGAGTCTCAATGAAGTATAAATGATAGGTTGGGGGATGTCTAGTGTCTTGTTATGTTAGCACATGGAGCAGAGGCGGTCATATTACTTGTGCAGCCTGTTCAGTTGCACAGGGGCCCAGGCCAATAGAGGGGCCCACCAGGCTCAGACTCTAAAGTGTCAGCTCAACATGGCACATGTATGTAGGCGGTATCAGCCCCCGGAAAGTGCAGGCCCCCTGCTTCTGGGGGGCCCACTTAGTCACTGGATGCTGTGCCCGGCCAGGGCTGGTTATCCTCTCTCCTCCTGCACGCTGGTGGCATCCCCTCCCTCTCCTGTACTCCACTGTCCAGCATACCTTGTCTAAGGAGGAGAGAGCATGTGGTGATCGGGCCTGGAGGGATCCTGCAGGGTTATGGCTGCCAGGGACAAGACTGTAAAGAGGAGCAGCACTAGCAGCTCTGACAGTGAGTGATTATTGTCAGTGTGTCTGTCAGGCTGCTGGAAGTTGTAAGATAGAGGGTGGACTGTGGAAGAGAAAGCATAGAGCCCCCCACCTTCTGATGCTGATGATTGATTGTAAGTTTATGCTTTTTTTTTACCAATATCTGTGCCCCTCTCCCCCCTGCAGCATGGTTGTTTTTCTCTTTCATCTCCCCACTAAGCAGCCATATACAGTACATGTATCCCACCTGTGCAGCCACATACAGTACATGTATCCCACCTGTGCAGCCACATACATTACATGTATCCCATCTGAGCAGACACATACAGTACATGTCTCTCACCTGTGCCCCAGCAGTGATTAAGGGCCCATTTGTTCTATCCGCTATTAGTGCTGTTCTGGGGTCACTTCCACACTCTGAGATATATATTTTGATCCCCCCACACAGCATCCAGTGTACAATGCACCTAGGACTCTCCAAGTACAACAGCTGCAGGCAGTACAATTCCCAGCATTTACTGCAGTCCGCAGCCCTCAGAATGTGCTGGGATTTGAAGTACAAATGAATAGACAACTAACTCAAGGGGTTGTCCCCTCGGAAACTACAAATCCCAGCATTCCTTGAGAGCTTCATAAGTGTAAGGCATTCTGAGACTTGTAGTTATTGTTATTCCAGGAGTTGTGGTCACAGATACATCTGTCCAAGATGGGACAAGGTCAGCATGTCGCTTCTGATGAGTTCTTTATTTGGGTGCTCCCCATGATCAGTTCTATTGGTGGGCCACAGGTACCCCAAGTCCCACACTGGGGCCTGCACAGACTACAGTACAGTCCTTTAGTAGGCCCTGGCATCTGAGCTGTAGGGCCCTCCCGAGAAACCTGGACACATGTACTGGATACCTGGGCGCACATATGTGTGTGCCTTTAAAGGGGTACTCCGGCCCGGGGGTATTTTTGAGCTATGGCCGGGGAGGGGGTGGTTATAGACGGCAGCGGTCACTTACCTCCCTGGTTTAGCTCACACCAGGAAGCGACCGCGGGACGGGAGTATGGAGCGGCGCGATCCGGGACCCGGCGCTGGAACCAGGGAAGGTAAGTGACTTTAATAACAGATTTATAACAACAGCTTTTAACTATTGGCCTCATGATTGAGTTCTCTTTGTAGTGAAGTAGAACTTTATATTCTATAGCTGTGTTTGTCATTTACTTCAATAGTGGATGACTACAATTAGCAAATAAAGTTTGTGAATCAGCACTCAGAACTGACAAAGGTATTTCTGAAGTACATGAGCTCATGATCTTCTTGCTCTTGCTCTTGTCTTTAAAGGATTTCCAAGCACCTCAATTAGTAACTCACCCAGCTACTTGAAAAATGACTGTGAGCAAAGTCCTGACATGTTCTTTCCTGGCTGGCGAAAGATAAAGGGTATGCAGAATAGCGGAAAAGTGTTTGTGTGTGTGTGCGTGTGTGTGAAAATTGGAGAGAGAAGAAAGTGACTAAAATATCTCATGGTGGTGAAAAGGGTCTGAGAGGAATTCTAGATTGTTGGATTGACAAGAAAAATGAGTATGTCATAAGGCTTATTTTGAAGTTTTTTGCCAAAATTACCTGGGGTGGGGCACCCTTCATACTTGCCACCTTTTAGTGTTGCCACCACTGCAGAATGACTGGAGTGGCAAGGCTGGACGTAGGCTGTATAGTGCTTTGTTCAAAATTAGTGGCCCCACTACATTTTATATCATTATTTAACATTGGCACTGATGCTTTTGTTTACATTTTGAGACTCAGGTTTTCTAGGACCTATGCATGAACAGGAGGCCATATTTTATATTCCATGGAAATTTAGGGAAACTGCTTTCCATTGGCACTATGTAGCTTTTATCACACACATGACAGAACTCATAGGTCCAGAAAGCTCAGCTTTTATTTGAACAAGTTATGAAAGTTGAACTGCGATTGGTAAATCTGGGTCCTAGTGCATGTACACCAGCAGGCTGACCCTTTTTTTTTTTTTTTTTGCAATTTATTATCTACTTGCTGTACTTTTGTTCACTGTGATGATGTATATACTGTATCTATGAAAGTCTTGCTTTACTGTACATTTATGTTTTCCTAAGTCAGGACACTTCCAGCACTTGAAAATATAGGGGGGGGAGTTATGAAAACCAGAGTACAAGATTTAGTAACCTGGTCTTATATAAGGCCCCGCCCCTTTTCCCCGACAGGATTAGCTAAGAGGCGCACGTCTCTTACTGAATCTGGCCAGCCGGGTGCTCGAACCTGCGTCCGGCGTACTAAATCTACACCTGCTTCCAGCAGGTGTAGATTTGGATCATGATTTATGCCTGCGAGCAGGCGTAAATCATGATAAATGAGGTGCGAGAGGAGGCCACGCCTCCTCCCCGCCTTGTCATGCCCCCCCAAGCTCCCCCATCCTGCCCATACGGCAGGCGTATGCCAGGGAGAAGGGCGAATTGACACCTTCTCCCTGGCGTACGCCTTGGGCAGATCATTCATAAATGTCCCCCATAGAGTAAATGTAATGTAAACAGCAGGAAGTGATGGAAAAAATATTAACCTAAATATTTAAGAAAAAAATAAAGGAACCCATTAATTTGTTTTCTTTTAGGAAATGATGGCCTTGTTTATGATGATATACACATAATCAGGAATTGGCCGGTAGCTACTGAGACTGTAATATACATGTTCAAGTGGATAATATATACATTATGTTCATTATGGTTCAAGGAATTTTCTGAGACCCCAAGATTGACGCCCTTACTTCTCAGTACCCCCCCCCTTCCCCCCAGAATCACCGCTAATCTATGCTTACGGCTCCTAAAAC
Source organism: Dendropsophus ebraccatus (assembly GCF_027789765.1). Lineage (NCBI taxonomy): Eukaryota > Metazoa > Chordata > Amphibia > Anura > Hylidae > Dendropsophus > Dendropsophus ebraccatus. Next base: position 69,097,475 of record NC_091454.1, read on the forward strand.
CACCTGCATGAACTATCTAGGAATCAATCATTCCTTGTGGCAGCACAAAATTGTACAAATCATATTATCCTCTGCCACTCCCCACTACTCCACATGACAACCAGTCGGTCTCCTACCGTACTGACAGCTGTATATTAAGTCCCCAGCAATTTCCCAAGCCAGTCTCGTTCCCACTCTGGCAGCCATACATGTAGTCCCTTAGCAAAGTCTCCTACAGTTAGTTACAGTTCATAATAATCAGGATCAGTTTTAAGAAATATTACTTCCATGTTAACAAGTTAATCCTCAGAAGCAGTCTTTTCAGATTTGCTCTATTATTGCTGTGTTACAGCACAGGCTATGGTCCTTCTGTGACACGTAAGAGCAAAGTGATTAAAGGGGAAGTCCAGCCTCAGGGTTTTTGTTTTTTTTTATGGCAGGGGGGAAAACAACAAATGGCACTAACTTACCTCTCCCCATGCCTGCAATCTGCCATCTGACCGGCCCCAGGATCTCCTGTGCTGCTAACGTCACGACCTGGCTGATTGACTGACTGCTCAGGCAGTAAGTGACTGGGGGGGGGGGGCACTCCAGTCACTGATTGGCTGAGCGAGCTGTCTATTAGCTAGGACAGGCATTCTCCTCCAAGTTGTGAGGTCATCACAAGTCAAGGGGAAAATGCCTTCCAGCGAGGGTCCCGGGACCGGTCAGATGGCAGATTGCGGGCACGGGGAGAGGTAAGTTAGTGACATTTGTTGTCCCCCCCCCATATTTTGATGTTCCTATCTTTTTATAGGTTTTTCTTGGTTTTGACAAATATGACATGTTGGTTAGTTGTGGGAAAACATTACCTGTATGTCCAGGGTGATAGGCTTCTTCTATTAGATAGCCAGAGCCTCAGGTTGACTTCACATTTTCCCCCGGAAGCTTCTGAGCCATTTCTTAGTTGGGTAACCATCTCTACTAAACTTTGTTCATACTCTTCGACTAAGCTATAGATCTGTGAAGGAGCAAAAGAATTTACTCCCAGCACAGGGTCTGGAGATGTCTTCCCGTGGCCTTTGTCCTGTGAAGGACTCTCCTTTCCCTTGTTTTGACCTTTCTTCCGGTTTTTAGAAGGTTTTGATGTGTCTGAGCCGAGGACATGGATGAGGAGGAGAGAACTGGCATACAAAAGTAGCTGTGAAAGTTAAGAAACGTTTCTCGGTAAATAATTTTACTATACAACAATCATAAAAGCCAAACTATGTGGCAGTAGTTGCCTGCATCTGCCATGCATATTAATCATTGCAGCTGGCACCAGGAGTTATTGCTTTATGCAGCATAAAGTCCAGGTGTTGTCCAAGGTTGGGGAACCTTGAGTGCTAGCAGCTAGTACCACATCTGTCATCAGTATGTGTGTGGTATTGCACTCCATTGAAGTGAATAGAGCCAAGTTGTAATACCTCACACAACCTGTGGACAGGTACATTTTTTCCATTTTACCTTTACCAGGAGTGGATTTGAAAAGAGGAGAAATCCAGTCTTTCCTTTATGACCTGATCTCTGTTTATAGTCTGTTTCTGGGTTTGGCTTCAAATCTTTGGCAGATAATCTGTCGTCAGATCTGTTGGTGTAATAGGGCCTTTAGAACTGCCATATAACACTTAAGCCATTAATATTTTCCCATTAGGATATTTGTAAATGTCTGTTCTGGAAATGAAGTTGTAGTTGGTTTACAAAAACTTTTGAAAAACTTTGACATTGTTCCTTAGCTAGATTAGTCCTAACAAAAGCTCAACCATATTACAAGCATTTTTCTCTACACAATCTGTGGAGCTGAGAAGGGGGTTAAGGTCATGTTTTAATTCTTTCCTGCGTTCAGGTGTTAATGAATATCACCGGGCAGGAAAAAGGACAGACCAGCAGGCCCGAAGGTACAATAAACCAGCAAGTGACATGTTCCTATAAACATCCTCCAGATAGCACTAGCTAGAAAACACAACACACACAGTATTTCATAGGATTGTCAGAATTGCTGCTGTCTGAGCACTTCCATATGACTGCACTAACGTACTAGAAATCATCCGTTTGATGACCAATATACAGCCTATTCTACCACTTGTTAAGAAGTGGTCATGTAGAGTTCACCTAATGTAACACAAAATATATCTTTATTATTCACATAAGTCATAATTATAAATTTTTATGTTACAGCTATACATATAAAAAAAATCTGGTCTACATATTGTCATATACAAAGATAGGTGGATAAATTGATTTATAGATAGAAAATATTGCCTACAATCATATTATTTATACATAGTATAGGCTACGATCAGGTGTATTACATTTAATAACATACTTCAACTAGGATTACACATTAGATCAGGCTGTATTATAGGAAGTACAGGTTTCAATTGTACTAGAGGCTACAGTCAAGTGTTTTTCCATGTTACAGAATACAGTGCAAAGTATCATAGACTACATTTGGCTATAATACAATGTTTCATCACTAGCAACTGAGTTATATATACTATAGCAGGCTACAATCAGTTCTGTTCTATGTAGTACATGTTGTTTAATCAGATATATGATGTGTACTGCAAGCTACAGTTCAATGTATTATTTGGCTTTCAAGTACACATCGGCTTTCAAGTAACATCTGTTCATAGACAACAAACTACAAGTTCCAGCAGCACCAGAAAAGAGAAAAAATAAATGGGTGCTAGTCTCACCGAACCGGATCCAGGTACGTATATTAATCCAGAAGAAGCAATGTGGAGACAGCACGTCCGTGGACGTGCTGTCTCCACATTGCTTCATCTGTTCATAGACAAGACTAGAAGTGAGACAAATATTACAGCATACACCTATTTTCAATTACATGGTAAATGACACATTCGACTTATAACATATGGATATTAATGCCTATGCCCCTTAACTGCTCATACCTTATATACACAGCCTATGCCAACTGAGCCCATATAAAAAAGCATAACATATACCCACTTTCTGTCTGGTACACATGGAAGCAACCAGGCAGTCTGATCATGTAACACTGATATCTATGTTTGACTCTTGGAGAACTTACCAGTCTATTTGAGCCAAGCATTGTGTGGTGAGAAGTAGCAAACGCAGCTGCAGACTCAACAAACCTCAGGGACTATCCCCAGTGTCAGTGGGGCACGAGCTGCACCTACTCTGAGTGTCTCCAGTGGGGTTGGGCCCAATCCAATGTACAGTTAGATTTGTAAAGGTGCTGAGTACAATGTTAACAAAGGCCCAGCTTGTCCCTATTGCCTTCTGCTCTGCGCCTCTTGTTTTGTGTTCCTGACTCCACATGCAGGGACTGTGTTTGCAGACTGGGAACACAGTGCACAGCGGCTCTGTTCTCACACTCGACACACAGACCTGGCTGATACGTGCTGTTTGTTTGCTATTCCTTTTGGAATAGAATCCCTTATTTAATAGTTCAATGGAGAATTGTGAAAATGTAATATTACCAGCTGCAGAAAAGGGCAGAGTATCCCTTTTCACACTTGGCTGTGGCTAATTTAGGAATAGGCATGAACTTAAATGTTGGCCTGTAAATGTATGTGAGAATGTAGTGCTGTGTATTCTCAGTATTGGCAATGGGTTCACAGCATGTGCTTCACTCACCAGGTGATAAACAAGGCCAATAAATGCACTCTTTATAACATTTCTACCAAATGTATGTATATATATATATATATATATATATATATATCTATATATATATATATCCTGTTTAGTCTTTTTAAAGTATCGTTTAAACTAGACAATGGAGAAAACCAGTAATAGCAGCCATAATGTTGGTCATTTGTTAAATTAACTCAGAAAGACATATAACTATGTATTAAAGGGGATGGCCACTCTATAATAAAATTGTTTAGTGTACAGTACTTACTGTCAGCAGCTCACTGTGTACCTCATAGAGCTAAACTCCAGGCTGTGCTGTCCTGCTATGTGGTGATTCTGTCCATAAGATGGAGGAGCATGTAACTATGCCATACAGTTCAGTTTCCTCCGTAGTCATATATAGGCTCAGTGGTGGACACTGGGAGCAGGGCATGGTCGCATGCTCCTCCTTGTCAGCCATCTTATAGACAGAATCACTACGGAGCAGGACATCACAGCCTACAGGAGGGGCATCTGTCCGATTTAGCTCTATGAGGTACACAGGAAGCTGCTGTCAGTAAATGCATAGCATACACTTACTAATACCGTACACTGAGCAATTTTACTATAAAGTTGCCAACCCCTTTAAAAGAAAGGTTTAACATGTCATAGACATGTCAGAAGTTTTCATTGGTCGGGGTCTCAGCACCCAGACCCCGACCAAAACTTTTAAAAGGGTAGCGCTGCGCTTAGAAATTATTCACAAAATAACACAATGCGGCCGCGTCATCAGCTGCTCAGCCGCGATTGGCTGAGCATAACTGTGTTCAGCCAATCGTGGCTGAGCACAGTTATGACGCAGCAGAGGGGGGCCGGCATGAGGGACGGCAGGTGCAGGTCGGCTTGCCTCCCGAACAGGGCCGCTTTAACCAGAGGGCACATGGTGCACGTGCACCGGGCCCACTGGTTAAAGGGGCCCACCCTGAGCAGGAACGGCCGTTGCTATGTGCGACCAGTGCAGTCGCACAGGGCACCAGCCTGTCAGGGTGGAACGCCATGGATGGGTAATCTACTTACCCATCCATGGCGCCCCCTGCAGGGCCCCCCCGTCCGCCGCTGCCCCCCTCCGCCTGCTGCTGCGCTTCAGCAGGAGCAGCAGTACTGACAGAGAGAGAGCGCCATTGGCTCCCTTCCTGTCAGTCACTCTTGTGGCCGCACTTGCAGCAGTCACAAGAGGCCGCACTCTCCCTCTGGCGCCCGACGTCACGGGAGCGTCGGCGCGAGGGTAAGGGGAGTGCAGCCCCTTGTGACCGCTGCAGTGCGACCACAAGAGGGAAGAGAAGAGGAACGCGTGGACCCGGGTGAGTATAACTGATTTTTTTTTTATGTTATATGGGAGGGGGAGCGGGAGCGAACGGGGGGGGGGGGGGTTGCACACAGCAAGGGGGCTATATACTATTGGGGAGGGCACAGGGGGGCTATATACTGTTGGGGAGAGCACATGGGGGCTATATACTGTTGGGGAGGGCACAAGGGGGCTATATACTGTTGGGGAGAGCACATGGGGGCTATATACTGTTGGGGAGGGCACAAGGGGGCTATATACTGTTGGGGAGAGCACAGGGGGGCTATATACTGTTGGGGAGAGCACAGGGGGGCTATATACTGTTGGGGAGAGCACAGGGGGGGCTATATACTGTTGGGGAGAGCACATGGGGGCTATATACTGTTGGGGAGAGCACGGGGGGGTTATATACTGTTGGGGAGAGCACGGGGGGGTTATATACTGTTGGGGAGAGCACATGGGGGCTATATACTGTTGGGGAGAGCACATGGGGGCTATATACTGTTGGGAAAAGCACATAGGGGCTATAAACTGTTGGGGAGAGCTCAGCGGGCTATATACTGTTGGTGAGAGCACAGGGGGGGCTATATACTATTAAGGAGAGCACGGGGGGCTATATACTATTGAGAGAGCACAGGGGGGCTATATACTGTTGGGGAGAGCACATGGGGGCTATATACTATTGGGGAGAGCACAGGGGGGGTTATATACTGTTGGGGAGAGCACATGGGGGCTATATACTATTGGGGAGAGCACAGGGGGGCTATATACTGTTGGGGAGAGCACATGGGGGCTATATACTATTAGGGAGAGCACAGGAGGGTTATATACTGTTGGAGAGAGCACATGGGGGCTATATACTGTTGGGGAGAGCACAGGGGGGTTATATACTGTTGGGGAGAGCACATGGGGGCTATTTACTACTGGGGAGCGCACAGGGGGGCTTTATACTACTGGGGATAGCACACAGGGGGGCTATATACTACTGGGGCGAGCGCACAGGGGGGCTATATACTACTGGGGAGAGCGGACAGGGGGGCTATATACTACTGGGGAGAGCACACAGGGGGCTGTATACTTCTGGGGGAGTGCATAGAGGGGCTATAGACTACTGGGGAGCGCACAGGGGGCTATATACTACTGGGGAGTGCACAGGGGGCTATATACTACTGGGGATAGCGCACAGGGGGGCTATAATCTACTGGGGTAGCACACGGGGGGTCTATATACTACTGGGGAGAGCACACAGGGGGCTATAATCTGAGGGAGCACACGGGGGGTCTATATACTAATGGGGGGGCAGACAGGAGGGCTGTATATAACTGGAGGAGCACACAAGGGTCTATATACTACAGGGACACCTTAAAACTATGGAGGCCAGAGGGGTGTAACTATGTAGGGGTACGGAGGGGTGTAACTACTATATAGGGGTACAGGGGACTTAACTACTGTATGTGTTGGAGCCTAAAATATTTCTCTGGCAGATTCTGGAGAGAAGATTCACAGCCAGGAGAAGACTTCAAGGTGGCCCAGGCTGGATGGAGAGAAAAAGAAAAGGTGACAGACTGTGATCGGAGAAGACGCCCTCGGTGAGTCACTGGATGTAACTGCACTCTGTTATAGGGTCTGTAGTGATAGGAGTCATGGTGTGACGGTATTATGTAATGGTATCATTGGCGATATCTTTGTTTTGTTCAGTGCAGTTTTCATGTAATATGTAATCACTGTATGGTGGAAATAGTGTTATAAGGTAACTACTGTATGTATTGGGGCTCTTAATACAGTGTGGGGGCAAATTCAGTACATACTCTTGAGGGCTGTGCACCGGGCCCACCAATGTATTAAAACGGCCCTGCTCCCGAAGATGACGTCTTTGACAAGATTACAGACGGGGTCGGTTGACACGGATCAGGTATGTATAGTGCACTATACTTCCGGGTCCACGGGCGGGAGTCGGGGAACACGGGAAGGGGGCCATTCACATACATAACATACATTACAAAGTTGTATAAATTTGTAATGTGTGTTATTTTGTGAATAATTTCTTAGCGCCGCACTACCCCTTTAACATGTCACTTCGATTTGTCAAAAGTTTTTAAGACTAATTTATATACGTTATTTGTTCTATATGTTGTCAAACTACATTTAGACCTCCAGATGACAAAGACCTACAATGAGAATTTCCTTTAGTTCCCATATTTTGTGGAGTTTTCTGTCCAGCATAAGCAAGGCTGATATTTCCTTGAAGTTCTTGAAGACAAGAAAATGACTATTACAGTTGCCAAGAGTCTTTGTTCTGGGGAATATCTCTGAGCAGCACTTGTGTTGTTTGACCTTCCCTGTGCTGTTTTAGGAAAGGAAGTGGAGATAAATGTTTGGTTGTTCACAGTTCATCTGTTCCTCTTTTTTTTCATACAAGTCATTTCTCAAAGATCTGGTGCTTCATAAGTGATGCATCTGCTACATCCTGAACAGAAGATGGCTGTTTTCATATAGATGCATCCCATCACCCCTCCCATGGATGTGTTTATACAGCGCACACAGGCAGGTGAGTTAGGGTTCAACCAGGTGTCTATATCCAGATATGACCTTAGACATGGTAACTATAATGGGGGAGACATATCAGTACTGTTGTATGAAGCATCTTTTATTTATTAGCATGATATATTTGCATAATGTACTAGGTACGGTAGACACACTTTGTTTCCCCACCTTATAGTTGCCATAGATATACAAAGATTTTTAAGAACTTGTACCCAGTAAGCCCTCATGGTCAGGGTCCTCTCTTCCTCCATATCAGTCCTTTATTTGCTGTTCTATGTTCATTGTAGTTGTGTTTGTGTTATGATATGTATTTTAACCATTTGTGTACTGTACCCTGGATTAAAGATTAAAAAAATAAATAATAATAACATTAAAGGAGAAGTCCGTTGTTTTCTAAAACCGGTATCCTGCAGGGGGAGGGGGAAAATTGATGACAATTACTAACTTACCTCTCTTCGTGCTCTCAGTGAGCGGCGGGACGCCCGTCGTGACATCATCACAACCCAGGAGAAAATGACTTCCGGCGGGGGTCCCACGGTCGCCGCTCACCGCGGGCACAAGCAAAAAGCTAATTTTTCCATAAGAAATGGCTGATATGCAGACAATTGGTTCCATACCCCCAAAATATTTTTTTTTTAATTCTGACTAACATGTAGAACAGATAAAACAAACAATGAGAAACTGATGAATATGTGATATTATAAGTTACTGTACAGTATAGCAATCAGCATGTGGAGTATAATGTATAGGAAGTGCATAAACCTGATAGAACAGCAGCAGTTTGTATATACAGGATGGAACTGCAGATCCCCCTAATGCAGTAGAGTAGTACAGCAGGCTTGAATACAGAAGCAGGGCTGCTGTCAGAGGTCTGTGTGGTCACATGACAGCAATGGGGAAGGGGTGTGTGTTCAGCATGGACCAATCAGGAAGTGAGAATCACAGAGATGTGCAGGAGGACAGTGTCAGAAACGTTTGTATACATCAGGATAGAAGAAATGAGCAGGGCATATGTGGGCACATACATGCAGCACTCTCTGTGTCCGGGGAGAGAGGGGTTACAGCTATGAAGAGATTATCTCCACAGTCCTGTCCCCTGATGTAAGCCCCAGCCTGAAGTAGATCTGCCATGATTTGTAAGGTGAGGGAGACTTCCTGGGTTGGAGTACAGTGCTGTAGACCACCCTGTGCAGGCCATGCCCACTCCCCCTCCCACCCAGTACTGGCAGCTCTTAAAACAAAGTGATGTTCTTTAACCAAGTTACAAATTTGAAATACTGTGAGCTCTTCTTGCAAAACGCTCTTAATCCAAGTTACTCTTAAACTTCATTGCAGTAAGTTAATATTCATGTTAAATGCTTGCAGCTGTTCATTTGCACAGATTCCTAGAGCATCTAAACTATCTACAGAGAAAATAAACTTCGATAGATTTAAATAATAGGGCACTGAGCCAAATACAGACTATGTGTTATGTTGCTGCAGGACTAGAACTGAAAAAAAAAATCTTAAGACGTGTGGTTTTGCTGCATTTGGCTGCACTATTTTTTTAAGCTAGGTTTATACACTGTAAAATAAATCAAAATATGACCAAAAATGAGAGAAAACCAGTTTTCTTATGAAATAATGTGCTACTATACAACTTTAAGGTTATTTTCCTGTATAGTGAACACCATAAATAAATTCCCTAAATAATAGTCCAGAATTGCTGTTTTTGGTCACCTTGCCTCCTAAAAAGTAGAATATCAAATTGTAGAATATCAAAAAGTAGAATGATCAAAATGATCGGCCATACAATTAAAAAGTTATGGCGACATAAAAAAGTAAAACAAATATAGTCTAATTCTCACAAATTTTTGGAATATTTGTGGGGGCTCAGAATCTCACTACCCCCTATATAAATAAAGGGTTTAACATTCCAAAATGGGGTCTATGGGGTAGGGGCTAATGTTTTGGCACCTTAACTCCTTTGCAGGCCCAATAGGGGAAAAATAGGAGGACACAAGGGGGTCTGACCTCTGTACCCCCTGCTGATCTCTCTTATTGGGCTCTGCCGACTCTGTTATGCCGCACCCGTGTCCCTACTCATAACAGAGGGTGGAAAAGAGGTCAGACCACCCTGTGACAGACTACTTTTCCTGTGGATAGGGAAAAAGTAAATTTTTAGGTGTTAGTGGCCCCTGTGGTGAATGAAATAAAAGACAAAATTTGGTAATTGATTAGAAATAAGTCTCCCCTGTCCTCATTTTGCCTTTGCTTACATGAGTTTATTAGCATTACAGTGGTGGCTATAATGCTTAAAAAGGCCATTTTGATCCTCTGCTCCTTGTTCTCAGTGGCAAAGAAAATAGAGCTATCTGAGCAGATCAGAAATAATAATATCAAAACAACTTCAGGCAGCACTGAAGACACTGAACAAAACAGGACTCCATGTGCAAAGGCCAAGGGGTGTGTGTGTGCTTTTTCCACCTACAGGGCTGTTTGGGTGCTCATTTTTTCTGCCATGATCTATAGTTTTTATTGGTACATATTGATGTTAACATGAATTTTTGAACACTCTTTATTAACTAATTATAAACTTTTGGGGGAGGGGCCTTGCTAATACTCATCAATGCTATTCCATTGTATAGCACTGATCAGTAAGATTAACGCTCTAGAGGCAGACTGTAGATGAAGAGTGCCAATCTGACGGACAGAGTTAAGTATTATTTCTCCGTCTGTTAGGGAAAGTAATTAGGACCAGGAGGCTGGGACTTCCGGCTGGAGTCTCTGACATGCTGCCTGTGCCCAAAGACAGTCATGTGGGGAGAGTAGCAGCTACAATGGAGCATAAGTTAGGTGTTTTTTTTTTCTTCTCCATTCTGGTGTGCATATGGGGCCTCTACTATGGGCACTACACAGAGGGGGGTATTTACTATAGGGGACTGCAGAGGGTGCTCTACTGTAGAGGATTGCACATGCTATATGGAAACTAGACAAAGGGGCCACAAATTATAGGTGACTGCACATGGGAGGCTCTACTATAGTGGACTGCACAGGGAGTAGGGGACTATAGGCGAAGGCACAGAATGGGGAACACTTACTATATGGGGACTGCACAGAGGGGGCCACCTACTATATGGGGACTGCCCTCAGGGGGCCACCTACTATATGGTGACTGCACAGAGGGGGCCACCTACAATAAGGAGGCTACATAGAGGGGCCTAATACTATACTGGAGCTGTACATTGGGGCTTTTTTTCCATGTGGGATATGCACAGAGTGGCTTATTATTATATAAGGACTGCACAGAGGGACCTAGCCACTATAGAGGGGCACAGAGGGCCTAACTACTATGGTATATGTGCTGAGTTGGTATTATGTAGTGGTATCTTTGTTAATATATTTCTGTTGTGTTTAGTAGCAGTAGTAAGGCAATATGTAATTTTGTGTGGTGGTAAAAATGTTATCAGATAACTGTGTGTGTATTGGGGACTTGAGGGCATTATATACTGTGTGTGGAGCAATGTATCGTGTGGAAATACTTAAAGTGTGTCCTTAAAGGGGTTTTTGTGGGCAATGAAAATGATCGGTGGTGCACTCCCTTAACAGTATATGAGTGCACTCCCTGTATACATTCTGGTTTCATGTCCTATTGACTCCAAGATTCTGAGAGTGCTGATTTTATTTACAGCATCAATTCATCATGTTGACAGTTGTCTTTTATTCTGATTCTTTCAGTCTTTTGTTCTGAATGAGATATTGAGAAATTGTAACATGCTTGAATTTGTTTAGCTCTAACACCTGGTATTCTTATATTTAACCAGCAGGGAGCACTGTGCTCTTCTTTTTAACTGTGGATATGATTAATCTTCTGTTTTTTCCTATCATAAATATGCAGTAACATCCACTGGCTTTGTGTAATTATATCGGCATAGAACGTACCTCGCAAGGAATGAGAGCATTGAGAAACTAATAAAAGATTTCTGCAGGGTCAGTTTGTTTCCATAAAAACCTGTCAAAATATTTTGTTTCATTTTGTTAACTGGAAATTATGCTGGTTAGTGTGTGAATATTATAGTATTATTATTTTTATTTATTAACGTTTTAATTTTTATTTACCCAGTGCAGTTACCTTAACTTACTTATAGCAAGGAGTATTTTCTCTCACAGGGGCTTGTACAGTATAGTGCAAACATATTCCACAGAGCTGTACAGAAATTGTCATCATTCATGTCACTTTCTGTCCCCACTATCTACTTCCCTAAACATACACAAGATTTAATTTTATAAGAAGATTTTTATTCAGTATACTTTCACAAAAAAGAAGTTAAAATATTTTTTCTTTTATATATTTGCAGTCCAGGAGACTTGGTTGAATTTGATGGACATGTCTTTTTTTTCCATCGTAACTATATGATTAACTTTTTTAAAGCGATACTGTATCGCTGATGGTTTGGCACTCAGCCAATCAGTGACCGGAGCGGCATCCCGCCCCAGTCACTGACTGGCTGAGCGGCCAGTCTATAAGCCAGGTTGTGACGTGCAGCGCTAGAGATCCCGACTGGGAAAATAAATTATATTGAAAGGATGTTACAGGTAAACCTCAAAAGATAAGAGGGCACTCCCCTCACCTGGAGAACACAAGGTTTAATCTCCGGAGGCGACAAGCCTTCTTTTTCATGAGAACTGTAAACTTGTGGAGCAGTGTCCTCAGGAGCTGGTCACAGACAAAAACTGTGGAGGGCTTCAAAGCAGGCTTAGTGGAAAAAAATATTAAAGGGGTTGTCCGGCGATAAAAAATTATTCACAGAATAACACACATTACAAAGTTATACAACTTTGTAATGTATGTTATGTCTGTGAATGGCCCCCTTCCCCGTGTTTCCCCCCACCCACGCTAGACCCGGAAGTGTGGTGCATTATACTCACCGCATATCGTGTCGTCCACGGTCTCCGATCGTCAGCAGTGACGTCTTCTTCGGGAGGCCGGCGGATCTTCCCGAGTGCCGGCAACCCTCTGCAGCGTCATCCGAAGCTCAGCCGCGATTGGCTGAGCATAACTGTGCTCAGCCAGTCGCGGCTGAGCTTCGGATGACGCTGCAGAGGGTTGCCGGCACTCGGGAAGATCCGCCGGACTCCCGAAGAAGACGTCACTGCTGACGATCGGAGACCGTGGTCGGCACGTGACAGGTAATGTATAGCGCACCACACTTCCGGGTACACGGGTGGGGGTGGTGGGACACGGGGAAGGGGGCCATTCACAGACATAACATACATTACAAAGTTGTATAACTTTGTAATGTGTGTTATTCTGTAAATAAGTTTTTATCGCCGGACAACCCCTTTAATGCATATATAGAAATATACAATTTATCCATCAACCATCCCCTTCTCTTCATCCATCCTTTCCTTTGGTTGAACTTGATGGACATGTTTTTTTTTCAGCTGTACTATGTAACTATGACTAATCAGGTGATTGCCAGGATTCCAGCAGCACCTCTGTCTACATGCACATTTAGATACAGATAGCTGTAAATCATTGACTAGGACCTAGCCTAGAATATACAGAGATGTACATGAAAAAAAAGTGGTAATGTTATCTTGGAAGTTTTCGTGTGTCCCACCACGGGTGTTTCTAGTCTTTACACCCCTTGCAAAAGTCTGTACTTCAAAGTAAAAGTGGTAATGTAGTACCTAAGTTTTGCCGCTGGATGTCGCTGGTATGTGTAATGTGTGCCTAAGTTTTTCACAGCTGGATGTAACTAAAGGGTCATTGTTTTATGATCTTTGCACCAATGGGAGTTCTCTCTCTTTTCTACCTATGTCTACCCTTCTCTTTCTTTTGCGCTCTCTTCTCACCCACCCAGTCACATGGGGAGAGGAAGTGTAGCAACACATTAGTGAGTCTTTCTCTGGCTGTTGTAGAGGAAGGACGTAAGCAGAAAGGTCCCTCTAATAGCCAAAGAGAGCTCTGGCTTATGCCAGGTCCCCTGTGGACAGTGGTTGGTTAGTCTTAGCACTTGTTTCTTGAATGCAGCACTTCCACACACTATGCAGTGCTGAATGTACACTTAGAGAGGACAAGTCAGGGATCACCCTGGGGCTTGTGTCACCCTCTAGGATGGGTCGCCCGACACTGGTGGGCAATAGGTGGTGCAAAGACCAAAGAGTCAAAACACGAACACAAGTATTCTCTCTACTTTCAAGTACTCTACTTATTCTCCTTCTAAAGGTCCGGCAGAGCACATTTCTACCCTGGATTGGGACTCTCTCAACATCCTCTCTCTACTTCTCTGAACCTCTTCTACCTCTCAGCATGCAACTCAGTCAGCACAACTAAACCTCTCTCTAAACTACCAGCACAGATCGGGTTGCTAAATATTCAAGGATATTATCAAGTCAAGATCCTACTGTATATCACTGTATTACGCATTACTGTAGTAAAGAAGAAGTTTATTTTTTTCTAATTGGACTCAGTGGTTATTCACTAAGCACCTACATAGCTATTGCATCTTCCTTGGGTCATCTCCCCTTTCTGTGGGTGGCGGTCCCAATAGTCCAAGTGGGTCACAACTCCACTCTGGACCACCGTGATAAGTACCCAAGAGACCCCCAAACAGCCCGGCAGGTTACTGACCACAGGGGAAAGGGTATACCTCGCCACTCTAAAATAAAAGCAGGTGTGCCTCCATACCTGTGTGCTCAACCGGCACTGGCGTCACGACAACCTAACATCTGGATGAGCTATATTCGACCAACCACCATAGAAGTGGCGTCACACGTTACCAGCTTGCAAGTGACTGGATGAGCGTACACCACATTCCCACAAAACTATATTTAAAGCTGCTCAGATCCTTCTTCTCCATAACCTGCTTACTGCAGATGGGGATGTATTTTTTGTGTGACAGGTACTCTTGAACATGGCTGATTCTAATGCAGTATATTATAGTTGAATAAAAAAAAACAGTTCCCCAATAGTCTTTTTTGACCTTTGACAGGTCACATAAACAGAACACCCATAACAAAACTTCACCTCTGATAATTGTTTCCATGGCACTAGCCGCAATCTTATCAGTCTGAATAGAAATCTGCCAGATTTTCTATCAAAATTAATGGTAAATAAAATGTCATCTATCTATGTCATGTCATCTACCCAACTAATGAAAGAGAAAAACAACAAAAGACAAACATACAGTTAGAGCCGTATTAACAGCTGCTGCTGCCCTAGGCACTAAACCTAAAGACGCCCCATCTTCACTCACCAATCAGTATCATGATTTTATAGTTTCTGAACATCATATTGATATCTGATCAGTCTTAAACATAAGCAAATTTCCACATTGAATCAATGATTAGAGCAGTCTGCATATTGTTTGAGGGAATTTTCACCACAGGATTGGAAGGTAATAGCTCCAGGGGTCACATTAAGCCATACCAGACCTGACCAATACCGCCATACTGTGACTGGATAACACCTCCATACCAGACCTGACCAATACCACCATACTGTGACTGGATAACACCTCCATACCAGACCTGACCAATACCACCATACTGTGACTGGATAACACTGCCACACCAGACCTGACCAATACCGCCATACTGTGACTGGATAACACTGTCATACCAGACCTGACCAATACCACCATACTGTGACTGGATAACCCAGCCATACCAGACCTGACCAATACCGACATACTGTGACTGGATTACACAGCCATACCAGACCTGACCAATACCGCCATACTGTGACTGGATAACACTGCCATACCAGACCTGACCAATACCGCCATACCGTGACTGGATAACACCTCCATACCAGACCTGACCAATACCACCATACTGTGACCGTATAACACAGCCATACCAGACCTGACCGATACCACCATAGCCCCCCCCCCCTTAAAAAGACACCAGATTTACTGGCAAGTCTGAAGGGGGGGTGGGAGAATTAAAAAAAAAAAGTTGTCTCCCTCCCTGCTCCCCGATGCCGCCGTCCTGCAAGGTGCTACCCTAGGTACCGGACCACGGCAGACTAGTGGTAAATACAGCCGTTCATAAAGTGGTGGTATGGGACAGGAGACTTTTCAACCATCTCAGTATTATGGCCACCACTTAGTTTTAGTTTAGTTGGTTGAATGACTATGGGGGGGGGGGGGATTTATCAAGCTGCCTTTTCCTCTGTGTTGTCTACAGCAACCGGTAACAGCGCAGTTTTCATTTTCCCAGAGCAATGTAAGATGTTAAAGCTTCCCTGTGATTGGCTGCTATACGCAACAAAAAGAGTCTTATAGGACAGCCTGATAAATCTCCCAATCTCCCCAAAGTTGTTTAACCAACACATACTGAAAACAGCTTAAATGTGTCTTGTGCCAAATGGCCATAATAGTGAACTGGATGACATGCCCCTTGTTCCATGGTTCTCCTGTTATGCTATGTTATGTTATGCTGTCAGCAGATCACACTGAGATCTTTGAGATCAATTTTCTAATATATGGTATAAATAATTTGTCAGTAGCAGCTGCAGTTCTGTTTTGTCCCCTATCTTAGGGCTGAGGGAGACATGATTTGGTGCGGGATCATTACTTGTTAGCAGTGTTTGACAGCCATCAGATGTAGCGATGCATGAAGAGTGGTTACTCAGGGAAGTAGAGCACCATAGGAGAAGGCATACTTGCATACTTCTGTGCAGCCAGCTGTATTTGGCTGGTTGTTCTGGCATGTTCCTAAAAATTGGATGAAGCAGAGGTGGTGTTGGCTTCTGCGTAACTAAAGTGTGCACATAGCCCAAAATAAAAGTATTCCATATCACAGGGTATCATGTCTACAGGAGGCTAAAACAGGAAAAAGAACCAATGAAACAGAAGGGATTTATACAACTATTTACTGTATATAACTATTTTTGCAAATGACTCAAAACTACTATTATATGTAAGTATATATATATACAGTGGTACCTTGGTTTAAAAGTAACTTTCTTTAAGAGTGTTTTGGTTTAAGCGCTCACAGTTTTTCAAAATTGTGACTTGGTTTAAGAGCATTGCTTTGGTTTAAGAGCTCCCTGTACTGGGTGGTAGCACGAGTGGGGGAGAGGCATGGTCTGCACAAGGTGTTTTACAGCCCTGTACTTTGACCCAGGAAGTCTCCTTCACCTTCCAAATCATGTCAGATCCACTTCAGGCTGGGGCTTACATCAGGGGACAGGACTGTGGAGGTAATCTCTTCATAGCTATAACCCCTCTCTCCCCGGACAGAGAGCACTGCTATACTGTGCCCACATCTGCCCTGCTCATTCCTTCCTGCTCCCTGTAGTCCCTGTCAGCCCTTATGTTTCCCATCCTCTCCATTACTGTACAGTAACTTATAATATGACATATTCTGCTGTTTCTGAATGTTTGTTTCATCTGTTTTACATGTTATTCAGAATATTAAATCATTATTTTTGGGGTTTGAAACTAATTGTCTGCATTTCTATGATACACTAATTTATAGGACGCTGCATTGTCAGTCCAGTATTGAACAGTGCACTTTCTATGGCCTTTACAGTTTGTTGTAAACTTGCCACCAGTTATGTGGCTTAGCTTCAAAGGCTGATATAGCTTACTGTAGATGTTGCAGACATGTAGCGGCAGGTATAAGCTTTGTAAAGAAACTGCAAATGACATTTTCCCTCTGTTGCACATTGTTGCTGTTATACTTCTGTACACACCAGCTGCAAAGAGGTGACTGGTGACTGTGCACCCATACTACTGACTGTGACTCCCATTGTGATTCTGTTATAGCAGAGTCTCTGGACTTAAGGTCATGTAAGTGATAAGATTTCATATTCTGTCTTTTTCAATCAATCATTTATAAGTGTACTAAATTCAGCATAATTAGGTTTATAATCTATATCTTTCTAAGAGTAAAGCTACTCTGAAGGTCCCCATACACTTAATACGTTAGGCTATCAGTATGTGGGCTCTCCCGACCATCCACCGACAGGTGATATCAGTGGAGATAGGGGTGGGACATGATAGAAACATTACTGCCAGACCCCTTTGTTCTTTGGTCTGTGACATACCCCTCTCCATAGAGAACACAGGAAAGCTTGGCTGTACCAAACGTTCCTGTATATGGGGAGCACAGGAGAAATAACTGATGGCCAAATGATTTTTCGCTCACCAGTTATCTCTCCCGTCCTCCCCATACACAGGAACGTTCTGATTTGTGTAGAGGCACATGCAGGTGCAAACTGTAATTAATGTGATACATGCAGATGCTGCTCCCCCTGTGTACTGTAGAGGGTCTGCACAAGTGTATGTATCGGAGACTTTACTCTCACCTAAGTGTGGCACAATTACCTATTACAGGACATTTGCTAAAGGATGATCTTGACGTGTAAGCCACGCAACACTAACGCTGTATGGATAGCCCTAAAATGATAAGTGATTGCAGAAGAGTCCTTGCACAGCTATTTCCTCTTCTGGCTAGGTGAGTCTCATTCTGAGAGCAGGAACAAAGGAACAAGATTTTAGATTTCATGGACTGGATATAGTCTTGCGTAAAACCTCCTGAAGTGCTGCATAATGCTGTGATCACCCTGACTGACCCAGCAACTAGAACTAGATATAGACTCACTGGCAAAGCCAGGGCTTGCTTGCAGCAGGATTAGTTGGGGAACGGGAAACTGAACTACACGTAAACCTTTTTCTCCTCATGTGCACTAGCAAGACAATGTCTAGAGTCTGACCAGGTGCAGACTATCTAACTGGAAAAAACCAGCCCACTTGGAAGAGAGGACTGGACTTTGGTTACAGTGCTGGGTGTTCCCTCAGAACACTATCTAGTGGAAGCTGTCTGAGAAAAGGTCATGTGACCAATGCTCCATGTATCCTTCACATATTCAGTCCTTTAGTGGTGGCAGTAAACAGTAATGTGTTAAAGGAGAAGTTTGAAATACAGAAAATGAAAATACAGTGGTAATCCCTTCGTAGCTGTAAACCCGGACAGAGTGCTGCATGTATGTGCCCACATCCGTCCTGCTCATTCCTTCATGCCCCCTGCAGTCTCTATCAGTCCTTGTGTTTCCCATCCTCTCCATTACTGTACAGTAACTTATAATATCACATATTCTGCTGATTCTGAATGTTTGTTTCATTTGTTTTACATGTTATTCAGAATAATAAATCATTATTTTTGGGGTGTGGAACCAATTGTCTGCATTTCTATTATTTCTGGATTTGGACTGCAAGCGCCGTCCTGGAACGGATTATGCTCGTAATCCAAGGCACCACTGTATCTGCTTTAGGCAGGGGGGAAGGGGGGGGGGGTGCAGGAACATAATAAATAATGTATACTTACCCCTCCCCATGCCCCCGCAGTGTTGAATCACCACTCCTTGACCCTGTCAGGCTCTTGCAGCTCCCTCTGGAGCCTGGTGGCAGTCAGGGAGCTTGTGACACAGCGCTGCAGAGCACAGGGATGGGGAAGTATAAATTCTTTATTATGTTCTTGCACCCCCCTGCCTTCAGCTGAATTTTCATTTTGGCTGGACTTCTTTAACCCTTGTACATTGTTAATACTTTAATTTATGCAGAAATGGGAATTGTAGTTTTAAAACAGCTGAGGGGGTTGCAAGTTGTGCACCCTAGGCATAGACTTTTTGGAAAAAGATTTTTCAGCCACACAACAACTTTACACTTTAGCAGCTCACATACTGGGACACTGCACTTGTTGTTGTTGTGATAGGAGTGTCTGATCCATGTTTCATGTTAGTTAGGGTTCTTCTAGGTGGAATAATGTTTTCCGAGTACTACTATCATGGTAATAAGATGTACACAGAGAAAGGTGGGTATTCCATTAAGAGGCCACACATGGAGTGGTGGACCAATTATGAATTTAATATGAAGCCCCCATCCACAATGTGTGCCCTTGTTATCCTCTAGTTAGGTGGTATTATTAACCTAACCCATTAGTGGCACTAAAAGTCTAGAGTTTACTATAGCTAATCTGGGTGACTGTGTATTTTCTGTGCAGCCAGCTGTACTTGGCTGGTTGTACTGGCCTCCTGCCTTCATAATATCAACATTTGGAAGTAATGTTTAGACATGAGGGGAAGGAAAGATAGTCTGCGGCCACAACCAATTACAGAGTTTTGATCTTTTTTGGTGAGATGGAAACTCTCCCTCTTAAACAGTGCCAAATTTGATAAGGCCCAAAGAACGAGCAAGCGGGAATGGGAAATCAAATAGAAATATGGCAGGGAAAAGAAGGTATTATATAAACCTTGTTTCCAGCTATTTATTGTTTTTCCAACTATTAAAATGAATGTAAAATATATTATGTCTTGGTGTATATTTATATACTTATCTTCAGACAGAAAAGAAAACCATCAGCATTTCTTTTTCCAAAGACATGTTTCTTCCATTTTACATTTATTTCTTGTTTGTTTGTTTTTTTTCAATGCAACACCTACATATCAGCTCAGTGCCATAGATCACATCTCCAAATGCATACCCATTAAGCCATCCACAGCCAATGCACATCCATTGAGCCATACATGTAAATTTGCATATCATTACCCTATAATAAATCACCTCCATTCAGCCATGCATGTGCTCCTGCATATTACATATGTATCTCTGCATATTATCTCAGTACCATAAATGTACACTCAGCCATACATGTGCTCCTGCATATTACATATGTATCTCTGCATATTATCTCAGTACCATAAATGTACACTCAGCCATACATGTGCTCCTGCATATTACATATGTACCTCTGCATATTATCTCAGTACCATAAATGTACATTTACTCAGCCATACATGTAGTCATACATATCAGCCAAATGCCATGAATCACGTCAGCCATGTACACTTTCATATTGGCTCAGTGTCTTATTCTCTCGGAATATCATCTCAGAGCCATAAATGTAGTGACCAGTGACATAAATCACATTTATTCTGCCTTACCCTTGCATATAAGTCCACTATACATTCAATAAGCCATATTTGTAATACTACATATCAACCTAGTGCCATACATATACTTACATAACAAAATGGATGGTGTGGCATGGGTATAATGAGGAGAGATACAATGACATTGACATTGATACATTGACACAATGAATGCCGCGCAGTATGCCATCCCTATTCTAAATATATACAGAATTTTGCCTTTTTCCATCTTAACAAATACACTGTGACCTAGTCTGTTCCTTCTCCTTTAGCTTGCACCATTGCAAGTATTTATAATCAAGTGCAACATAAACCACATTTCCTTGTAGGGTAAAGGCAAGCATTTTGTATAGATCTGGAGCTCTTAGATACATCATCTCTTATTCCTTAGGCTGAGAGAAGAATGATTTCTACCTGTCACTGCAATAATTCCTCTAAGGAAAATCATGGCATATATTAAATGCTGCCCTGCTGTGGATTACTGTATTTATGTGGGTGATTAACATGACCTTCTGTCATTATATTAACTAGCAACAACTGCTAAAAATAATGCTGATATTTATTCAGCGCCATTGGAACAATGCACATTGACAGAAATAATAGCAGTACGGTTTTGCAAAGGGAGCAATTAAAAATAAAAGTATACTGCTTATATGTCCATTACTACCTTCCTGCAGGAGCCATTGAAAACATGAAGCGGCTGTTAGGGGATGGGTTACAGAGATTAGTATGATGCATGCCAAAATGTTATATGTTACATTCACAGTGTATACATAAGGCATCTCCATCTATAGCACCAAGACAATGAATGATCCATCAGCAGCAGCAGTTTCTTTGGTAATTTTTTTTTTTCATACAGAACGCATGTGCACTGCCATTCTATTCAGCAGGAAGAGCTGTTCTTAAGATTGCAGGGGGTCCTAGTGGGAATGTGGATAGGGCATAACTCTGAGACTACAGTTATCCTATGGACAGATACTTTCTTCTCCGTTGTGGACCCTTGGAGACCCTTCAGTGTTATCAATTTCCTCTTTGTTCAACCTCTGATTAAAAGGGTAGCATGGCCAGCACTCCTGGAAAAGGGTTATCCAGGATTACAAAAAGCACAGCTACTTTCTTCCACAAACAGCACCACCCATGTCCTCGGGTTGTGTGTGGTATTACAATTCAGCTCCTTTCACTTCAGTGAAATGAGCTGCAAAACCACACCCAAACCTAGGACAAGAGAGGAGCTGTTTCATGTTTTTCTAATCCTGGATAACCCCTTTAGGGTACGTTCACACTGACCAACTCGCAGAGGAAATCTCGCAGCGAGTTTTGCAGAGAGATCCACTACGAGGTGAGATCCTGTGCATACATATTCGCAGCCGCCCCCTTAACCCCTTCATCGGCTCCCGCTGTAGATGTATATTACCTGTCTCCTGCGCGGGGTCCCGGCTTCCTGCTCTGCTGCCCAGCCAATCACTGTGTTGCCCAGCCGCAGCCACTGATTGGCTGGGCGGGAGAGCAGGAAGCCGGGACCCTGTGCAGGAGACAGGTAATATATACAGAGAGCGGGAGCCCAGCAGGAGCCAATGAAGGGGTTAAGGGGGTGGCTGCAATACATGCTCGCAGCGGTCTTGGTATGGATGCACAGGACCTGCCTGGACCTTAGCTCGTAGCGGATCCTTAAAGTGTACCTTTAACGTTATAAAAAACTAGAGTCAAAAGTTTTGATCAGTCCAGGTCTGAGTATTTAAACCCGTACCGATTGGGAGATAGAGCAGGGAGAGGACTGCAGCTGCAACACATCCTCTACATTCTACTCTTTTATATACATTCTTCTTGGCACCTATGCTTCCACTTGTACTAATTTGTTTCAATCCATATTCTGTTGTTTCTGGGCTAAGGGACTTGGCATAGGCCTGCTAAAACAATCAGCGCCTGTAGAGGTGGCCTATTTCAGCCACTGAACGAGCTGGCCTGCTATGTCAACTCCCTGAACCCCGAAACAGTCGACCAACAGGAAACAGAGTCCCATACTAAAGACAGTGCTGGAGCCAGGAAAGTAAGTGTATGTTATTTTTTTCACTCACCACCTTTCTGGGCATAGAGGTTAAAGTTTACACGTCAACACATCTGTTGACCAGCTCTACATTAAATTCCTCTCTGCGGTTGGAAGTTTGGGTATCCATTGACACAAACAAACTAAGACTGTAATGAGTGTAACCCCCATTGGATCAGAATGGGCGTCGTGCGCATCATGGTCTTGGCGTCTTCATAGCCATGGATACCCGAACTTCTGGCTGCAGACAGGATTTCACTGCCAATTGGGTCAGCAGATGAGCTGACAGGTATACTTTGAAGGAGTCCTGGCTGGACTACCTCTTTAAAGCCCTCCTTGCCCCTTCTCTGAGTTTTGCAAAGCCACAGTGATTGACAAAAGAGGAGGCCCACTGTAGCCCAGGGGCCCACCGGGGGATTCTTTTGCTCCCTTGTAAGTTAGTGTAATGGATTTAATGGGGCTCTGTGGGATGTTCAAAGCTTGTGATATTCCAGATAGAAAATAGAGCTTAATTAGTAGTTATTATTAGTTAATTTATATAAATGGTATGCACTTTAGGAAATGGGAATACCCCTTTGTATGTAAACTTTCTAAAGTGATAGTATATCAGAAGGATCACTTATAGTAATGCTAGATTGTATTATAAATTTTTTTCAGACTTGTATGGTCGAAGCTTTTGCTTTATTTGTACAGTCTCAGCATATTGCATGCAAAAAGAAAACATTGATATTCCAGCTACTTAAGTGTTAACACCGCTGAAAATATGTTATGTTTATCATCAGACGTAGGATTAAGTACTGTTGGCTGGCACTTTGCTGAGCTCAATTGGGAGGGGAGTATGTGACTATTTTGCTGCCTTATTGACTAGACTAGAGAAAAAAATCCAAATTTGGGCACATGCACTCTATTTAGATGTCTGGAGGTCTGCAAGGAAAATACTGGGCAATGGGGGAGGGGGCTGGGATAGCTGGATTTAGATCTTGTCTCCTGCTGAGATCTAGCCTGCGATCCTGATGTTTATGTGTGAAGCTATGTCTTGACATGCAGTAGTTAATTTTAGAGTGATATTAAGTATGCATTGTACGTGGACAGATATTTTAACTTAAAAACCCAATGCTTAAATTTATTTAAAATACTTAGATTCATGTCAATTGAAGTGTGTTAACACAATATAGCTCTTATAGATATAGATTTAATTGGAGCCGCGTGTTAGTAATAAGTTGTTACCTGTTAACCTGTTTGGTGTATTGATTGTAATAAGACTGATCGCAATCCTGTGTTGAACACACTATCTCCTCATATTCACATACTAGGTATAGTCGATGGCACTATTCAGACAATAACCTACTCACTGCTTAGGTTAATGTCCGAATAGTGCCATCAACTATACCTAGTATGTGAAGAAATAATGGAAATGGATTCCACAGCTCCTATAAAACGTGCAAAATTTATTAAAACATAAATAAAAGGTAAAACAAATAAAAACACGCCGACGCAATTCGGGTACAACCCTTAATCAGCAAATTACAAATGATAGAATGAACATTTATATTAGTGATGAGCAAACTTTTGAAAAGTTCAGTTCGATCCGGCGAACTTTCGTGAAGTTCGGATTCGTATGAACCGAACCTAATACGAACCTTGCTATAACAGCTGAATAATTGCAGCTACAATAGTGGGAGTGTGATAGGGTATAGTTTCGTTTAGTTGCAGTTGCTATTATAATGAAAAAAGTGGAAAAAATCAAAGTGCAAAAATAGTGAAAAAAACTAGCCAAGGTGTAAGTGATTACACGGGACATAGGACACAAAGTTCCTTGGACCCAGTAGGGTGGAAAACAGACATTTGACAGTGGAACCAGCAGCAGTAATAGTACTGTATTGGACCCAGTGTGGAGGAGGGGCAGGAGGAGGCAGTAGCACTTGATTGCAAACAGCCCAGTATGGTTAAAAAGAGAATATTGAAGGCACTGGCACAATTGGCACGATATGTTCAAAGAAACCTGTGCACTATGAGGTTTATCACATGTGCCATACAAAGTGTATGACGCAGCCCTCCCTGCTGCACTGCAGAGACAAAGTTCCTCCCTTTGTGGGCTACAACACTTCCCACCGTTAGTTGACCTTGGGTCAGCCATTCATATACCTCCTTCTCCTCCCTGATGGTCCGGAGGAGCTCCTGCGCTCTGTGGCTTTGTTTACCCAGACTCACAAAATGGAGGACAGCCTGAGAGCAACAGACCTGACATCGTTGGTAAGACACTGGGGCAGGTTGGACTGCAGTCAAAGCAGTGGATGGTTGCAAGCTGGTGGAGGCAGAACTTGTGCAGAACTGGCCCCCTAAAGCATCGGGGAAGTGACAGTGAAAAGAATGGGCTAACTTTCTGGCGGTCTTCTGGGGGAATGTTGACCCAATGGGCAGTAACAGACATGTACTGCCCTTGCCCATAATTAAAGGACCAGATATCAGCACTGGGGTGCACAGTCTTGGACACCAAGATACGCAATGAGTCGCCAACATTTGTCTACACAACTGTGCAGTGATGGGACAGCTGATGGGACTTTTTTTGTTTCTGGGACAGTGATGGGACTTTTTTTTTACTTTTTTGTTTCTGGGACAGTGATGGGACTTTTTTTGGACTTTTTTTTGTTTCTGCGACAGTGATGGGACTTTTTTTTTTTACTTTTTGTTGAGGCTAAACGAGGTTCTTCTATTTTTTTAACCTGATTGTAAAAATATAAACTGATTTTCCCTTAATAAATTCGATAGGCTTGAACACTGAAGTTGCTTTCATGTGTCTTGGTTAATACTTACAGACAGTTGTCACATTACATTTTTGATTAGGCAGCACCCAGGTATATCTGAGGAGACTAATTTAAGGTCTCACCCTAACAGAGGTGATGTCACACATCTTGATATTCACAGAAAACCAGGATACAAGTGATTCTAGGAGTGATAATCCCTTGTATCCTGGTCTATTCTGTGACAAAAGTACAATTTTGCATTGCCGTTGTTATTTTTACCAGATTTGCAACAAACTTCCTCAAAGTTTGGTATGGTCCCAAACCGAACTTTTCCCAAAGTTCTTAACGAAACTGGTTTGTAACAGTTCGGTTTGCTCATCCCTAATTTATATATGTTACATGGTGATTAGCTCTGAGCAAAGGACATCCCACAAGGTGAGAGGGAAGAAGAAATACCAGGTGTAATCAAAAGCATCATTAGACAGGATAATCTGAACTAGTCTGCACACATGACATGATGACATGATGAATGTAGTGAATTACATGTAAATGCTGAACCAATTAATGAATAATAAAAATATTACATACATGCTGAAATACATAAGGCTTAGTAAAAGTGATTACATACATACTGAGATACAAAAGGCTTAGTAAAAATAATTGAGATCAGTCCTATAATGAAGTCCCCTCGGGTGATGTGTGTCTACGGTGAGTATCCAATAGTGTTCTCTACTATGTAGTAGTTTTACTCTATCCCCACCTCTTGTTGGTAAGCGTACCTTCTCAACAAAAGTAACCTGCAATGAACTAATATTACCAGAGTGACTGAATGATAAATTAGATGTGAATGTAGCATCCCTGTTTTGCTTTATGTTTGGTACTGCCTATATATTGTAAGTGGCTCGTAGTACAAGTGCATTCCTTTGTAAGAACACACCAGGTGGTGCGGTAAGTTGGACATGATTGAACTATCCAGAATAAGGGTATTTTCACACTACAGAATCCACGTGTAGAGCTTCAAGCGGATTCTCCCACGTGCCCCTGCTTGAAGAATTAAAACTTCAAGCAGGGGTGTGTGGTGAAATCCGCTTGAAGTTCTATGCATGGATTTCGTAGTGTGCACATACCCTAAAAGTTAAAAGCTAACTATCACATTTAAAAAAAAACTTCTGACCTACCATAGTGACATGTGGAATCTTTGCCAGTGTATAGACCTTAACTGATTGCTAAAACAAACGGACAGAACTGGTCAGCTGAAAGCTGTGCCTGCTCATTTCTGCTCAGCACTGCTCACAGAGCGGCACAAGCAGTATACAGGTCCATTGAAAGTCTATGAGACACTGTATAAATCTATACACATCAAACATGGCTTTCTGAGGAGAGACCGTGTCAGGAGGAAAGGAATGGGCAAAGCAGTCAGCTAAGTGCTTAACTCCATATATTTTAGCAATCAGTGGGGATCTCAGAGTTTAACCCCCTTACAATTAAAACTCATAAAATGATACCATGACACCTTAGAACATAGATATCCTTTATAACTGTCACAAAACAACACACCTATAGAGTCACAGATAGAGTCACTACCCAACATAGGTTTGCCCTATAACTACTCCTACATGCTGTCTCCCTACAACAGCTCTACAACAATTTAATTAACTTACATGAATTAACCCTTCCGATATCAGGGCTCAAGACACCCACCCCTACGGCAACACCCATGTAGGCCACAGCAACTGTTCCTACCAGGTTTGGGCTTAAAGCGTAATATTTTTTTTTTATTGCAGAAATCAGTAGTATAAGTGCTTTTAAGAAACTCTGTAATAGGTTTTATCAGCCAAAAAAGCCTCCTTCTGTACTCAAGAAGCAATTTCCCAGCCTCCCCCCCCTGACTTCTTATCTGTGCATTATCAGGCAAACACGTCTTCATTACAGAGAAGCCAGTGAAGACGGGCTCTGCTCTCTCCATTGTAAGCCTATGAAGGGGGAGGGGCCAAGGGAGATGAGGGAGCAGGAAGAGGTGACATGAAGGTCAGCTGTTTGTAGACTCTCTGGGCACCTAAACCGCAGGATTCTAGGGTCAGAAAGGTCAGTGCTTATCTATGAACTTACTGAGAGAAGATTGCAGGGTGTTGTGCTTTGCAAGACTGCTCCGTGCTCACTCACTCCTAACAGCCCCTCCCCTCTCCATAGCCACATAATGGACAGAGAAATCCTGCTGCTTCTGAAGTGAGGGGGAGGCTGGGAGATTGCTTTTTCAGTCCAGAAGGAAACTCTTTTGGTTTATAAAACCTATTACAGAGTTTCTTAAAATCGCTTGTACTATTGATATTTAATGTTTTTTTTTTAAAAAATGGCCCTGAAATGACAGTTACGCTTTAAATCTGAACAAACTAGATTTAGCATTGAAGTGAACCCTACCCCAGCTCAAAAGTGGCCCAAATAACTGTTTAGCTTACAATCCACAGGCCTTGTTAGACAATCCCTTGATGTACACCTTGTTATACTGGGCCTTCATTGACAAACTTAAACTCACATCACAGCACTCAACCACTCCAACCTCATCCAT
The DNA here is from genome assembly GCF_027789765.1 of Dendropsophus ebraccatus. Taxonomy (NCBI): domain Eukaryota; kingdom Metazoa; phylum Chordata; class Amphibia; order Anura; family Hylidae; genus Dendropsophus; species Dendropsophus ebraccatus. Next base: position 69,125,243 of record NC_091454.1, read on the forward strand.
CTCCCATAACACAGGCAGGCTCCTCTGACCAAATGCAGGGTTCTTAGACCCCCAAGCACTCCCAATTAGTACCACAAACTGGTCTAACGTCCCTCTTACAGTTATGTTTTCACAGTTTTTGAGACACACAGTAATTTTCAGTAATTTTCAGCAACCTTTCTATAACCAGTTGACAGCTGAATGAAGAATTGACCCTAATGTCAGGCAGTGTGGTGCCTTTGCAACCCCTGTAACATCTTTGTTGAATATAATACTAATATCTGTGGTATGGGATTGGTAAGGACAATATGAAATACAATACTGTTGTAAGCACAGAGTAATGGATCTCAATGCAATAGCAATTAGTGCTACGTTGTATTAGCCGACAGGATGAGGCCCCCTTATTATAACTGAGAAATGAGTCTGGCAGGGTTATTCTCACACTTTTCCCTTGCTCTCCCGCCTGTTCAGACCTTTCTCTCTAGGGATGATATATTTTCCCATCTCCAAGTTTCCCTCCAAACCATATTTGCACAAACCCTCAAGCTTGGGTTGGGGTCAGCCAGCAAATGTATTTTAAGTCTCTTGAACTGAAAGTGCAGCCTGTTTTTTCTTTTTTGTACTGAAGGAAACATGAACCCTTGGAGTCATTTGTGCCAAAGAAAACAAGAGAAAACTTCTCCCTTTTCCCGCAGAGCACTCATGGTTGCAAATCATTAATAGACAGTGACGTATGCAAGTTCTTTAGAAAGTGCTGGTTTCAGATGGCTATACAAACTATTACAATGAGGAACATCACCTACTATTGTATGGAAATAAAATAGTATTTCTTATGATCAGCTATCTCCAGTTGGGCATTTAGATAACTCTGCCAAAGCAGTCATGTCAAACTGTAAATATGAATTTCCGTCTATAATTTAAAAAATTGTTCTTTGGCAGGGTAGTTCCCTGTGGTTGTCAGCAGATTTGTTTGGGAAGGGGGGCAGATTTATTAATGTATTATCAGGAGTAGAGCCAAGATCTTACATGACTGGTTTTCACATTTGGTTCTGTTCTAGAAGCATTTACTAGAGTAAAATGCACTTTTACTATGTATTTTCATGTTTAGTTTATTTACAATGTAGAACAACCATGGCATCCAGTCCATTGGTAATAGACACAAATATCATCCCACTACAGGGATTAATGGGAGTCCAGCAGCTGATCCAACATTGGTGTGTTTTATAACATGTCTTATTTACATTCATAACCCTCTTTACTATGGGATTTTGCCTGGAGCCTGCAAAAACTCCCCTTTTACCTTTTGGGTGCGTTCACACCTATAGGATCTGCAGCAGATCTGCAGCAGATCCGCAGCAGATTTGATGGTGCAGATTTGATGCTGTGTTCAGTTATTTAAATGAAATCTGCTGCGGAACCGCAACAGAAAATCAGCTGCGGATCCGGTAAGTGTGAACGTACCCTTTCTGGTATTATTTAATACTCCCATACAGTATACAGTAATGTATTAAACTGGACTATCCATTAGATAGATTGGGAGCTCATGTACTCTAAAGTGCAGAACTATCATATAATATGCACTAAAGGTAATTCACCTACTAAAATGGACACCCATACATAGTATGAACAATGGATTGGTACAGTATAAAAAGAAAACTTCTGATATGACACAAAAGCTGGTCTTACTACTGTATTGTAATACATATGTTAAAATGATGTTATAGGGAAAAGGGAAACGTTCACCTAGAATCTGCATAGCAAACTGCTTACATGGTTATATTTAACTGGCCCTAGATTGCACTGGTAACATTGTTAGGTCTGTCCATGGCTTTTATCCGTTGGATAATGCTTTTGCCCACTATTTAGAAGGGTCAAAGAGATGTGACCAGCAGCACTGGGAGAGTTATGAGCACTGGGAGAATTGTAATTGTTAATAGGTGGTCATAGGTGGAGAGAACAAAGGGGGTGGTGTAGATAAATCGAGCAGGAGAGGTGTTGCAGACCAGGGCACTAGCCATTCCTCTTTGACCCTTCCAGACAGCTGACAAAAGCATTTCCAAAAATAATAAATCCATGGACAAACCTACAAATGCTACAAGTGCAATATGTTAGGCAAATGCAAGCAAACCATGTAAGTAGTATCCTGTATAGATGTTATGAGCATGGTTCTAATACATTTTTACATTGATTCTTATACAATATGTAATATAGCACCAATTAGAATATGTTACAGTATGTCACAAGATTCTGCATGAAAGTGAAATACCCACTCCACTGTCCCTGCCCATTTGGACGATCTACCCTATACAGCAACCCCCAACTCCTCTCACTAGCTGCAGGGCCCGTCAGGGGTACAGGAAAGACAACTAAGTTAAAAACAAGCCAGTAACATAAATCAAGAATAGTCCATAACAGGGCATGGGTCAAAACTAGGAGAGCAATAAAATAACATGAATCAGAACCATACAGAAATACCAGAAAACAGAGCTAAGATCGAAAACAGAAGGTAGTGCAATACAAAATCACAGAGAAGTAATCGAAGAACAAAGAAAGCCAAGTGAAATGACAGTGCCACCTGTATAAATCTCCCTCCAGCAGTCAGCTGCAAGCGCCGGGCTGCTTGTGATTGGCCCAGCAGTCCAACATCTATGGTAGGTTGGCTGGCTGTGACATCAGAAGGCCAGGAAGCCACTGCAACCATGCACCGACTCTGTCTCCCAATGCGGGGAGAACAGCCGATGCTGGAGTGGGGGGGAAAGGGGGAGGGGTAAGTTCCTGGAAGTACCCTTCTGTAGGACTGTCCAAAGACACAAATCACCAAGACTTGTTTACATTTCATTTAGAAAATCAGAACGGCAGTATGGCTAACTTATTAGAAAAAAAGGCCACCTAATTTTTAATAATTATAATTATAATATTAATGCTTTTATTTGTATAGCGCACACAGATTCTGCAGCACTTTACATAGTTATGCCAATTATTTCTTCCTATCCCCAATATGGCTCACAATCTTAATTCACCTATGTGTATGTTTTGGGTGTGGGAGGAAGCCAGAATACCCAGAGGAAACCCTCGCAAACACGGAGAGAACATACAAACTCTTTGCAGATGTAGCCCTTGGTGGAATTTGAACCCAGGACCCCAGTGCTGCAAGGCCACCGTGCTGCCCCTTTTTTATCAAATTATGGTGGACAGATATATACATAGATAGATAGATTTACAATAGATAGATTTATAATAATTAGATCTAATAAGAGGTAAATAGCTGCAGCTCCTCTTTTTAAAATGAGTCACTTAAAGAGAAACACCAGAAAAGCTATTAGGACGTCATCATTTGGTTAACCTTACTTAAGAAACAACTGTTTTTCATGAATGTCCATCTGATTTATGAGAGTAACAAAACACAGTTATCACTGAACTCAAGGAGAACAGTGAAAAAAAACTCCAATGAAGTACTCAATCAAGAGTCTCCACTGATGCCCCCAAAAATTTAAATATGCAAAACAGGAGTCCGTGGAGCCTCGGTTGCGAGTCTCAAAACACGGGATAGCCAGATATCTCTAGCCTGTTGCCACGGGGTGCCTCCATGCTAGGGAGAGCACCACACCACCCTGATAAATAGCCCCTTAAGTCCCAATTTTTGGGGGCATCAGTGGAGACTCTTGGTTGAGTACTTCATTGGAATTTTTTTCGCTGTTCTTCTTGAGTTCAGTGATAACTGTGTTTTGTTGGTTGATTTGTTATTGCCCCAACTAGCCAGAATCCTACTCCACACTGACGAGGGGCAAAAACCCCGGAACGGCTGTCTGTGGATGGAAGCCTGCCTTGGCAAGCCCTTGTCATGATCGCAATACTCGCACCTTGAGTTAGACATTGACAAAAGGGGCCACCCTGGTGTTTCCCTATTTATGTTCCAATACTCGCAACCGAGTGGGACTTAAGGGGCTATTTATCAGGGTGGTGTGGTGCTCTCCCTATCATGGAGGCACCCCGTGGCAACAGGCTAGAGATATCTGGCTATCCCGTGTTTTGAGACTCGCAACCGAGGCTCCACGGAATCCTGTTTTGCTGATTTATGAGAGTGCTTTAAGGGTTTTTCCAACTGTAGGTCCCATTGTTATACTGGCCAAACACCAGCAGGTTTGAATGTTCCTGTGAAAGCCAAAGCTCTGTCAGCCCCAGAAATATTTATTCCCATATGGCCCATTCGGGGTGTGTATGGAAATCAATTAAGCATTGATTTCCATACACACCACAGATTGACAGACTGCATCCGTGTGTGCATGGAAGATTAATAACGGCACTGTTTGTGGAACAGTGGCAGTAATTAACATGATTATTCTTTTGCACGGCTGCACCGAACAATGGCTGTTGTTGGTGCGGCGTATGCATGGAAGGGGCGGCAATGCATTGATTTCAATGCAATGCCGCCCAGGCTGAAAAGAATGGTTGCTGTTTTAATTGAAAACAGTGGCTGTTTTTTTAAGAAAAAAGTACATAAACTGAATTCTAGAGATTTTATTGAAAAGAACAAACTAAAATATTGCATTGATATAAGTTTTCAGACCATATATCAGTACTTCTAGAAATCTAGTGATTCTAGAAACCAGTTTTCTTGGTTAACACACTTGGATTTGAGGATTTTCTGCCGATCCTCCAAAGATCTGTCAGTCTCGATGGGATCTGTTGGTAGACAGACATTTTCAGGTCTCTCTTGAGATGTTACATTGGATTGGATTCAGTGCATTATCAGAACCATGCACATATGTACAGTACTATAACCAAGAGGATAACATATACATAGTACCACAGAAAAGCTCATTACATATATACAACACCAGGCATTAGGAATGCATTACTTTCTGATTGATGGGCATGTGATTTCAGGGATCCCAGCAATTCTGAGCACCTAAAGCACAGACCCACCTGGACAAAACAGTGACAACATATCCTATCAATATGCCATAATGTTCAAGGGAATAACCCCTTTAAATGCAGTGAATCCTGATGTTTTTAATTTATGACCAGCCAGCCTGAAGGGGGTTTTCGAGAAAGCTGCTGGGACTTTCTATATACCAACATCCTTGGCGATCAGCAAAATAAACAAATCAGTTAATCATACCTTATTACACGGTACGATAATCGGCCCTATCCGGACGATTATCGTTCTGTGTAATTAACACAACAATCAGCCAATGACAACGATCATCACCTGATCATTGATATAGGTTTGGACCTATAATTGTCAGGCCGGCGGTTGACGATATGCAAAGTGCATACATTATCTATCCATGGTCCAGGGCTCCTCCTGCTCTCTGCTTCTCCCTGGGTCCCGCGCGCGGCAGCTTCAGAGCGGCCGGTCTTAGCTGACAGGCCGCTCAGCCAAAGACCACCATAGCCAGTGATTGGCTGAGTGGCCTGTCAGCTAAGACGGGCTGCTCTAAAGCTGCAGCGCGCGGGACCTGGAGAGAAGCAGACCGCAAGAGGAGCACTTGACCATGGATAGGTGTGTATGCCGTTTAAAGCAAGGGCTGCAAGGACATCAGTAACAATGTCCATGCAGCCCTTGTTAAACGATTATTGGGCTGTGTAATAGGCCCAGTTTTACAGTTCTTATCGGGCCCCCATTGGGGCATGTAATAGTACCCTAAGCCCTGGGAAGCTTTGCAGTAGCTCTATACTGTGCAGCTGGGAACCATGTCAGCACAATTGTTCTGATTGGTTCCCTTTAAAGGAGCTATCCAGGATTAGAAAAAGCACTCTTTCCTCCAAAACACCACCCCCTTCTCCTGGTTGTGTATGGTATTGCAGTTGGGCTGCAAAACCACACTCAAACCGAAGACAAGAGTGGTTTCTGGACAATACCCTTTTGTTCTTGAATTCCTCCTTGTAAAATGATTGCAAACCATAGTATAGATGTAGCACTTTTTTGGGCATTCTTTAGTATATATGTAAGGAAATGTTGAGTTGGATCTAAGAATTTACCAGCAAGATAAAAAAGAAAATTATGTCTTTTGAGTTTGTGGCAACTGAAACGTTTCTAAAACAATTCTTTTAGTGACTGGATGTCTTTAAATAGTTATACAGTAAAGCTGTAGATAAGGCCTAAAATAAGTCTCCAAAACTATGTGTTGAACAAAGTGCCAAGTCGAAATCTATCTAGTGACACATAGTTGAAAAGACTTTGTATAACATCAGTGGGAAGATTAAACAGGTACTACGGTGAAAAACTTTTTCTTTCAAATCAAATGGTTTCAGAAAGCTATATAGATTTGTAATTTACTTATATTTAAAAATCTCCTGTCTGCCAGTAGTTATCAGCTGCTGTATGTCTTGCAGGAAGTGGTGTATTCTTTCCAATCTGACACAGTGCTCTCTGCTGCCACCTCTGTCCATGTCAGGAACTGTCCAGAGCAACAGCAAATTCCTATAGAAAACCTCTCCTGCTCTGGACAGCTCCTGACATGGACAGAGGTGGCAGCATGGAGCAGTGTGTCAGACTGAAAAGAAAACATTTCCTGCAGGGCATACAGCAGCTGGAAGTTACTGGAAGAATTGAGAACTTTCTGAAACCAGTTGACTTGAAAGAAATTTGTCAGAGCACCCCTTTAATTTATGCTTTACTTCAGGGGTGTAACTAGAAATGGCTGGGCCCCATTATGTATCATGTAGCTTCTGGTATTATTATTATTATATTTAGCAATGTATGGTAGTATTTAGACACTGATATTGGTATTGTTCGAGCTCTTTAAGGTGTTGTTATATTGGCACAGTATGACAGCATTAATTGATCACTGTATAGAGTTATAATTTAAACACTAAATAGCAGAAGCTATATGGCAGCTATGCATATAAAAGCCCTACCTATGCAGACCAGAACATGTGCTATTTTTTTCTGCATGATTCTGTTCTACCAAAGAATGACACAGGAAAAAAGAATCTGTTGACCTTGTATTACATGCTTTCTGTCTCGAGGGCGAACTATGATTGTCATAGATCTGTGACTGCTAGGAAAGGTATACAGCCTGCTTCCAGGCATTTACCCAGCGCCAGCTGCTAGTTGCACACTGTCTTATGACACAGCTTATTCAGCCCTGGTCTGTTGTCTTTGTACTGTACATGATAGACTGCTGAACATACATCTGATGTTTGATGGTTTCATCTCAAGAGCCATGCAGAAAATTGCACTGTACTACCCTGTATATGTATTGCCATGTAAAGAATGTGATGATGCTGTATAACATGGTAATTGTAGATTATGCATTTTCATAATATTTAAATCTTGAGAATCTTTTTTTTTTTTGCAGCTGTGTTCATTATTCTCTTTAAATGCACTAATGCGACTTTTATCAGTGATATCCCTGATACTTTTCATGCATCACAGGGCATCACTTTTTCTGCCGTCCTCAGGACTTTTCTCCTGAGCCTCTGTATATATATATATATATATATATATATATATATATATATATATATATATATATATATATAGATATATATATATATATATATATATATATATATATATATATTTGACAATTCTGTCTTTTGTCTGTATATAACAATCCCCCACCTTCCTGTACCTTTTCAGCTCTGGTGACTAGCTGGAGGGTTTTTTTCCGGAGAGACAGATTGCCTGTTAATACTTGTTAATGTAAATAATGTCTCTGTTTAGAAAGGATGTAGCATGTTAGGCTTGTAGGGAGAGGGGTCACAGGCAGATCCGTAAATGGCAACGAAGCTGTAATGCTGCACATGAAAGCTTATGGCAAAATGAAGACATAAACAAGGAGACATGATTGCCATGATTAAGGAAGTACACCAATATATGGACAGATGATGGATAGCCCATAACAGAAAAGTGACAGGCGTGCACACCAGATGCATGAACTGCTGCTAATTACAAGGAGCAAGTGCCATGGATGGAAGGTAATTGCAAGGAGCAATAGTTAAATGCAATTGGCGCAGAGATGCCAGAGAATATATCCTATAAATAGGAAGCACACAAATCAAAGCTGTCTGATAAAAGAAAAGGCCTTTCAAAACACACATTTTTAGCTTTAATTAATCTGCAGGCAGCGTTGCATGGATGAAGGAGTTACTACAACATGTACAGCAACATGTGCAGTTTTTGAGATGTCCAATTTGTGATTGGCCTCTATTATTCACTCATACTCTATATGAATATTAAGACACTGATAAAGAAAAATAATGCACATATTAAGGTTATGTTCACGCACACATTGCTAGCCTTACCAATGATAAAGCAATGGCATATTCTAGCAATATTGAATTACTTTATAAGATGAGAAAAACCCTTTAAAAGTACAAACTCTTTAAGCAAAGTGCTCAGAACTGTCTAGTTAGCATTTCTCAGCATCTAATATGAAATACCAAACAGAAATTTGGCAGTTTATCTAATCGTAATTTGGCAAGATTAGAAACATGAAGATATGAAATATCAATCATGATGATGGCTTTGGCGCCTTTCTTTGCTTTGTAAGTGCTGCATTCACCTAATCCCAGGCGGACTTTTCATCTGCAGTGAAAATCTGCTGCCTGCCTGGAGTAAGCAAATAAGGCAGAGTAAAACGAGTTTTCTTAGGGTAAAAAACACAGAAAGGCTATGTTCACACACTGTGAAAATTGAGTGGATGGCCGTAGATTAATAGCAAATAACGGCTGTTGTTTTAAAATAACAGCAATTATTTCCCATTAAATGGCGGCCATCCACTCAATTTCAACAGTATGTGAACATAGCCTTTCTGTGTTTTCAATCCACTCCTGGTTTTGGTTGCAAAATACTGAGCAAACATACTGTGTGGGAACATAGCCTAAATCTGTGTTTTACTCGGTCTCGGTCTAACTAGACAGTTCCGAGCACTTTGCTAAAAGAGTTTGTACTTAAAGCAGTGGTGCATAAAGTGACTGACAAGTTACTAGCAGTGATCTAGCGTTGCTGGTCACATACACAGCCTTATTTTTAAGCAATATTTAAGCCTAATATTTAAGCAATAAAGCTTTTTCGCAAAAAAAAAAAATCACCAATTTTCTTGTCTGATTTCTTAAAATGTTTTTGCACCATCATATTCAGAATAACTATTTGACGCTAAAGTTTCTTTGAAAACACATTAGTATTATACAATCTGTTATTTTGCTTTATTGAAACATATTGCCTTTTGTATATTGCAGGCATCATTGAAAACAGCCTGATACTTGCTTTGTACCATTGACAACCAACTGTAGTGCCCCATGTGCTATAGAGACATGAGAGGTAAGTCTAGACTGCATGCCCCAATACAAAAGACCATTGTCAAGGATATCTTCATTATTGTATTTCTAATCTATACTTATATGAATTTTGTAATTTCTGTCCATGCAAACATGTTAAGGAAAGGGGTGTGAGAGTTGTCTAGGCGGCAGATTTGTAGGGGCAGTGTGTTTTATGGAGTGGCCATAAATTATACTGTCTGCTACACACCACTGACTTCATTGACCCCAGGACCTGCAAATGATAGCTGTACACAGAGAATGATAGCTGGACATCCCGATTGGGGGGGGCACCATTTTAGGTTTCGTCTCAGGCAGCAGAAAGCCTACAATCAGCCCTGGTAGCACTCATGCTTCATATATACAGTAAATCATAGTAACATAAGGTCTCTTTTACTTCTGAGGAAGCCATCTGTGATGGCGGAACATGTGGGGTGTTCTTTCCATTACATTCATGTTCTTCATCCTAAACTCGTAAACCTTCTGCCATTGTATTATTGACACCGGGTTATCTTTGCTCATTGCAGGGATGCCCAACTTTTACTTTCAGCAGGGTATCGGTTATTATTATTTTTTTTAATCTTGTACGGTATTCCTTGTAGTTATGTTTTGGCCCAAAAGTGTGATTTTTGTATTGTTGTAATAAAATGTTTTCTTTCTTTTTTTACAATATGCAATAGATGAGTGTTCGATCAGTTTGGTTGCCATAAAGGTTTCTGTCACATATATACATAAAGCACCATTGACCTGATGGAATGCCAAAAAGTTTTCTATTTGCATCCATCAGGCCAGTATGTATCAACATACCTTTTTTTAACTGTATGAAATAGGGTGGTGGACTATGCTGTTCAATACAAGAGCATCCAGTAAAAGAAAATGTGTATGCACTCCCCTCTAAGGGAATGTGCACACTACGGAACCCGAGCCGATCACCCATGGTGGATTCTGCAGCTCGCCCCTGCTTGTGGCTTTGTGCATCTCCGTCTGTGCCATAGACTGTGGTCAGGCAGATTCCGCCATCCGCCTGAAGTATGAATGGGTTCATTCTTTGGGCAGATGGCAGAATCTTTCTGTGCATAGAGTGGAGTCTATGGCACAGGTGGAGATACGCACAGTGGCAAGCTGCGGAACCCATGGTGGGTGTGCATACAGAGTGGGACTGTATTTTTCCTGCGCATGGTAACTGTGTCACTTTTAGACATTCTAATGTGAAAATTTGTTGCATTGACACATTTTACAATATATATTTCTCATAAAACATGACTCTTTTGAATGATACTGTGCAGAAAAATAATAATTTATCACAGTAAAAACTAAACAAAAGCATAGAAGCATTTCAAGTATTTAATTTGGCTCCTCTGTGCTGTAAACACTCCTGGCTGGCACCACTGTGTGTATTATACCAATCATATGAGGCATTTAATATATTAATAGAGCGCTAAGTTTTGTAAAATAGATTGTAAGCTTATAAGCACACGGCTCTCATACAGCTCGGCTCTAGTGCAGGCAGACGTTGTGTCACTTTTCTTGCACCACTTGTCTCTACTTACAAAAATGACTGGTGAAATAGTTTGAAAATGGCTGTTGAAAATAAAAGTTCATTGTAAGTGTTTATGTGACAGGACAGGAGCGGAGAAGCTGGGATACATCTAAACATTGCCTTATTAAGGCAGCTCTGTAAGGTGGGGTCACGCCCGCTGGGTCATGAAACATGATTTTACCATCCCAAGAACAAACAAAAGCTGACATTAGGATTTTCATCTCGTAAAGGCTTGTGCTCTATTTATAAGACGGAATCGAGAAGAGCTTTCTAAATGTCTCTCGGTGGGCAAAAAAAAGTTTAGCAAAAAAGGCAAAAAGTATATCTTATATCTTAACTTTGTAAATAAAAATGTGATATGATATGTCACTTGGGTTCAGAGACTTCTCCCATTATTGTTTGAAAAGTTGCTTTATATGAGCAGTGCCAGCCCCAGAGTATAATGCATAGTATGGTGCCAACCACTAACTATAGGACTGCCTTTAAAAGTTTATGAGACCAATTTAGGCTTTATATACATAGTTGCTTGGCATTAAATTAAATAGTTTCTTCGAATCATCACTGAGATAAATCATCATTTGTCAGCAGCATATCTCCCCATGTAAATAGATGGGCTGCTAACAACAATGTAAGTGAATGATCATACAAATCATCCAGCAATCTTTCCTGTGGCCCCTGTTGGCCCATGTATTGGCTTCTTTTAACCCCTTAAGGACAGAGCCAATTTCGATTTTTGCGTTTTAGTTTTTTTCCTCCTTGTGCTTAAAAGGCCATAGCACTTGCATTTTTCCACCTAGAAACCCACATGAGCCCTTATTTTTTGCGTCACTAATTGTACTTTGCAATGGCAGGCTGAATTTTTGCATAAAGTACACTGCGAAACCAGAAAAAAATTCAAAGTGTGGTGAAATTGAAAAAAAAAAAGCATTTTGTTTATTTGGGGGAAATGTGTTTTTACGCCATTTGCCCTGGGGTAAAACTGACTTGTTATATATGTTCCTCAAGTCGTTACGATTAAAACGATATGTAACATGTATAACTTATATTGTATCTGATGGCCTGTAAAAAATTTAAACCATTGTCAACAAATATACGTCACTTAAAATCGCTCCATTCCCAGGCTTATAACGCTTTTATCCTTTGGTCTATGGGGCTGTGTCAGGTGTCATTTTTTGCGCCATGATGTGTTCTTTCTATCGGTACCTTGATTGCCCATATACGTCTTTTTGATTGCTTTTTAATACAATTTTTCTGGATTTGATGCGACCAAAAATGCACAATTTTGCACTTTGGGATTTTTTTGCGCTGACGCCGTTTACCGTGCGAGATCAGGAATGTGATTAATTAATAGTTTGGGCGATTACGCACGCGGCGATAGCAAACATGTTTGTTTATTTATTTATTTATTTACTTTTATTTATAATCTGGGAAAAGGGGGGTGATTCAGACTTTTATTAGGGGAGGGGGCTTTTTACTATTAACAACACTTTTTTTTTTACTTTAACACTTATACTAGAAGCCCCCCTGGGGGACTTCTAGTATAAGTGCTTTGATCTCTCATAGAGATCCCTGCAGCATAGATATGCTGCAGAGATCCATGCGATAGGCACTCGTTTACTTCCGGCTGCTGCAGCCGGAAGTAAACGAGTGGCGAGTCGGGGACGGCGCCATCTTGGAGCGGTCCCCGGCCGGCTTCAGAAACGGAGATCGCTCCTCCGGGATAACATCCCGGGGGAGCGATCTCCGCCACTAGACACCAGGGAACGGCTGAATCCGGTAATCGGATGCAGCTGTCATGTTTGACAGCTGCATCTGATTACTGTATTAGCGGGCACGGCGATCGGACCGTGCCCGCTAATACCTACGGTCCCGGGCTACAAGCGGCACCCGGGACTGCCGTGGTTCAGAGCGGGGTCGCCGCGTGGCTCCGCTCTGAACGTCCTTACCGGCATCAGGGCGTAAATTTACGGACGATGTCGTTAAGGGGTTAATGACCACTGAACGTCACATTTGCTGCTTGTAGGAGGAAGCTTTGCCAATCTAAAAGCCACCTTAGAGACAAAGTGACGTGATCTATATTAATATTATTCCTACATAGCAGCTTATATGCATATGTAGATAAACTGTCCTTACATATTTCTTATAGTCATCAACATCCTCACTCCATTTATTGGATGCTGTTTCTTTTCTTTTTTTTAATCTTTACTTTATTCCAAGATATAAATAAAAAATAAACTATATGCAATATATTATATAATAATTATTATTTCCTGGCATTTTCCCCTTTCCCTTAACAAATCTATTGTAAGTAAAGATGGTCCATTTTACTAGCTGATGCCCTCCGCTCTTTCACATGACCGAACCATGGCCATCATCAAAGCTTGACTCCACTCTTACTGACTCCGCTACCTTACTGGGCTTGTGGAAGTAACTCCACATACTACAACATATATTTCAGAAAATTCATTGTTTTGTTATCTTAGTATGCCTAGCTCCTCAACTTGCTTTACCTAAGCTTCTTATATGAGATCTACAAACCAGAAAGCGTGCAGGGGCAGGGCCCGGGGGACGCCCCAACATGAGATCGTGGAGGGAAGGGGAGAGCAAGATGAGAAAAGAAAAATGAAATAAATAAATTACAAAATAGATAAAATTAAAAATAAATAACTAGTAAATAAATGCTGTTTCTTATTGGCAGGGGGTTTCTGGTAATAGTAAACAGGGGATGTTAAAAATATCGAATCAACAAAGAAAAGCATAGTAGAATAAAATGCTTCATTGCATTAAAATACAAACTCAGAAAAAAAGGACATACAAGGGCAACTCATTTCAGGCTATGACTGTTCAAAAACAAAATGATTATGTGAATTATGTATAATTTTTTAGTGTGTATTTCCACAACACATGTCACCTTTTGGTCAGTGTTTATACTGTGAAGCAGAGGCTCAGATATTCATCCACTGCTAAGAAATTATTAGTGGGACCTCTAGTCAGGGCCGGCCTTAAGGTAATTGGCGCCCTGTGCGAAACTTTTTTCGGCGCCCCCCCTCCCCCCACGGGGTCTGCTGAGACCCCCTTAAGGTGTTATAAAGCTCCTACTCCTCCAGACAATATCCAGCACCCATCACCCGACCCTCCCAAATATTACCGCCACACCACAACCACTACCATCACTATCATATTGTTACTGACCAAATCAGTATACTAAATCCAATAAAACACAGTACCAGATTACAAGTAACAAATATTACCACCGCATACTGACTTATACCACTGCATATTGACTAATACCACTGCAAACTGAATAACACCACCACATACTGACTAATACCACTGCTGCTACTGAATAACACCACTACATACTGACTAACACCACCACTGATACTGAACAACACCACCACATACTGACTAAAATTACCGCCACTACTGAATAAAATCCTCTGTACACAGATCACTATAGAGGTAGAGCCAGCCCTACACAGGTTCTATACATCATTTACATTACAGTGCAGTTATATCCAGTGACTCACAGAAGACGTCTTCTCTGATCGGAGTTCTTCCCTTTTCATCTTCTTCTCCATCTGCCCTGGGCCGTTATGAGAACTTCTCCGAGCCACGAATCCACAGAATCTGCCAGAGAAACATATTAGTCTCCTCACTCTGGCACCATCCTCATCTCTATACTAACTGCACATCTGTATTGGCCCCTTTACACCCTTATTTAGTGGGTAGGCTGACTCTATGTGACCCCCTTATAGTATATGCCCCCCTGTGTAGCCTCCTTATAGATGGCCCCTTGTTTAGACTTCCCTATATATGGCCCTATGTGGATCTCCTTAAGAACCACCCTCTGTGTAGTCCCCCTATGGTATATGGCCCCCCTCTCTGTAGCCCTCCCTTATAAATGGCCCCCTCTTTGTAGTCTCCCTTACAGATGCCCCCCCCCATGTTGTCCCCTCTGCCCCTCTTACAGATGGCCCCCCTGTGTTGTCCTCTCTGCCCCTCTTACAGATGGCCCCCCTGTGTTGTCCTCTCTGCCCCTCTTACAGATTCCCCCATGTTGTCCCCTCGGCCCCTCTTACAGATGGCCCCTCTGTGTTGTACCCCTTATAAATGGCCCCCGTGTTGTCCATCCCCTTATTGATGGCCCCCGTATTGTCACCCTTATAGATGGCCCCCCTGTGTTGTCCATCCCCCTTACAGATGGCCCCCTTATGTTGTATCTTCTTATAGATTGCCCCCTTATAGATCGCCCCCCTTGTTGTCCCCCTTATAGATAGCCCCCTTATGTTGTCCCCCCTTATAGCTTGCCCCCTTATGTTGTCCCCTCTTATAGATTGCCCCCTTATGTTGTCTCCCCTTATAGATTGCCCCCCTAATGTTGTCTCCCCCCTTATAGATGCCCCCCTATAGATTGCCCCCTTGTTGTCCCCCCCTTTAGATTGCCCTGTTGTTGTCTCCCCCCTTATAGATGCCCCCCTATAGATTGCCCCCTTGTTGTCTCCCCCTTTAGATTGCCCTGTTGTTGTCTCCCCCCTTATAGATGCCCCCCTATAGATTGCCCCCTTGTTGTCTCACACCTTATAGATGCCTCCCCTATTGATTGCCCCCTTATTTTGTCTACCCTCTTACAGATGCCTCTCCAATAGATTTCCCCCTTGTTGTCTCCCCTTATAGATCCCCCCCTATAGATTGCCCCCTTGTTGTCTACCCCCCTTATAGATGCCTCCCCTATAGATTGCCCCCTTGTTGTCTCTTCCCTTATAGATGCCTCCCTATTGATTGCACACACACACACACACACACACACACACAACTCACCTATTCCTCGTTCCCCCGCCGCGGCTCTCGTCTCATCCCGGCCGATGCGCGCTCTCTGGGCAAGTCACCGGCACCGCACACACCAGTGACTTCAGCGCACGCTGGGGCCGGTACTTCCTCCCTGTGCCGGAAGTACATGGCGGACGGCTGACGCAGAGGTCACTGATGCGTGCTCTGCTGGGGAATTCCCAGGGAGCACGCATCAGCCGGGAGCGTACTGTCCTATCAATCTTGTGACCGCAAGCAGTCACAAGATTGATAGGACACAGTACGCGGCGCCCGTGGGGAGGGGAGGCTGGGGGAAGCCAGCACAGGAGGGGGGCGCCGGGCGGCCAGCTAGGGGAGCGCTCGGGCAGAAAGACAGCTGCACAGCTGTCTCTCTGCCTCAGCGCCCCCCCAGCTAGACGAGAGTGATGCGCCCTGTGCAAGCGCACAGGTCGCACACCCCAAAGGCCGGCCCTGCCTCTAGTTTTCCCTGGAGTTTACATGGTTCTGCCCTAAATTTAAAAAGCAGTCAGCACTGGCAAGAAATATTTTCTGCAAGACTAACCCCACTTCCTCTTCTGAACTTTGGGACTGAGGGATAATGTGTCTCATTGAGGAGACTTCCAAGTTATCATAGGACGTCCTATAGACCATGAAATGCTCCATGTTCCAAAAAAACATGAAAAGTAGTTCTCCAGTAAAAGAAAAAATAAAGCTAAATTGGTAACTATGAACATTTAAAAAAAAAGCATACTTATCTGCCCTGATCCCCTACTATGGCAGTTGTTACACATATTTCAGTTCCCACCTCTTAATGTTGGGAATCTCATAAGCCTCCTTAAAACATGTTTTGAGGGCAAAAGGAGTTTATATTGTACTCTCTGCACAATGGGCAACCAGTGTAGTGACTTTTACAGGGAGGGAGGCATTGGTGTAGTGGCTGGACAGAGAGATGAGCCTGGCTGCTGCATTTCATATGGACTGGAGAGGGGAGAGTATAGAGAAGGAAAAACTGATTGGTAAAGAGTTGCAGTAGAATCAAAGCAACAGTAAGAGTTTTGGCCAATTCAACAGTATGGCCAAAAGCAAGAGTTACCCATCTGTATCCAGCTATTTCCATACACACTTTGTTACATATATCCAAGGAAAGACGTTTCTCACCAGCATCCAAAAAGGGAAGATTTATTGTAACCAGAACATCTGCACCACGTATTGAACCATGCAGGTATTGTACACATAGAAAGGTCCCTGTCTGAGCTGATACATGGTGTCAATGTTTTAGTACAAATAAATCTTCAGTTTTTAATACGGCCACAAATGTAAGTCTTTTTTTCCATTGATAGAAAGACTAGTAACACAAAAAGCTCTTCATCATAGCTGTATGCTCCACTTCAGACTCCTTTGGTTTAGCTCAGTAGTAGCAGCCCTTTCATGTGCTCCTATTGTACATTAATATTTGTTAAGGCCATGTGTGCAGAGTTCATATGGCATCTGCTTCTCCACTGTTTACATTCCTATTATATGCACTTATCTCATTGTGTGTGTACAACCAAAGAGAAAATAGCCTAAAACTTGTCATCAAAGTTCTCTACACATTGTTAGATGCTATACTCGCTGAATATACAAATATTGACTACGAGACATAACAATTGTATTTAGTTTAGAAATGGCTGTGTCCTACCATTACAGTCTTTTGGAGGATCATTTCTTTTTTTGGAAATATTTCTTAAAAGAAATAGTACAAAATAGTAAAAGATGAATTGCTCATATAACAGTACCTGGAAAAGTGATATTTAAAGCGAATGTACCGGCGCAGATTCTGCAATCCTTTTTTTTGAACCATGGCCCGGATCCTGTGCATGGCGGCAGGCCTGCCCGCCCCTAGTTTGACTTTCTGCCGTCCCCTCTGTGACACGGCTCCATTAGAATCAATAAAGCCACGTCAAAAACACCCCAAAAAGCCTCCAACATGTGCGTTTTTAGCTTGTATTGACTTTAATAGGGAATGAACAAAACTGCTGAAAAGTGGCATTAATGTGAATGGTTCTGCAAGGTAAAATGGGAGCTTGAAAAAATATAGAAAAATACATGACTTTTATTAACCATATGAGCATACTCTAAGGAGGCAAATAATATAAGCATCTCCTGCAGTCAAAGTAAGTATTAGGCTGGAAACACACATTGCAGTTTTTGTGCCAAAACCAGAAGTGGATTCAAATGGGATGGAAAATACAATCGGAGGACTTATGGTTTTAACACAAGAACTGCAGTGGCAGTTTAAAAACAAACAAACAGCTGTGTGTGTTTCCAGCCTTACACCTGAGGAGAGGAATTCATCTTACATACTCAGGCTATGTTCACACAACATAGGTTTAGTATTATTCATGGCTGTTGTTGCCGATTTGCAACATTGGCCGTGATTAATACTAAACTTACATTGTGCTGCAGGCTCCGGCCACACTCTTTAATGTATTGAATGGCAAATTGGGATGCGGGTGCACATAGATGCACCCACATCCCAATTCAAAACAAATGAAGATCATCCGGCTGGTACTGCAGTATCGGCCGGGATGATCTTCACTGACACCGGCCATTCTGTGACATAGCCGGGTCACAGAACAGGCGATGTGTGAACATGGCCTTACTCCGTATACCCAGGGCCGTATTTACCACTAGACACCCATGGTTCAGTACCTAGGGCAGCACCAGGGAGCGGGGGAAGGAAACAACTTTTTTTTATTTTTATTTTTTTAGTCTCCTACCTCCTGGGGGGGGGGGGGTGGGTGGGTTATGGTTGTGTTATCCAGTCACAGTATGGCGGTATTGTTCAGGTCTGGTATGGCGGGGTTCTCTAGTAACAGTATGGCGGTGTTATCCAGTCATACTGCCATACTGTTACTAGATGGCGGTGTTATCCAGTCATAGTATAGCGGTGTTATCCAGTCACAGTATGGTGGTCTTGTTCGAGTATGGTATGGCTGTAATAGGAGTGACGCCTGGAGCTATTACCTATCTACCAATCCTGTGTTGAGAATTCCCTCAGACAATATGCAGACTGCTCTAATCATTGATTCAATGTGGAAATTTGTTTATGTTTTAAGCAGTTAAAAACCATGAAAAACGTAATTCAGACAATGTTTCTATATGTAGACAAATGAATTTGACCGAAACCAGGCTCCCATTTCTTCCCCAGTAGTCATGTGCTGTTACCAGGATTATTGGCCATACGCCTATTGGTTACCATGCGATGCCCAAGCCCCTTGGGGCCACTCCGCTGATAGGTGTTGTTACTGGCAGGAGCCGGACCAGCTGCTGAGCAGAGGATTGTCACGGTTTTGGCACAAGGGCAACACAGCTGAGAACCGGGCTCCTGACCATGCAGAGGCTGGGCATGCGATTCTTTGTTGTCCTTAGTCAGGGCACCAATAATTACACCAATGCCAAGGTTCAGAAACAACGGTAGTTGTATATTTATTGTAACGGTGGTAACTAGTAGCAACAGTTTCTCCGGATGCAACCGGGTATAAGGCAAACTTGAATAAGGCAGAGTAATGGGTGATGCTGCAATAGGCTGTGATGATAGCGTGCTGAATGATGGGAGTAGTAGTGATACTGAGGATAAGATGCTGGGTGGAATGGAACTGAGATGAATACTTGCTGTTGATGATTAGAGAAGATGATGAGAAGAATGACTGAAGAACGGCACCCAGATCTTGAGAATAGATGAGAATCTTGAGGACTTGAGAATAGAACACATCCAGGAACACTTCTGGTGGAACTGGAGCAGCAGAACACACGTAACTCTCTCCTGACAGGGGGGAGAGAACGCACACCCCATCCCCTCTGTGGTAGGGAATAGACTGAGGTAGAACAGGAAGTCACATGGTATTCCCCAGCCAAAGCTCGATGGCCATTGGAGTTACCATGGAAGCGGGGCAGTCATGTGACATCCAGCCATTGCATCACACCATTAGGCATATACAGTGAAATATACATGAGAAGTACCATACTTGAACACTGGGGGGGCGACATAATACCCTTAGGCACTGATAACTGAATATGCATACAAGAAATGAATGAAATAGCAGACCTGAATACTAAGAGGGGTGACACAATACACACAGTTTGCAGTGAACCATAGCTTTCCAGAAAAGGACTGGTCATAATAAAAGTGTGAGGATAAGAGGACCTGTTCTGGGACACTGCAACCATATGAGGGTCTAGTTTCGGTGGTGATGTACAGTAAATGTGGAAATGCGGCCTAAGACTGATCAGATATCAATATGATGTTCAGAAACTAGAAAATCCTTATGCGAATTTGTAAGTGAAGTTGAGATGTCTTTAGGTTTAGCAGCAGCTGTTAATACAGCCTAGCGTATACCCCTGTACTTTGTAATCTATTTAGTGGCATTTAGTGACACATTTATCAATGTGCACTTTTTTATGTACAGCTCATTTTAAGTTTTGCCTTTTGCTCAATCCAACGTGGCAGAGGCTGCTGTAACAGGATAATTTTTTTTTCCTGTTTTTTGGCTAATTTAGACTTAAAGCGTAACTGTCATTTCAGGGTCATTTTTCTGAAAACATTAAATATCAACAGTACAAGCGATTTTAAGAAACTCTGTAATAGGTTTTATGTACTAAAAGAGTTTCCTTCTGTAGTGAAAAAGCAATCTCCCAGCCTCCCCCCTCACATCAAATAAAGCAGGATTTCTGTCTCCATTATGTGGCTATGGAGAGGGGAGGGGCTGTTAGGGGTGACTGAGCACAGAGGATTTCTGCAAAGCACAACACCCTGCAATCTTCTCTCAGTAAGTTCATAGATAAGCACTGACCTGTCTGACACCTGAATTTAGCGTTTTAGTTGCCCAGAGAGTCTACAAACAGCTGACCTTCATGTCACCTCTTCCTGCTCCCTCATCTCCCTTGGCCCCTCCCCCCTTCATAGGCTTACAATGGAGAGAGCAAAACCCGTCTTCACTGGCTTCTCTGTAATGAAGGCGTGTTTGCCTGATAATGCACAGATAAGAAGTCAGGGGGGGAGGCTGGGAGATTGCTTCTTGAGTACAGAAGGAGGCTTTTTTGGCTGATAAAACCTATTACAGAGTTTCTTAAAATCGCTTAGACTACTGATTTCTGCAATAAAAAAAAACATGACAGTTACGCTTTAACCTCTTAAGGACCCATGTCGTACCGGTACGTCATGGATCACTGTCACTTAAGGACCCATGACGTACTGGTACGCGGGTCCTTTAAGAGGGCGCCGCGGACCGGCCGCATGCGATCGGGAGAGATGGCCTGCAGAAATACACTGCAGGCCATCTCTCCCTGTCGGCATGGGGGGTTGTTAACCCCCCCCATGCCGACGATCGCCGCTATTGGCTTATCAGTTCAGATCAGCCAATAGCGGCGATCGGAACCTTTCCGGGTCATCGGTGACCCGATGACCCGGAAAAAATGGCGGTCGGTGCTGTCCGAGGACGGCACCGACCGCCATTACTGTAAAAAGTAATGGTGGCCAGGTGCCACCGGCCCGATCGCCGTGAACGGCCGGCCGCTACCGGCCGGCCGTTCACGGCGATCAAAGTCCCCAAAAGTTATAGCTGAGGGGTCCAGAGCAGGTAGCTGAGGGGTCCAGAGCAGGTATTCGTACATTACTCACCTGTCCCGGGGTCCTGATCGGCGTCTTCCGGGTTCGCGGCGTCCTCGTGGTCTCGTTCGGGTCTTCAGCTTCTTCCGTGACGTCACGTTCGGCTCTTTTCGGATCCAGCGTCGGGTTTTCGGGATTTTCCGCTCTGCTGCCCTCTAGCGGCTGATATGTGTAATACACTTATCAGCAGCTACAGGGATGTTCAGTATGTAATAAAGTTTTTTTTTTTTTTTCTATTTTTTTTTTTTTCTATTTTCCGCACCCTATCGCAGCTGAGTGTTGATCAGCATCGCACGAAAGTGCGCTGCTAATCAGCAACTCCTCCTTTTTGGCGTAGGGTGTTTTTTTTCTCTATCCTACTGCCACGGTCTGCTGATAAGTGCCGCACATAAGTGCGGCATTTATCAGCAACACCATTTTTGGCGTAGTTTTTTTTTTTTATACTTACTGTAAAAAAACACGTAAAAAACACTACATTACACCACACTACACTACATTGAATAAAGTTTGACACTACACCACTACATACCCCATATACTAGTCCCCGTATAAAGATGACCCCCAGGGTGTTTTCGGCGTCAGAGGAATACGTTATTATTGCCTCCGACACCGAAACAGCCAGTGAGGATAAATGGGGGGATCCTTTGTTCCTCCATTCATCCTCATCCTCCAGTGACGTGTCTGGGGGATAGCGTAGTGTATGCTGCCTCCCAGACACATCTTTTCCGCCAGTACCATCCCAATAAGAGATCACGGTATGGCGTAAAATTCTACTAACTCTGTGATCGTACCTCAGGGTACTCTTACAGATTTAGGGTAGGTGCACACTGCGCAATGGCGAAGGATAACCCTTTGTGCATTCCGCAGCTGGCACCCGCCGTCGGACTGATGCGGGCGCATGTCTCCACCCGTGTCATAGACTCCATGTTATGCACAGGCGGATTCCATCGTCCGTCCAAAGAATGAACACGTTGGACAGAGAGCGGAATCCGCCCGTGCATAGAATGGAGTCTATGACACGGACGGAGACGCGCGCCCGCATCAGTCAGCAGGCGGGTGCCAACTGCGGAATGCACGAAGGGTTATCCTTCGCCATTCCGCAGTGTGCACGTACCCTTAGAGTGTATGAAGGAAGGGACACCCGAATGCAGCCCCCAGAGGCCCCCTCCCCCCCATCCTCGGAACAAGTGGAAAGATCGTCCGGGAACTGATCTTCCCACTGCTGGATAAAGGTCACCACCTGTACGGGGATAACTTTTATACCAGCACCCCCTCTTCCGCTCCCTCGCTGCCTGAGCTACTGTAGCTTGCGGCACGATCCGAACATATCAGAAGTAGTAATAGCGCCCTAATATTTAGCAGCCATGGAGCGGACCCAGCGCTTCTGGATATGAAGGACCCCGTATCGCACCAGGACAACATTTTCCAGGTGACGTCCCCCACACTGGAGAAAGGGAGACCCCAGAAGAAGTGCAGAGTGTGGCGTAACAGGGGGATCAGGAAGGACACCATTTTCCAGTGTGACGCCTGTCCTGATCCCCCCGTCCTCTGCATACTGGATCGCTCCAAGGCGTACTACACGTCACTGGGGTTCTACATTATCTAAATTCTGTCCCTTATTCCTATTTCAGGGGTCACGTTGATCCAGGGATTATTCTGATCGCCATTATGGAGTCAGGAAGTAATTTTTTC
Source organism: Dendropsophus ebraccatus (assembly GCF_027789765.1). Lineage (NCBI taxonomy): Eukaryota > Metazoa > Chordata > Amphibia > Anura > Hylidae > Dendropsophus > Dendropsophus ebraccatus. The sequence continues at coordinate 69,148,180 of NC_091454.1, forward strand.
CCAGTGATGAGGCTACTGTCGTCTGCCTCACGAGGGGTTTTTGCCTTCCTCTGGATCAGCACAGGTTGAGTTTGATGGACACCTGTCATTTTCAACCTTATAAACTAATAATTGGCCTAATACCCCCAAATAAATTAGAATTGTCCCTTTTCCCCAGCTAAGTAGGTATGGCCGCCATTCCGATTAGAGGATGCCATGATGCAATTACAAAGCCTCTGTGCGGCCAGGACAGTAGAAACCCCCCACAAGTGACCCCATTCTAGAAACTACACCCCATAAGGAATCTAACAAGGGGGGCAGCGGGTATATGGCCCCCTGGTGACGGCCACATTTGGGACGTGAAAATGAAAAAAATGGTATTTTTTATTTTCACGGCACATGTTCTACACATGTGCCCGTCACCAGTGGGGTCCATATGCTCACTGCACCCCTCGTTAGATTCCTTATGGGGTGTAATTTCCAGAATGGGGTCACTTGTCAGGGGTTTCTACTGTCCTGGCAGCACAGGAGCTTTGTAATTGCGACGTGGCCTCCATCCTCCATTCAAGCCTCTAAATGGCGCTCTGTCCCTTTGGTGGCTTGCCCTGTGCTCATATGGCAGATTATGTCCACATGTGGGTTATTTTCGTACTCAGGGGAAATTACCCTATACGTTTTGTGTTCATTTTCTTTTTTAACCCCTTGTGGAAATGGAAAAAAATCAAGGCTAGACCAACATTTAGTGTAATTTTTTTAAAATTTTTACTCTAAATCATTAATCTTGTCATGATTTTTTCATTTTCACAAGGGGCTAAAAGGTAAAAAAAAACACTAAATGTGTAGCGCAATTTCTCCTGAGTACGGAAATACCCCACATGTGGACATAATGCGCCATGCAGGTGCAGGGTAAGCCTCCAAAGGGAAGGAGCGCCATTTGGTTTTTGAGGCTGGATTTGGCTGGATTGGATTTCGAGGGGCCATGTTGCATTTAAAAGGCCATTGTGTTGCCAAGACAGTTGAAACCCCCCACAAGTGACCCCATTATGGAAACTACACCCCTCAGGGAATGTAACAAGGGGTGTAGTGAGCATATGGACCCCACTGGTGACGGGCACAAATGTGGAACAATGTGGCGTGAAAATGAAATATTACATTCTTTACACTATAATGTTGGTCTAGCCTTGAATTTATCATTTTCACAAGGGGTTAAAAGAGAAAAAAAAACACAAAATGTGTAGAGCAATTTCCCCTGAGTCCGTAAATACCCCACATGTGGACATAAAGCGCCATGTGGGTGCAGGGCAAGCCTCCGAAGGGAAGGAGCGCCATTTGGATTTTGGAGGTTGGATTTGGCTAGAATGGATTATGAACGCCATGTCGCATTTACAGAGCCCTTGTGCTGCCAAGACAGTGGAAACCCCCCACAAGTGACCCCATTCTGGAAATTACACCCCTCAAGGAATCTAACAAGGGGTGTAGTGAGCAAATGGACCCCTTGATGACGGGCACATTTGTGCCGTGAAAGTGAAAAAATTAAATTTTTCACTTTCACGTCACATTGTTCCACATTTGTGCCCGTCACCAGTGGGGTCCATATGCTCACTGCCCCCCTTGTTAGATTCCTTGAGGGGTGTAGTTTCCAGAATGGGGTCACTTGTGGGGGGTTTCCAGTGTTTTGGCAGAACGAGGGCTCTGTAAATGCGATGTGGCCCTTGAAATCCATTCCAGTGAAATCCAGCTTCCAAACGCTCCTTCCCTTTGGAGGCTCGTCTTGCGCCCGCTTGGCACTTTATGTCCACATGTGGGGTATTTCTGTGCTCGGGAGAAACTGCGCTACACTTTTTGTGTCTTTTTTTTCCTTTTATCCCTTTGTGAAAATGAAAAATTGAAGGCTAGAACAACGTTTTAGTGTAAAAAATACTTTTGTCTTTTTTCACGCCACATTGTTCGGAAAATCTGTGAAGCACCTGTGGGGTCCAAATGCTCACCGCACCCCTTGTTACATTCCTTGAGGGGTTTAGTTTTCTAAATGGTGTCCCTTTAGGGGTGTTTCTTATGTTTTGGCACCCCAGAGCCTCTGCCAACCTGAAGTGGTACAGTCAGAAATGACCAAATATAATGGAGCCATTGAAATTCACTAGGCGCTCCTTTGTATCTGAGGCTTGTGGTTGCGTCAAATAGCGCAATAGGGCCACATATGGGGTATTTCTATAAACTGCAGAAACGGGGCAATAATTATTGGGGTGCATTTCTCTGGTAATAGGGTCATAATTATGAAAAATATTGGATTACAATAAAATCTCTGCACAGAAAATAAAAATTTTCAAATTTCTTACACACTTAGCTTTTATTTCTGTGACTCCCCTAAAGGGTTAAAAAAACTTTCTGGATGTGCTTTTGCAGAGTTTGGGGGGTGCAGTTTCTGAAATGGGGTGCTTCGTGGGGCTTTCTAACACACAGTCCCCTCAAATACACTTTAAACCTGAACAGGTCCCTAAAAATATCTGATTTTCAAATTTTACCGAAAATTTGGAAATTTGCTGCTAATGTTTTACGCTTTCTATTGTTTAAAAAAAATGAAAGATAGTTTAATAAATGCCGCCAACATAAAGTAGACATGTTGCTAATGCTATTTAATATATAATTTATGTGATATAACCATTTTCTGTATAAGCAGAAAAGTTTTAAAGTTGGAAAAATGCATTTTTTCACACTTTTTCACGCTATTTTGGTTTTTTTTATATAAGTATCGACTCCAATTTACTAGAAATGTGAAGTACAATATGTCACGAGAAAACAATCTCAGAATCAGCCGGATAGGTAAAAGCATCCCGAAGTTATTAATGAATAAAGTGACACTGGTCATATTCATAAAATTTACTCCGGTCCTTAAGGCCATTTCAGGCCCGGTCCTTAAGGGGTTAAAAACTGAAACTGAGCATGGGGAGAACACGCCTGCCTGCGCACAATGCTGTGATCTCTTCCCACCCTCTTTCTGCCCATATGGGGCACAAGGCATGAACTTCAAAAAAGTGCACAGTTTTTGTGCACTGGGTGTCCTTGTGCAGGGATTAGTGCTTTTTTTCAAGTTTGTGGTAGGCGCAGAGATTGATAAATATGCCCTTCAATGTACTGTTCCTCCTGCCATCATACCACAAAATGTCCTGATTTTTGTCTTCAAGTAAAATAATGAATATCTCATTGACCATGAATTGTGCTAGTATTTGACCATTTGCATGTATGCTTAGGATAGCCTAGCTTTGCATCATGCAATTACAATCCCCTCCCACATTCTTCACAATATTTCAAAATCTAAATCAACAGTAGATATCAAATGAAGTAAGTTTTCAATATAAATTTGTTGTTTTTTTTTTTGGTTATTATGCTGTAAAACAAAGCCGAACTTACCAGAAATCCTGGTTCAGTCTCCCGAAGGCAGATTTTCTGACTTGTTCTGGTTGAAAAAAATAGACTAAACTCAGGAATTCCGGCCAGTACAGAAAGATGAACTGGGATACACAGGACTTCCTGTTTTCTGACTTTTTCCTGTTTTTTGAGAAAAACAGTCAAAAAACAGGAAGTGCCATTTCTTCCATGATAACAAAAAAAAATAATGAATGTAAATTGCAAACTTGCTTTATATCACATCTTCTGTTGATTTAGATTTTAAAAGTTATAACAGCATTGACACTTCAAACTCAATTTAGCTGACTATATATTATGGATTATGTTCGACATAGTACAGTGTCCATTTACTGAACAACTTTCTATTTATATTTGATATGTGAAGGTTCTAACCTTCTTAGATGATATTACCATAAATTTAAGACACCAAATTGGAAAAAAATCACAAATAAATCTCTGCCATGATCTGGGCTTCAACAGATGGCATGCAGATCTAATTCGGCAACTATAGTACCTGACTATGAAAGAATAATCTAAATAGCTGTTGACACATATTTGTCATTTTTTGGCATCTGTTTTACATAATCATGTGATGAAAGACACAGAAAACTGTCTAAAGCTATGTTAACAATGGAATAATCCTTGTGGCTTTTGATGTAGAAACTGTCCTTATCTCCACACCAAAATTTGCCTGGTTTCACAAAAGACAAAAACATTTCCCATTAATTTCAGTGCAGGCCGTGGAACCGGATGGGCCGATGTGTTAAGTGGGCCAATCCATGAGCAGCTTCATGATTGGCTTTGCCCTGGCACAGCACATCATAGTAAGTCATTGCTTATAGAAAGCTTTATATTTCAGACAGCAGATTGGAGTCTTGTATTGAGCCAGCCCTGTAAGCTTCATCTACAAGTACCCAGAAGGCCCAACTGCCTCATGGGTGCTGGCAGTCTGACCTTGGAGGAAACTGGTAACTACTGGTCCAGGCAGGGGTGACAATCGTAACAGAAATATAGTGCAAAACCCCAGAGCTTAATGCAAAGTGAGGAGGGGCTCCTGCTTGCCAATTACAAGGTTCATCAATCAACAACTAAAAAAACAGGTTAGAATAGCAATGTGTTTGGTGTGTCCTGCTGACTGATATCTGTAGTGAGAATGACAGATGTATTGTCCATAGTATATGTCCATTGTATTTTAAAATATTTCTAGGATACCACCCTTTCTTCCGGGTGCCTTGCTTAGTCTGACCTCTCCCCATTGACCTGTCTGGCACGGGTGACCCCACCAGGAGTACTACTCCTACCAGCTTAGCTCATTGGATCACCAAGGCATGCAAGCTCCCTTACCACGTCAAGGTGAAGGCACCATAAGGAAGCCCCTCCACCCTAGCCCGATTACCCACCCATACCTTTCCTTCACTAAAACATTCCTAGAACTCCTTAAAATTGTGAGCCCCAGCCCGTCTTAAAACCTGTCCCAACCAAGGCCCGCCCAAGCCCCCTAATGTATACCCTCCCATCACCCTTCCTAGCCCAGGCCTGCCCCAGTCCCCTAAAACAAACCCTCCTGTCACTGTTCCCAGCCCCCTACCGTGGACCCTTCCGTTGCCCTTCACAGCCCAGGCCTGCCTCAGCCCCCTAATGCGGACCCTTCTGTCGTCCTTCCCAGCTGAGGCATGCCTCAGCCCCCTAACGGGGACCCTCCTCTTGCGCTTCCCAGCTGAGGTGGCCCCAGCCCCCTAACGCGGACACTCCCGACACCCTTCACAGCCCAGGCTCGCCTCCGTCCCCTAAAGCAGACCCTCCAGCCTCCCTTCCCAGCCTCCCAATATGGACTTTCCCGTCACCTTTCCAAGCCCAGGCCCGCCCCAGCCCCCTAGCACAGACCCTCCCATTGCCTTCCTTAGCCCAGGCCCGCCCCAGCCCCCTAACTTGGGCTCTACCTCTGCCCTTCCCAACCACCTAAAGTGGACCCTCCCATTGCCCTTCCCAGCCCTGCCCCAGCCCTGCCCCAGCCCCCTATTGTGGACTCCCTTCTCGCTTTGAGCCCAGGCCCTTCCCAGCCACCTAACTCAGACCCTCCCAGCGCTGTTCCCAGCCCATGCACCCTAACACTAACCCTCTCGGTGCCATTAATAATAATAATAATTTTTATTTATATAGCGGCAACAGATTCCGCAGCACTTTACAATTCTGGGGGTACATACATAGACAAAAAATCGACATTACAGAGATACATATAATTATCCATACATGAGGAGTGAGGTCCCTGCTCGCATGCATGAGCTTAAACACTATCAGGAGGGGGTGCGAGACAAAATGGCAGAGGGGCAAAGTGCATCATTGTTACTATGGTCTGGCCATCTTTATGAATAAGGCAGTGCGGGTAAGGGGGGGTGAACCTGTCACCAGCCAATGCCTGCATGCACAGGTCTAAGTGCTTAAATGCTTGGTGTGTGTGTGCACGTGTATGTATGTGTCTGTGTGTGTGTGCGTGGTGGAGGTGTCTGTGTGTGTGTGTGGAGGGGGGGTTGAGGGTTGAGTCAAAATTAGGGAACCTGGTAAGCCTATTTGAACAGATGTGTTTTGAGGGCACGTTTGAAGCTTTGTGTATTGGTGGTGAGTCTGATAGTCTTGGGTAGTGCATTCCATAGAACTGGTGCAGCTCGGGTGAAGTACTGGAGACGGGAGTGAGAAGTGCGGATCAAGGTGGATGTTAATCGTAAGTCATTAGAAGAGCGTAGGGCACGGGTAGGGCGGTAGACAGATGAGGGAGGAGATGTATGGAGGTGCAGCACTGTGGAGAGCCTTGTGGGTGAGCAGGAGGACTTTATATTGTATCCTGTGTTTAACAGGGAGCCAGTGTAGTGACTGGCACAGGGGGGAAGCATCAGTATAGTGGCTGGACATGGGGATGAGCCTGGCCGCTGTATTGAGAATGGACTGGAGAGAGGAGAGTTTAGAGGAAGGAAGGCCGATTAGTAAGGAATTGCAGTAGTCAAGACGGGAATGAATCAGAGCGACAATGAGAGTTTTAGCAGATTCGACAGGAAGGAAGGGACAGATTTTAGAGATGTTTTTTAGATACAGATTACAGGAACGTGAAAGAGATTTAATGTGAGGAGTGAAGGACAGATCTGAGTCAAACATAACCCCAAGGCAGCGGCCTTGCTGTGTAGGGGCTATGGTCGCACCACAGACAGAGATGGAGATGTCAGGTGGAGGGTGTTTAGCAGAGGGAGGGAAGACAAGAAGCTCAGTCTTAGAAAGGTTTAGTTTTAGGAATAGGGAGGACATAGAGTTAGAGACGGCAGACGCACAGTTACTGGTGTTCTGCAGAAGAGCGGGGGTGATATCACGGGAGGAGGTATAGAGCTGGGTATCATCAGCATAGAGATGGTGCTGAAAACCAAACTTGCTGATGATTTGTCCGATGGGTAAAGTGTAAAGTGAGAAAAGGAGAGGGCCCAGGACTGATCCCTGAGGAACCCCAACTGTAAGGGGGAGAGAAGATGACGTGGAGCCAGAAAGTGATACACTAAAGGAGCGGTCGGAGAGATAGGAGGAGAACCAGGAAAGAGCAGAGTCCTTGAGGCCGATAGAGCGGAGCGTGGAGAGGAGGAGCTGGTGGTCTACAGTGTCAAAAGCAGATAGGTCCAGGAGGATGAGAAGTGAATGGTCACCTTTAGATTTGGCGGTGAGGAGATCGTTAGAGACTTTAGTAAGGTCCCACCCCAGCCCCCTAACGTGGATCCTCTCATTGCCCTTCACAGGCCAGGCCTGCCCCCTAACACAGACCCTCCCATCTCCCTTCCCAGCTCAAGCTCACCCCAGCCCTATAATGCGGACCCTCCCGTATCCGCTTCTCAGCCCAGGTCCCCTAATGCGGACCCTTTTTATGCCCTTTCCAGCTCTGTCTAACCCCAGTCCCTAACGTTGACCCTCCCATCGCCCTTCCTAGGCAGGGCTGCTTCAGTGAAAGTGGAGCTTTCACTTTTTAAGAGGTCAGTACAAAAGCTGGGCTGTGATTGGTCTCTATTGGCAACAAGGAGAGTTTGCATTTTCCAACTACAATTACTAAATTGGGGCAGATGGATGAGAACTCTGCTTGTTACCTTTAGCAACAAATCACTGTGCAGCTTTTTTGTTTTATTCAGGTTTTCAGGAATGAAAGCTGTGATTGGATGCTATGGACAACAAAGTTGCTAAGGACAACCATATAATGCTACAATTTACTGGCTGCTTTGTCTTGGAGATGACAGTTTTTTGTTAGAGATGTCCATGGCCGCCATTACTAATGTCATTTGGTACAGATCGGTTTTATAAATGTCAGCTCCCTAACATGACCATTCTCTCCGCAATCTGCAATCGGTCCTTTGTGTGGTGTGTACCAGTAACAGTTTCCAGTAGATGTTCTTAGATGTAAAGGGGAGCTGTGCCGCCCATCAGGCGTCTGTCTGAAGGAGAATGTAACAATACCCTTTCCCTTTGGTAGTTGGAATCGAAAATTTAGCTTGGGTGCTTGAAGTGTAAGCTGAGAAGTATAGCTGAGTTGATTTGATAAGGTAGTTTAGCTGAGTTGAGTAGGTTAGGGAGCTGTCTTGAGGACCTTGCCTAGGTAGTGCAGTACTCTGCTGGGATGTCTTGTAGAGACTTTGTGAAGAAGAAGACTCTCGTACTTGTGATTGAAGATAAGAAGATAGGAAGAAAACCACCTTCTGCCAAACCAGCCCAGCAAGTGTAAGGTTTGGTAGTACGAGTCCCAGGCATGAACAACAGGATCAAGCTAATCTCTCATGATTACCCGAGTAGGCCGAGCAAAATTCAATTGAGTACTTGAGCTTATGTTATTTGCTTCCCTAGTTGTGGGTTTGGATAGACCTGACGGTTGAAGAATCCCTGGCGTAGGCAAGGTTTAACCCAGGTGACAGTTACCCCATCTTTGGGTTTAGCATTGCATAGTAGTTTTCTCACAAGCTTGCACAAACAACTTCAGTCTCTCTCTAAGTCCAACTGACTAAAAGTGACCCTCCCACCAGGAACTAACTCTCCTGAATAGGGGTGATGATGGAACAAGAGGATGATGAGGGGTGTAGTGGTATGATGATAAAGGAACAAGAGGATGATGAGGGGAGTAGTGGTATGATGATGAAGGAACAAGAGGATGATGAGGGGTGTAATGGTATGATGATAAAGGAACAAGATGATGATGAGGGGTGTAATGGTATGATGATGAAGAACAAGAGGATGATGAGGGGTGTAATGGCATGATGAAGGAACAAGAGGATAATGGGGGGTGTAGTGGTATGATAATTAAGGAACAAGAGGATGATGAAGGGTGTAGTGGTATGATGATGAAGGAACAAGAGGATGATGAGGGGTATAGTGGTACGATTATGAAGGAACAAGAGGATGATGAAGGGTGTAGTGGTATGATGATGAAAGGACAGGAGGATGAAGGGGGTGGTAGTATTATGATGGAGGTGGTTGTAGTATGATGATGGAGGGGCGAGAGGATGAAAGGGGTAGTAGTATGATGATGGAGGGGCGAGAGGATGAAAGGGGTAGTAATATGATGATGGAGGGGCAGGAGGATGAAAGGGGTAGTAGTATGGTGATGGAGGGGACAACATGGGGGGTATCTGTAAGGAGGATAAAATGGTGGGCCATCTATATGGGGGATAACATGGGGGGGCATCTATATGGGGGAAAACATGGGGGGCATCTATATGGGGGATAACATGGGGGGGCAACTATAAGAGGGACAACACAGGGGGGCCATCTATAAGGGGGAAACATTGGGGGGCCATCTATTAGGTGGACTACACGGGGGGTGTATACCATAGGGCATGCACAGAGGGGGACATGTACTATAGGGGGGGCACATAGTGTCAGGGCTACCTACTAAATGAGAGTGTAAAGGGGCCAATACAGATGTGCAGTTAGTAGAGAGATGAGGATGGTGCCAGAGTGAGGAGCCTAATATGTTTCTCTGGCAGATTCTGTGGATTTGTGGCTCAGAGAAGTTCTCATAATGGCCCAGGACAGATGAAAAAGATGAAAAGGGAAGAACTCCGATCAGAGAAGACATCCCCCGTGAGTGACTTGATATAACTGCACTGTAATGTATATGGTGTATAGAGCCTGTGTACAGTGCGTCCACCTCTATATGACTGGATGAAGTGATATTGGTCTATGCACAGAGGATTTTATTCAGTAGCAGCGGTGGGGTTAGTCAGTATGTGGTAGTGTTAATTAGTAGCAGCGGGGTGTTAGTCAGTATGTGGTGGAATTATTTGTTACTTGTTATCTGGTACAGTGTTTTATTGGATTTAGTATACTGGATTTAATCAGTAACAATATAGTGGTGATGGTTGTGGTGTGGCGGTAATATTTCCCCCTTATATACTGGTAATATTGGCAATATTGGTCTCAGTAAACAGGATTTGGTTAGTAACAGTATGGCGGTAATATGTATGGTGATAATATTTCCTATATACTGGGATTATTGGTAACATCGGTCTTGAGATATATATCAATAGCATTGAGAAAGGGGGGGCCCAAGTTGACCTCTTGCACCGGGCCCAAGAGACACTAGCTACTCCCCTGTATGAGAGTGTTATAGGTGAGGACAGCATGAGGCACCCAAGCTAGTGATTGGACTACACATAGTACAATACACAAGTTAGCCCTTCCAGACATTCAGCTGTGTAACTAGAACAGGGGACAGTTAGACACCAAGTGGTGATGGCGCAAAATGACACCCATCTTCCCAGACTGTGAATTTTAGGGTACTTTCACATAGAGGAAAACAGGCGGAAATTACAACCGGAATCCCCTCCGCGGACTCTGTTCGGAATTCTGCCTGCCTCACTGTCTCAATGTTATGTATAGGAAGCCTCCGCTCTTAGCATGTCAATTCTGTGAGCGGAGGTGCCCTATACATAACATTGAGATTCCGCTTGGAATTTCTGCCTGTTTTCCACATTGTGAGAACGTACCTTATTCCCAGTTTGACCCAACGTGGAACTATGCAGTAACAGCCCAAAGTGAAGCTTCTATTGAAATTAATAGAAGCTTCATGACAGGATACCGCAATGCTGACAAACTGTGTTGTAGAGCTGCACAGGGGCTGCACATATCCTAATTCTATCTGCTATTTTGGCCTTCTGAATTCAGTGATGTATGGTCCGTTATAGCATCCGCCTCTGTCTCTTTTAATGTGTGTGAATTCAGGCACAAAAGCTTAGAAAAGATTTTAGGAATTGAGGTTTTTTTTTTTTCAGAAAAAGCACTTGATCTAATTACTATTTATATCAGCACAGAGATCTGTCTAATGATCCTTTATAGAGAGACCTGTAACCATGACAAGGGGGCATCCCCTGTCTCTAGTGGAAACACTCTGGATCAAATGAAGGATTTCACTGTAAAAAAAACTTACACAAAGCGATTATGGGCCACACTTGGCCTATGACTGACTGTTCCGGAACGATAATTGCTTGGTGTAATAGGGCTTGTTGAAAGGTCACGATTAGTTGACATGCACAATGTCGGCTGATCATGACCTTTCAAAATGCTGAAACAAAAATGATCAGCACAGTGATGGTCTGCTGTGCGTCATTCTATGTAATAGTCTCCTGTGCAGTCACCCAGAGCAGCCCCCCCCCCCACACACACACACACACAGCTTCCCTACTGGATGTCTGTGCATGTAATATCTCAGACAGCAAGCGGGGAACAAGGAGGAAGCGAGCGTGGATCTGATAGGTTGGCGCTCGCTTCATCCTCAACATCAGCCTGTGTAATAGGGCCTTAAAACCAGGAAACTATTTGCCATTTTATTTGCCATTTTATTTTATTTAGAATTTGTTATTTTTCTAACATTCCAATACTGTCATATAAAGACATACAGATATAGGCCATGTTTACATTTAGTAAAACACCGGCCGTTCTGTGACCCCGCCGGATCACAGAACGTCCGGTGTTACTGATGATCATCCTGGCCGATGCTGCAGTACCATCCGGATGATCTTCACTACTAATGAATTTGGATGCGGGCACACCAGTGTGCTCCCGTATCCGAATTCCCCAGCCGCACGCTCCATTGTGTGAACTGACAGGTTCTCTGCGGCCGCTATTCAATGTATTCAATAAATAGCAGCCACAGAAAGCTGACATGTCAGATTTTTGAGGCGCCGCTAGCAATCCCGGCCCGAATGTATACTACGTGCGCATTGCGGCCTCCACTTAAATTACGCCTGTCCCATAGACTCAATGATATTCACCAGGGAATTTCCCCGTTCGCCCGAAGAATTGACATGTCCATCTTACATTGTAACATACTTCAAGGACTTCACATCCCACCCATTTGCAGAGAAAACGCTCACTGTAAAGAGAATGAGGAGCAGGCCATACAACAGTAAGTGGCTATTACGTACACAGGATGGATGGATGGATGGATACTTACAGGTGCAGGTAAAAAGTTATGCAGCTTGTAATCTTCCGACTCAGGGAAAAAAGTGAACTGGCTTCACCTGAATGGATCATTGTCCTCACCAAATCTGTGTCCCACACAATCCAGTCCACCACAAGTGTGCACCGATGTGTGCTTCGCCAAACAGATCCCTTCACGCTGAATGGACTCTCCAAGCCGTGTTCACATGATGCTGTATTCCTGTAACCACCTCCTGATCATTGTCCGTGATTATATCATTGTGATTTCTCCTTGCACTGCTCTACTGACAGATAGGTGAGTTCCAAGTCCATTCTCCATTCTAGAAAATAAAGATAAACAAGGTGTTAGTGATTCTAAAAGGATACATTTAAAAAATTGTTGCACATCACTTATTTACCATTTCTAATGAGCAATTCAGGACAGACATCAGGCAAACCAACTTACTTATGCACAGCGCTGCTGGTTTTATATTCCACGTTCAATCCGTTTGGAGTCAAGTTTTGTAATTCAAAAATCCACTGTTAGGCTATGTTCACACAATGTATATTTTCATTAAACCACGGCCGTTGTACAACGGCTGTGATTATTACGAAAATATATACGTTACCGTCCTGTCTATGGGATCCTGGCCGGAGCGTATACACATAGTATACACATAGTATACACATGTCAGTTTTCTGCGGCTGCTATTCATTGAATAGCGGATGCAGAAAACCCTGTCAGTGCACACTATGGAGCGAGCGACTGCGGCCGCAAGCTCCATAGTGTGCAGTGGGGAGTTCTGATGCGGGCGTGCACGGATGACCCACATCAGAACTCTGCGGGGCTAAAGATCATCTGGCCGGTACTGCAGTACCGGCCGGGATGATCTTTTCAGAGACTGGCCGGTCTCTTACAGCGCGTGCACATAGTCTAACTTTGTGTTTCAATATTGTTTGTTACTGTCTATGGCCATAAACTCTCAGTGTGGCCCACTTTGGAGAAGTGTTTTCTATATAGTGTGACGGTGTTGGTTTAGCCTAGTTTTAATGTCCTATGTTGTCCTACCAGTGTACAATTTTTTACTGGGGCACCCAAGCGCATATATATATATATATATATATATATATATATATATATATATATATATATAAATAATCACAGTTACGGTATTTGTTGATCTTAAACTGTTTCCCTAATACTGGGTGTGTATTTGAAACCTATGTAAAGGTCTGTAGTTGGGACTCTCTGCTTGCACTGTTTGTCTTCTTGATCTGTGAGGAGAGCTGCCTTAAATCTATAGTCTATATTTTCCAGAGCTATTATCTGGCATGGACACTCTTTAGGAGGGGTGACCTCCTCCCGAGACGCATTTCTCATGATTTACATCTGCTAGCAAGCATAAATCATGATTCAAATCTACACCTGCTGGAAGCAGGTGTAGATTTGGTATGCCAGGCACAGGGTCAGGCGCACAGCCGGCCGAATTTAATAAGAGGTGTGTACGTTTTAGTGAATTCGGGTGGGGAAAAGGGGGCGGGGCCTAATTGAAGAACAGCGTACAAGTACGCCGGTCTTAATAAATGTCCCCCTGAATGTCTAAATGTCCAAGGTCATAGTGGAAGATGTGTGTGTGAGGGGGACATTAGGGAACCAGGTCCCCTTCTCTAGGGACCCTACAACATTAGCAGCTGGGCCTTTAAGCCATTAATATGGGGTATAAAGTATGGTATCAAGTTCATTCTTTTCATTGGAAGTCCTCCAAAAACTATCTACAAACAGGTTTCCCTGCTGTTGACTAAAATAGAATTATCCTAAGTATTTTATTAAGTTGAACACTCTAGGGACATGAAGATATATATCAGCGGCTTTTATAGATTATTTCTGGTTTAGTACATATTTACAGAGCCTATGTCTCATGGAAGAAGACAGTACTTCTCTTTATGTGACACTTATGAGGTTTTTGTCATCTCCTACATCTTAAGCATTTATACGTAACTGCACACATAGGACAGGTCCCATCACAGCCACTTCATGCCCTAACAACTGGGATATTTGTGGGAACTTGTCTGTTTTGGATAGAACAGAGGAGGATACTGGTAGAGGTTCACTTGCAGTCCCCCATCTTCATTTCTCATACAAACTGAGAACTAAGAAAATTCCCACACTCTTTAGAAGAAGCAAGCAGGAAGTCCCATTAACTTCTTGTATGCCACAAGGGATGCAAGGAAGGGAACTGGTTAATAGATGCAAGACCCTTTCAGTTTGGTTCTTTAGTGTTCCCAGACAACTTGCTGGCACTGAGTTGGTCTCACTCTCTCTCCTCTGTTTCTCTCTGTTTTTGTCCCTCCCCCACCGCCCTTTTCCACCCCCCCTTCTCTTTCAACCCTAATGATTCCCACATGGTTCTTGGTATCTCAGCCAAGCCTCCTAGCATTGTCTGAAAACTCCAAATTTAGAAGAAATATGAAAATTGTCAAACAGTCAGTCCTTAGTGGGTAAAACTGAAAACCTTCTAAACTGTCACAGGTCAAGGCAAGAAAAGGAGGGGGTGTCACATGACTACACCCCCAACCAATGGCATCCCACAAGGACCTGACAGATGTGCCTTATAACAGCCTGGCCTCTCTTCCCTCCAGCTCATATAAGGTAAAAGAAAAAAGGTCTTTTCCCCCAGATGGTTAGAATCTAAGGCAGGAAAGTTCTCGTCTCTTACACAGCCTCGTGCTTGTGCAACCCAGGGGGATCAAAATCTCAAGAATGCCTTGGAACGGTAAGTCATAATTTTCCTGACTTGTACCAGTAAACTTGTCTGATGCCCCAGAAGGATGATCACAATGTATTCTGCTGACTTTTTCTTGCTGTGTGTTACTGTAGGTCAATGTTACAAAATAACATTAAAATACTGTTTTCTTTCTAATGTAACATGTTTGATAAATGTGCAAAACTATATATGACTTGAAAATGTAAGTATACTTATTCCATCAATGGTCCTATCGAAAGATATGGGGATTCAGTAATCTGAATGCTGAAAGTTATGTCACTTTGCTATATACTTCCATTCAAGGATTGGCCCCAGAATAGAGACTAGAGACGCTGCTATAGAACTGTGAATGGGGTTACCACCATGTATATCTTTAAGTTAACGTCTGTGGCTGTACTGACAGCATAACGTTCACAGTATACAGCAGATCCATAGGTTATGTAGTGTATATGTCTGTATGCAAAAAATCAGTGCTCTTGCAGTAATGGGCCCTGAAATGGCAGCCCAGGGGCCAAATGGAAGTAAACTCCAAAGTGGCAAAACCTTGTGTGAACCCTATTTCTAATAGTTTAGATTTCTTTAATAGATTAGTACACTATATGTAAGTATACTTACATGCATATAATGGTAACATTATTCATATATGATTCTATAACCTAGTCTTAGTTATATGTTACAGTCATCTATAATCTAGTTTCCTAATCCTATCCTAGTCATCTACAAACTAGTCTTAGTTATATTGTATAGTCCTAGTTTTCTAGTCTTACAGTCATCTATAACCTAGTCTTAGCTATATCTTTTAGTCATCTATAACCTAGTTTCCTAGTCGTATCTTATAGTCATCTATTACCCAGTCTTAGTTATATCGTATAGTCCTATATAACCTAGTCTTAGTTATATCTTGTAGTCCTCTATAAACTAGTTTTCTAGTCCTAACTTAGTCATCTATAACCTAGTCTTAGCTATATCTTAGTCATTTATAACCTAGTCTTAGCTATATCTTAGTCATCTATAACCTAGTTTCATAGTTGTATCTTTTAGTTGAATGTATCCTAGTCATTCTTCATAATGATCATCTATAACTTTTTCTTGCGGTCTTCTATAACCTAGTCTCACAATCATATTTCATAGTCTTTTGTCATGTTCTATAAACATTTCTAGTTCCTCCACCTGATATATAGGTCCTTGTTTCTATTTCACGTAAAGTCTTCCTTTCCCGTCTATTCTAACCACAAGTCTGTTCTTCTTCCATGCTCCCCAAGCATTGTCTAGACTCCAGCATCACTACAGTCCCACAGCTGCAGCTCTCTGCAAGCCATGAAGTGCTTTATTTATCTCTTGAGTTCTCAAAGTATGTTAAGAAGTCCAATGTGTCTTCATAGCTCAGAGCACAATATTAGACACAACTGAAAGAGCTCAAGTCATCTTCACAAATGAAAAACTTTCAATGTAATCAACAAAGGGACTTATGAATTTTAAGAAATGCGCAGCTGACATTGAGAGATGCTTTGTAGACATCAAGGCTGCTTTCTCCAGCGATTCAGCTAAATCTGTGCATGTTACATTGGTATTAAACAATTCATAAACTGCTTTAAGTAGTCCTCTAGGTCATTCGACATAAAAGCTGATACAAGAGAGCATTGTATTTGTCGCTAGCTCATAGTATATTCCTTAGCAGTTCATTCACAGAGGTATGCAGCTATAAGTAGTGGGGTTTTTTTTTAGCTTTTTGTTTTTTGCATGCATGGTATTCATTGACATGTAATATGTCCCCACTGTTGTCCACAAGATGTGCTCATAAGAGCTGAATGGCTATGGACGATATAGCACAAATCACTTATGTATTTGTATGAAGTGCGGTATATTTAATATTAATAGTATAAAAACACAGCACGTCTTATTGCCATAAGAAATGTTGCATTGCTACATGCTGAATAGTAGACCACCTTCTCATATTTCCTCTTTTGTAATTAATGGAGAATTACGCCATGATATTTATGACAGTGCAGATGATAAGGCTGAATGCATTTCCTTAAAGTGAGTGGGACTTTCTCTAGGCATGTGTGACCTGCCAAACCTTGCAGCAACTTCCTGTCAGGAGTGGGACATAATCTTGGCAGCAAAAGGCCTAGGCAGCTGCTCCAGATGTGACCACTTTAACCGCTGGAAAAACCCTCAGGCTCTCACCATCATGCTTAGACTGGCGAAGGTTAGAGATTTCCCCAACACATTATGATATTAATCCTCTGTACAGCAGAGAGCCCGTGGGTGTTCTGGGGAAAGTCTACTGTTAAGGTGCCGGCTAACAGAAGGAGCTTTGATTTTTGAAACTTTAATTCTGATATATCTATATAACAAATATCATCAATTTCATGTGGATATACTATTAACTAAAACAGGCATGTCGGGAGAACTGACAGGACTCTTGTAAAGATTGCCATGCAATAGCTGTATCATCTTTACTCTGTTGCATTCTAAGGGCATAGGAGGACAACATATGGCCACTAGCCAGGAGGTTTCCTGCAGTGACCACCATGGCTATAGGCACCAATTTATTGGGGGGAGTAGTTGCTCATGTCAATTTGCTGTCATTCTCAGAGCACTTAAAAAATAAGAGTGTTAGAATGATTGGTTGCTGGTTGTTGTTGGTGAAGAGATCATATGTAGGTTCTGTTTATATCAGGTATAGTGGGTGTATTTGTCATTATATATATATATATATATATATATATATATATATATATATATATATATAATGGGGAATGCTCCAATTGCAGAACATGGCCATAATAGTCCATAGATAGTCAGCAGAATGTTCTAGTTTTGCTTTACTGAAAAAAGTTAAGTCAAGTACACTTTCTAATAGAGAGGCATCCAGTAAAGAAATGTTTACAACCCCACAGATATCTCTGAAGATAGAATTAATTGTCCAGGAAAAAGCTATTCCTACTGACATCCCTATACACCTGCATGATCGTGCAGGTGTTCTGGGCACCTCATGCACATTACATAGTTAGCTGGTCCTCTTCATCTAATTGAGCTTAGCAAAAAGCCATGCAATTGTAGAATTTCCCACAACAGATCTGTCATGTGTGAATTTACTTTTAAAGGGGTTATCCAGCATTAGAAAAACATGGCCACTTTCTTCCAGAGACAGCACCACTCTTGTCTCCAGTTCAGGTGTGGTTTGCTATTTAGCTCCATTCACTTCAACCTTTAAGATCATGAAGCATCTATGCTGGGTCATATGTAGCATCAGAGCTTTCCTTAGCCCACAGTGAATTGAGCGGCCGGAGCCGCTTGCTTCACTGTGTGCACTGACAGGTCTTTCTGCAGCCGGAATTCAGTGACATGTCAGTTTTTTCCAGCGCCGCATGGTATCCCGGCCGGAGCGTATACAATGTGTGTACGCTCCGGCCAGGATCCCATTGCACATAAGGCTATGTTCAACTCTTCAAAACTATGGCCGTAGTTCTGTGGCGAGAACTACGGCTGTAGTTTTGCGTAGTGTGAACATAGCCTTAAGCTCTGACCCAAAAGCGTTTGTGTCCAAACTCAAGCACATATATGCTTATAAATTGGCTATGTGACTTCATTTGAACCATTAAATTAAATAGGGACCATGCCTGTACATTAACTTATACGTCGGCATCCCATTTTGAAAGGAGGCCAATATGTACGTGCTATTTATCAACAGATCGTGATGTGGACATACCTTTTAATGAGAGCAATACTATCAGAAAAATTGCTCTTATTCATCCATCTCTCAACACCTGCTTTTCACTTTCTTTACGTGATCTTCCAGTTATGTTGATGGTCCATTTGGTTGATGCCAGGCAAGGCAAGCATCAAGAAGACCACTATCAATGGGAAGAATAAAACTTCCTGAATGGGCTGTCCCTCCTGAGCTAGGCATAGATAGAAATATTTCCTGACTCTTGTATAGCCCACATGGGACAGAACAGATCTTGCTGTGTGTGAGAACAAGGCAAGGTCTGCAGAGATTTTACAGATTTGATGTGAGTCATAGTAAATTCTCAATATAGCATACATACCATGTTCCCACAACTTCATGTTTAGGGTTTGTGGTTTGGATTACCCCATCACTTCCTGCTGCTCTCATCAATGACCCTCCATTCCACAAAATGCGAAGAGTCCTCTCTCACATGCTCTCTGACCTCTCATGTCTTTTGGTTGTTTTTATCCCATCAAGAATGTTACTTGTAAACAGAACAGATAAGTGTCTGTGTCACACGCTCCCCATTTCCTTCACCAGTTAATTAACCCCATACTTGTAGCCTAGCACTGAGACCTGATCATGTGTCTTCTCCTTTCACCATACGGTTACATGCATCAGTAACTGCAACTGCTTATTGCTGCTTCTAGGGACTACTGGTCCGGGAAAATAGGTTATAATAATGCCCTTTGCTTCACCGGTATGCTTGTTTCCATTCATGAACACAAATAGTGTTTCTAGGTTGGGCCTGGGCTGGGATGCTAGTCATGTATGGCTGAATCAAGTCTCATAAGAAATTTGTTTATTTCATGTACTTCTTTTCATGTTAAGTATTGTGTAACCTATCTATCTATCTATCTATCTATACAAAGACAGAAAACTGCAGCACTCCATCAGATGCCTTGAAGAACCACGTGCAGTGTTTTTGCTGTCTCACAGGCTTTGTTAAAGGAGAAGTCCGGCAATTTTTTTTATTAAAGTTGTGTATTGCCCCCCAAAAGTTATACAAGTCACCAATATACACTTACTATGGGAAATACTTATAAAGTGTTTTTTTCCCTGCACTTACTGCTGCATCAAGGCTTCACTTCCTGGCTAAAATGGTGATATCACGACCCGACTCCCAGGCCTGTGGCTGCTGGAGAGGATGATGGCAGAGAGATGCTCAGTGTCCCTCCAGTGCCCTGTGTCCCTCAGTGTCCCCCTGCCATCATCCTCTCCAGCAGCCACAGCCCGCACAGCTCTGGGAGTCGGGTCGTGACATCACTATTTTAACCAGGAAGTGAAGCCTTGATGCAGTAGGAAGTTCAAGAATTTCCTGTAATAAGTGTATATTGGTGATTTGTATAACTTTTGCGGAGCAATATAATACTTTAATAAAAAACTTTGCTGGACTTCTCCTTTAAGCATTGGGAAGCAGCAAAAACGTTTTGTATGTTTTTTCAAGACATCTGATCTATCTACCTGTCTATCTATCTTTCTACCTCATATCTATTTTACTCATGTCTCTATCCATAACATAGTAATGGTGCTGGAAAGGTGGAAAAAGGGGAAAGAGTTAGAAAGTGTATGGATCTGCATTACTTTGCATAGGTAGTAGCTCTACCACTGGGCCAGATTTATCTTCAAAACAGCTGGTCATGTGAGTTCTTAGTGTAGTGGTTAGTACCTACCAAAACTGCAAAACTGGTTCAAGGAAAGAGAATCGATGAACCAAAGATGGTCTCATGTGCTCCTAAAAGTCATCAATGTGTATTCTAACCATGGAAGTCATGAGGGATCTATAGGATCTGCTTGGTTTCTGTGGTATCCTGGTGCCAGATACCACAGGATACCTTAAGTGGTTGTGCGGAGTCCACACTTTTCTTGGGTAAAGGATACTTTGTTGGAGGCACATAGCACATAACCAATCACAGCTCAGTTTCCAGCTCTTGTAAAATGAAAGCTGAGCTGTGATTGGCTGCTGTGGGCAGTTTACATCAGTTTCAGTTGTACACACTTTCATAAATCTGGGCCATAGGGGGGAATTTACCCTTTGTGATGTATGTCCCATCAGCCTTAGTGTAACCTGGGCATCATTTAGAAAAAAATTGCACATGGCATGATACATTTGAGCATATCCACATAAAGCCGCACTGAAGACTGCTCAGAGCTTGCCTATAAGACTAGCCATAACTATAAGAGCTCATGCTGCCGCACATATTTTTGACTTGTAATGCAGACAAGAGGCCAGAAGCTGTAAATTCTTAAACAAAACTTTTTGACACAAAAACCCACAACTACACTGTTCATAAATATCCCTGATAAATTGAAGGGACTGAGCTAACTAGTTACAGTCAGTGAGGACCTTATTAGGAGTGTAAATGGCATTGTGAAAATCATAACATGATAGAGGTGGGTTACACAGTTTTTTTATACACTTTTCGGCTATGTTACCACTATGTGAAAATGGTGGCTGTCTTTTCGGACGGCTGTTGTTTTACTACGAGAGGACAGCTGTCTATTTGTTATGGCGGGTGAAAATAATGTTCATGAACAATAGACGGCTGTCTATGCTAAAATTACGTCCGTCAGGAAAGACTGATACCATTTTCATGTAATGGGAACATAGCCTATTACAAGTTTTATACACTTGAAAAGGAAAAAACTTATATATGTTACCAGATAGGCTTGCTTTAACAATGATAAATTCTAACTTGTTCTGTACCTTGTATCTTGTCTCACCACAGACTATGAAGGTGCTATTTTTTTTTTTTTTTTTTTATCTATTGCCAAGTTTACATGACACCCCATTCCCCTCCAATATCACAAGACCAGTCTGCATCCTGAAAAAGATACTAAACATGATGTATTAGTGGCAAACAAAATGGATTCTTGCAACCTATGTCAAGGGTCCTCATTAGAGATGAGCGAACCTCGAGCATGCTCGAGTCGGTCCGAACCCGAACTTTCGGCATTTGATTAGCGGTGGCTGCTGAAGTTGGATAAAGCCCTAAGGCTATGTGGAAAACATGGATATAGTCATTGGCTGTATCCATGTTTTCCAGACAACCTTAGAGCTTTATCCAAGTTCAGCAGCCCCAGGTAATCAAATACCGAACGTTCGGGTTCGGATCGACTCGAACCCGAACCCGGTTCCCTCATCTCTAGTCCTCATCATCCAGCAAGTCCCAACAGATCATCACCTTCATGTAAACAAGGAATGTGTGGACCAACAATGAAAAACATGCCCAACTATATTGAGAAACAGCAGCACTCTTACCCTAAGGTTGTGTGTGGTATTACAGCTTCAATAATTTCAATGGAACTGAACTACAATACCACACAAAAAGAGGACAAGAGTGGTGCAATTTTTGTGGTTTTGCAGCTCTGTTCCATTGAAGTAAATGGATCTGAACTGTAATACTGCACACAACCTAAGGACCATTGTGTGGCCAATTTTCTTTTTTTAAGAAAGTAGCTATGCTTTTTTTTTCCTGGAAACCTCCTTTAAGGTGGCTATACACTTTCAGTAAAGCCCCTATTACATGAAGCGATCTCCAGGAGCAAGCGAGCATCGACCTGCCAGGCGGTCTGCTGCCGCCACTCTTATTGCACTTAGCAGCAACAGCAGATCGTTGCTATGCTCCTTGTTTGTTTTTCAACATGTTAAAAGACATTAAAAGACAACGATCAGGCGACATCGAGCATGTCAGCTAATCGTTGTCTTCTATTAAAGCGATTATTGGCCATAATGGCCAAATCGGCCAAATACAGCTGATAATCACTATGTGTAATGGGGCCTTAACTGTCGGCCAACAATTATCTTTTCCCTACTTCCCCATACACATGGAGAGGGGTAAGCTGCAACAAGACAGCTCTGGTGGTGGCTTATCTCTCAGAGCAATAGGGTCAGGTGGTGAAGATCCAACATGCCCAGCCTTTCTTTCCACCAACTATATCTATTAGAGTCAGGAGGCCACCATACACATTAAACTGTTGGCCACTGTTATACACACTACATTGTATCCTACTGTAGTATACCATCTAGGTTACATCATCCAGTCCAGTAGCTGTAGGTCATAATAATAAAATCCTGTATCCACCTCACATTTGCTTCTATCCCCAAAAAACCCACACAAGGAAAGTAGGAAAATGAACTAGCACGTGCCCCCAGCAGACTGGCTCCGAGCCCAAGGGGGATTTGAAGTGTTTGAAGCACCAAGAAACTGCCTCTGACTATATAAGGAAGAGAGATTTTTCTTCAGTCGGGATCATGGAAAAAGAAGAAGCTATTTATAGTTAGAGGTCTGGCGGCATCACAGGAGCTGCGTAGTGTGATAATCATCTAGAGCCAGTGCACGACACTTTAATACACTCATATACATCAAGAAGGTACACTAACGTCACCAGTGGATCACAGGACTTCTAGAATGAAGGCTGCTGTCCACATTATAAGGAGCACACTAAATTATATGGAAAATAGGAAACCTTAACAATCAGCAATTATCTTATTATATATAGTATAACAACAATTACATCAAACCAAATATGGCTCTAAGACCAAACATATATATTCACCGTAACTGCCTTTATACTCCAAACTAGTCAATATCAACATCCTATTAGTGTCACCACCATAAATATTCCAGAATAATACCAATAACAGACCGCTACCCAGGGGGTTACTGCCACAATTGAGATTTTCTATTTTGACTGTGGCTAGGTTCATTCTAGCTATCTTATATAGTGAGTAAATGCAAAGGGAAATAGGTATAAAGGTGAAAGCCTGTGTTGTGAAGAAAAAAATCTCAGTTCAATAAGTATAGTAAAACCTCTTTAACGAAACCTTTTTTCACATGTCTGTGATACTTTTGCAATAGCAATTTTCTGTTTGGCTACTAAATAAATAAATAAATACATAAATAAATATGGGAATAAATCTATGGGAATCCTATACCCAAATGCTAATTTTAGGATTTAGTTTTGTACATGGGCATACTGTATGATTATCAATCTAACAAAAGAGAATCTGTCACATTGCAAATGCAGTTTTATTTGCAGGTACCATATTTGTGAGCCAAACTCTGCTCATTTTGGGATAGTGAGTTCACTGGGTGGTACCACTTACTGACAAATATCTCTATATGCTTATTATGGATGAGAAAATTTACAGTACTAGCAAATTGGGCTTGGCCGTCGGCTTGTCAGCCTGCTGCCTTTGAACTCTGTGCTGCTCCATGTTTGGAAAAGCTGGATCCAGTCCTGGGAAACTTTACCCAGTTTCCCAGGACTGGATCCAGCTTTTCCAGGCATTCTGAGTGGAGTGTCACAGAGTTCCAAGGCAGCAGGCTGACAAGCCGATGGCTGAGCCTAGCAAAGCACTTTGCTTTGCTAGTACTGTATATTTACTCATCACTAATGCTAACCTAGAGCTGTATTAGAGGGGCAGCCTCTTCAAGTACTGATTTAGGCTGGGTTCACACTACGTATATTTCAGTCAGTATTGTGGTCCTCATATTGCAACCAAAACCAGGAGTGGATTAAAAACACAGAAAGGATCTGTTCACACAATGTTGAAATTGAGTGGATGGCCGCCATATAACAGTAAATAACTGCCATTATTTCAATACAACAGCCGTTGTTTTAAAATAATAGCAAATATTTGCCATTAAATGACGGCCATCCACTCAATTTCAACATTGTGTGAACAGATCCTTTCTGTGTTTTTAATCCACTCCTGGTTTTGGTTGCAATATGAGGACCACAATACTGACTGAAATATACGTAGTGTGAACCCAGCTAAGGCTGCGTTCACACTACGTATATTTCAGTCAGTATATTTCAGTCAGTATTGCAACCAAAACCAGGAGTGGATTAAAAACACAGAAAGGATCTGTTCACACAATGTTGAAATTGAGTGGATGGCCGCCATATAACAGTAAATAACTGCCATTATTTCAATATAACAGCCGTTGTTCTAAAATAACAGCAAATATTTGCCATTAAATGGCATCCACTCAATTTCAACATTGTGTGAACAGATCCTTTTTGTGTTTTTAATCCACTCCTGGTTTTGGTTGCAATACTGACTGAAATATACTGACTGAAGTATACATATACTGACTGAAATAAACGTAGTGTGAACGCAGCCTAAGGATGTACAAGTTGATCAGTGCTCCGTGCTTAAAAAAAGCCTTTTAGACAGGCCATAAAAATCGAAGAACCACCTGCACAAGCACTAGAAAGTTTGGTCATTAACTTTTATTGTTGTCAGCATCAAATCCCCATTTACACAGTAAGATGATGAATGATCCCAACAAACATGAGACCAATTCTTGATTTTTGGATTGTGGGGTTTAATACAAGGGCCAACAATTGCCCCTTCTAATGCAACCCTTATTCAGGCAGTTATTCACTGATCACAGCTGATTAGAGCTTGTTCCACATATGTGTGTATCAATCTACTCTGTGTATCAAGCTCCTCTACATGATTGTACAATAAAATAAACCTAATACTGTAGGTTTGCTTATGTAAGTCATGTAAGTCACAACACTACTGGAATAGATCAAAAAATGTTAAGTCTGTTCAACATATTAGATCTGATAGAATTTCCATATCTGATCTGTTTCATCTAGGGAGATCTGAAACATATTGCAGGGAATTGTGGGAAACCTTCTAGTGATGTGACAGCAGCAGGGTTTAATGTCTCAGTTAATATGGTAGCAGAATCTAATGATGATCCTTTTCCCCAGAGGGAGAACAGACAAAAAACAGCTGTTGTCCATCTGCTCAGAAATTTTTCCCCAAAACTTTGGAGTTTGTAAAAATAAAGACACATGAGATTCAGCCTTTTCTTACCCCCACCCCTTTATCCATAATACAAGCAATGACCAGGGGGTCAAACCTCCAGGAAAACACTCATCATCTCCAGAGACAAGATTTGGACAACCTCCAAATTTTAGAGGGAACCTAATTTAATGTCAACAAGGCAATAAAGGCAGATACGGTCACTCCTACAAATACCACTCCTATCACGAAACGCTTTGGCCCATTTTCACGACAAGGATGATGTATATAGAGCTGCTTGAGATGTCTGAGAAATAGCTAACTCAGACCTACTCGAGTGCGTCCAATTCTAGGAGCAGATGTGATGAGAAGGGTGGAAAGTAGCCAGTTATCTAGCAAAGAATGTTCCTTGATTCCTTCCAGATCCAGAGAAGGCAGAATCTTGAGATCAGTCTGCAGGACAATCTGTAGTTACAATCTTATTTACAATGCAAATACAGTGTTTTTACTGTAGTACTCACACTCCGATACACCTCCAAACATCTAGAACCCTTTGGTCTAACTACAGTTTCTTCACATATTGGCCATTTAGGAGGCCTGTGATCCAGATGCAGTATTACAGGGAATGTGTTTACAAGTTGTTTACAAGTTTTTATTTTAAGCACATATTTAAAGATTTTTTTCTATTTTACTTTCTTTGTTATAAAATAATCCTGAAATGTTCCAGCAAGAGTACGGTGACACCAGTATATAGATAACAAATGTATACATAGTTACTGTTCCTCACAGCTCAGTGCCCCCGCTTCTGTGGAATAAGCCCACAGAGCATACTCACAAATGTGTCCCATGCAAAGAACAGGGTTGAGGGATGCTCAATGTGTCCATGTCCATGATTTGTGCCGTAAAGCATGTCACTAAATGCTGTTAAAACAGCTCAGGCAAGATGGCAGCCTACATAATAATGCACTATAAATAAAATGTAAAAAAAAATTACTATCAGAAAAGAAAACAGATCTAAAGAGTAAAACCAAATCTAGACAATACATTCTCTTTAAGTTCTGTTCAGAATAGTGTTGGTCTCTGGGTTATTCTATCACACCACTTTATCAGAAACACATTTAGAATAATGTCTCCTTGATTTCAGTGGGATGTTTCTGATGGCAAATCCCAACATTTGCCTCCAGTTGGGCTTGACTTGTTAGCTATCCATTGTTTTTAATATGCAATGTAGTCTATTCTTCAGTGCTGCTCTACCTATTGAAAAACAGGTCACTAGAGATGTTTTTTGTTTGAGACCCCTAGCCATATGCCAGTGGCTTCCCTCGAAGGGGGCTGACTTATTACAAGGAGTGCCGGCAGCCAGGTCCCTGAGATTTGTTCATTTGCCCAGATTTTCTAATTCAAATTCACCAGAATTCTGGTGGAATTTACACAAAAAAAATATATCTTACATATTTGCACTACGTTTTTTTATTTGCTTTTTAGACACTTTTACACATTTTTCCTCTAGGTCTGACATGGCATCAGAAAAATGGGGTGTAGCCTCAGTTAAAAAAAGTGGGCATGGCTTAAATGCTTCAAATAATATCCCACAATATGGCACACAATTCTGGTTTAAAGTACGCAAGGTAGTCTAAAATTAGATGGTCATTATTCAGATGTGCCCGATATACTAGTCAGCCTGATACATTTTGATAAACCTGGCACATTTAACGACTATATGGCAGATTTATCAAAGTGTGTAAAAGAGAAACTGGTGTACACTGCACACAGCAACCAATCACAGCTTGACTTTTATTTTGCTAGAGCTGTAAGCTGAGCTGTGATTGGTTGCTGTGGGCAGTTTACACCAGTTCCCATTTTATAAACTGTCTGCAAGATTTAAAACAGTTTTAGTAAATCTGGGCCATTGTTGAAGGTTCATTGCATAATTATTTAATTCATTTTTATACACATATTTTAAATATGCAAGATATATATACTTTTGTCTGTGCTTGGACTGTGTTCTGCTATAGAGCTGAAGGAGCTAAGCAGATTCATATATAGTTTTGTGCAGTTTTCTTTATATAAATGTGCATATAGATAGATAGCTGTCAATCACTGAGTAAGACTGCCCACTGAACTCCTAAGCCCAAAATAAGCAGAAAACTATGTAAATAATATACAAATTCTACTGAATATTGAATATATCAATCTGCTCAGCTCCTTCTGCTCTAAAACATAACACTGGCAAATGAGATTGTTTGTTTAATCTAATAAGTTTCCTTTAAAAGATACCTCTCACTTGGCAACTGCGACAGGATCCTCAGAAAAAATCCTGCAGGTGGGCGTCCTCCTCTAACACAAGCCATAGTACAGAACTCCTAGGGGTGAGTAGGCTGCATTGTATGTTACAATGCAGTCTATGGCATTTTCGGGAGTTGCATACTACGGCCCATATCAAAAGAGAATTGCCCACCTGCAGGTTTTTTTTTCGGAGGATCCTGCTACAATGGCCAAGTACTCAGACGCAATTGAAAAATTACCGTATCTGTGGGGCCATGGAGTCAATAGGTCGACAAATATTTTAACCATGTGGGTAAAGTACAAGTGTAGCTATAGGTAGGGAGTTAGTGTTATACTCAACCACTTAAGTATAGAAGTACAATGGTAGATTGAAATTTACCTCCTATCCTTTCTAATCTATTCAGTTTTTACCACAGACCATAGCTTGATGATGTTTGTTTTTAAAGTGTATCTTTTGTGTACTATAGTTATTTTCTCAGGAAAATCTATTTTGAATTCCCTTTCTCCCCACTGCATATAACAATACCCTATGAGATGAGCTTTCGGCTGTGTTCCCATAACTCCCATCTCTAGCACAAGACCTAGCATAATGTAGGTCTATAGCACTTGGTCTCATGCTGGAGATGGCGGCTATGGAGATGCAGCAGAAAGTTCACTCATAGGGTATTGTTATATGTGGTGGAGAACGGGAAGAACATGTGCTCGGAAGCCTTTTCCAGTGCCAACTAGATTTACATTAGATAATTGACTATCAAGCACAGTGCAGTGTTTTTTACATACTGGAGGTACACGTTAAAGATATGATATAGTTCTTATTACATACATATTGTATAATATGAATTCGATTAATGAGGAGTTTGCTGGAGCTCTTAATCATGAATAATCCAGAGTATATATCATACAATATATGGTAAGCATATATGTTCATAGAGTAGCTTGTCACCAAATAAGCTGTAATGGGGCAGACAGTTATTATATCCAGCCCGACCTTAGAATGTAATTTGGAAATGACTCATTTAAGTTTAAACAGAGCTACCCTTTGACTCAATCTTATTATGGGTTGTTTAAGGACTGGATTGAGAAGGACTGCTCTAGATCAATAGCATCATTCACAGTAAACCTTACTGCACATCATAGGCTTGCTGAACAATCCACATCATTTTCAAGCCATCTTATTACAAGAGGCTAATTGTGCTTAGATTATGCAATTTATCCTCTTTTCTTTTGCAGGCATGTTTCCAGATCATGTCCCCAGCAATGATGGAGGTAGAACAAAGGAACAGCCATCTTAGCTCAATTAGAAGGATGAGACGTGGGTTTGGCCCAGGAAGATGCGGTGCAGAACATAGCATTCCAATCCTATGGCAAGAAGGAGGCCAGGTGAGGGGTTTGGAAATGGAGATGGGGGTTTCTTGCAATTGGCTTTTATGGTTTTGAATGATTTCCAAAGATTTAGTCCAAGCCCCATATTAACAGCTGGCTAGAGAGAGAGGAAATACCGTACAGAGTTGTATATAACGGTATCTGTCAGAGAGCAGCCGATTTAACTCAAACCTAACATAGCAGCCAGGTTTCCTCTACGTGGATATTGCTCTTTCAAAACTTTTCTGAATATTGAACTTTTAACACTTCCTATTATTTTTAGCACTTTATCAGTATTTCAAGCTGTTGTCCTAGGTTTACATAAAAGGATCTTTTGTAGATTTTTGTTCCCCCAAAAAAGCACCATTCTTGCTAGTTTGCCATTCACTACCACAAATTAGCATTGTTTTTATTAACAATGCAAACATTTTTTTTCTAATTTTTATACAGCTCTTTAAAATAATGTGATCTTGCGGGCTGCTATTTGCCTCTTGTAAAAAGTAGTGAAGGGGATAGTATATTATTCTTGTCTAGTCTTGCAACTAAAATGTTCTCTAAGGGTACAAACCCACTTGCCGGATCCGCAGCGAGTCCACTCGCTGCGTATTTGCAGCGAGACTCGCTGCGGATCCCGGCACTATTCTTTCAATGGCAGACAAAATCGCAGCAGGGATGTACACACGGCTGGAGCAAGCATATACTTTACCTGATCCCGGCTCCGGCTTGCTTCGGCGGTTCCCGGTGTCTTCAGCAAGCCGGAGCCGGGATCAGGTAAAGTATATGCTCGCTCCAGCCGTGTGTACATCCCTGCTGCCATTTTGATCAGGTAAAGTATATGCTCCGGCGGCCGGGGGGTTAACGGGGCGGGATGGGGACAAACTCGCAGCAGGGATGTACATCCCTGCTGCGATTTTGTCTGCCATTGAAAGAATAGGGCCGGGATCCGCAGTGAGTCTCGCTGCAAATACGCAGCGAGAGGACTCGCTGCGGATCCGGCAAGTGGGTTTGTACCCTAAATTTAATTCTCAAAAATGGAGACAGAGCATCCACAGGATACGGGACAATTTTATGGCTGCAGACAATCCAAACAGTGGGAGAATGGGGTACCAAAGCTCCCATTGGATTTGAGCAATGTTTACACACACTCATTGCTGCTTTATTCATTGTTTCTGGGGGTTTATGGAGTTAGCAAAGAGCTGCACTTTTCCGCTCCTATCCTGTGGTTTGGGGATAAGTATAAAAGGTGTAACAATCGGGCAAATGAGCATCCGTATGAATCAAACTGGGTAAAAGGACCAGCGATTTATCGGCTGATTGTATCTTTTGTGGAATCAATAAAATCAGCGCTACTGCTCTGTGTAAACAGGGATGATTAAGCGATAAAAATAAGCAGTCCTTCTCAAGGCCTTATTACACGGGTTGATGGTGAGGAGCAAGCAAGCACCAACCTGTCAGATCATCGCTTGCTTGCTCACTGGCTTCATTATTACTTGCGCCGGCAGCGAGCGGGTCAGAGCGGGAAGCTACGGGAGGGGCTCTGAAGATTATCCAGGGAGCCCATAAGAGGTGGCGGCGGTCCGCTGCCGCCGTTCCTCTTCCGCGGAGCAAAGGCCAGCAGAAAGTCACTATTGTTCTAAAATTTTTTAACATGTTATAAGACAAGCATCAGCCGAGATCTTGCATCTGTGCGTTTGTACTCAAAGAAAAAGACTAGCGATCCAGCACTTGATGAAGAAATGCACTTTTATTCCAATATTGTAATAACATACTAGTGAAACACCATAGTGCAGGGACCCCACAGAGATCAGACGTGTTTCAAGCGCATGCCTGCTCTTGCTCCCTGCACCATGGTGTTTCACCTGTATGTTATTATATTGGAATAAAAGTGCATTTCTTCCAATTTTCAAGTTTGACAGTCTGGTGGTATGCACCGCAGTACAATCAACAGGCCACATCTAAATCTTCTCTTTAGCCTTACTGATATACTTTTCTAGACATTTCAGCTGCTAACCATCTTAGAAGTAATAGCTTGTAGACTGTTTTCATAAAGCAAATTAATAATGGGTCTCCAAAAGATGTTATAAGGGTGAACATTTATCATAGGATTAAAAAAAAAAAAGCCTCCAGAGGATGGTAATCCTATAAAGTGGCCAACCCCTTTAAGCACTAAGCTAGTTTCCCGACTATGCACTGCTCCATGGGAGTGCATAAGGTACAAAGGGAATATCACTGCTATAGCTGGCTAGTGTCCTGTACATTATGGTTATAAACTAATATTTGCCATCTCTCATTCCCAGTGTCTGAATAAGCTGTGCGCTGTGATAACATCCATTATCATATAGTCTCCACAAGTCCACTTATCTCTATAATGGATGCTCACTACTCCAGCCTGTCCAGTATCTTCCAGCCCAAGGTGCAGTGCTGCATCTCTGGTCAGTTGTGAGTCTGAGATGAAGCACTGTAGCTCGGGAAGGCGGAAATCTGCTGCCATGAAGAAGGATTGAACAATGACATCTTCATCTAAAGGAAAAGTTTATAATATTGCAGGAAATCAGTTCAGGAAAAGTGTACATCTGGTGAGTATTACAGGCTAACTATGTAATGGATTTCTTGTTATTCACATTCACTGTACTTACCGGCCAGA
Organism: Dendropsophus ebraccatus; assembly: GCF_027789765.1. Taxonomy (NCBI): domain Eukaryota; kingdom Metazoa; phylum Chordata; class Amphibia; order Anura; family Hylidae; genus Dendropsophus; species Dendropsophus ebraccatus. The sequence continues at coordinate 69,179,556 of NC_091454.1, forward strand.
AAAAAAAAGTCTTGTTTATAGGAGGCCTCCGTAAGCCATTAATCTTTTCCCAGTTGTTTATAGGTCATCTTTGTTGTGAACAGCGCACACATATTACTGCTACAGCTGCAGTCTATGTTACTTCATTGTGATTGTTCTCTTCCATAAAATTATGTATGTTGTATTATGCATTTACTCCAAAGCTGGGATGTGATACTTGTCAGGAAGATGCATTAATCCCATTGACTTTTGTGACCTGGTCCTCACGGTCCAGTTTTCCCAGGAATCCCTTGGGTGCCGTGGTGGGGATTCCTGGAAATACTGTTCTTGGGGTCTAGGGTTGGCATCCAGAATCATCAACATCTTCATCACCCAAGCGTGTGCATCCATCTAAAGGTGTCTGTTACTCTGTGTATTGTTACTAGGAACATTCATCTTCAACTTCATATTCTTTTTAGACAAAACCATACATAATTTCTTAATAATAGCTTCACAGAGAAGCAACTTATCAGGTTTTCTAGAACTCTGGTTTCTCAATAAACTTTTTCTTCTTATTAGAGAAAACAACTGTGTTATTCTTTATTTCTGAATAAATATGGATTCATGAAAAAACAGACGGTTATTTGTTCTTGCAATTAAAGGGGTTAACCCATGAAAAATATTGTGTGCATTTTACCAGTTTGTACGAAATGTAATATTTTGTTTAAAGCAGCTGAATAAAAATAAATCTGTTAAAAGTACTAGTTTCCGGGTCCACCTTCTGCTGCTCCATACATTTGGTAGCGGTTATGCCCAGTACTGCAGCTCAGCCCCATTCACATTTATGTGTATGAGCTATGGGTGTGCTGCAACAAATGAATTAACAATGAATGGGATATAGCACTCATTGGAGTTCTGTGTGTTGTCAGAAACAGTTGTTCCGTAGGGGTGCTTTGAGCAATGGGTTGTCTCCAATTTTAAAAGGGTTGATCATGATGAGACTCCCCCTATAAACATCACAGGGACACAAAGACCCAGGTCATGTGTGGTATTGCAATTCAGCTCCATTTATTTCAATGCAACTGCCCCGCAAAACCACACCCAAACTAAGGACGAGTGGTGCTGTTTGCGGAAGAAAGTATCCCTGTTTTTCTAAGCCTCGATAACCACCTTGTCTGAAATGACACATTTTTGCACCGTTAAAATAAAAGGTTGTTCTTTAGCAGATTGGTGTAAAAACACTTTTGTCTACAGGCTAGCCAAAAGTAATACATAGAAAAAGCAACAGTTTGGTCAGCTGGTGCACAAGATGACATCGGATTTTAAGATTATAGAAAGTAGGTGGGAAAAGAAACAACAGACCCACCCTCTTCCCCACAAATGTGTGGGGCAGGTGATTTAAGGAAAGACTGATCTTACTTTTTCACTGGTTTAAGAAATTATTTTTAGGGTAGCTTCACTGGGTCAGCAAAGGATTTCACGCTGCGAGTTTGCGGCGAAATCCACTGCGGACCCTGGTAGTGTAAAGGTCTATAGGGTTACATATCCGCAGCGGAATTTTCATTCCACTGCCCATATGTAACCTGGCCCCTTAAACCCCCCGCCACCTGCCGCCCGCAGCCCCCGGCCTGGAGCATGCATTAGCTGCTCGGCTACTGCTCGGCTCGCCTACATGTGAGGCTCCTGGCTCCCCTCGCTCTCCATCAGCCAATCAGTGCTGCCAGGTAATGTATGCTCCAGGCCGGGGGCTGCGGGCTGCAGGCAGCGGGGGCGGGGGGGGGGGGGGGGGGGGGTTAAAGGGGCCAGATTACATATGCACAGTGGAATGAAAATTCCGCTGCGGATATGTGATATGTAACCCCATAGACCTTTACACTACCAGGATCCACAGCGTGAAATTCTCTGCGGGTCCCGTACGTGTGAAGCTACCCTAAAACAACATTCCAGCTGTCAGCAAATGCCAATTGGAAGAGTTTACTGCTAGTGATGAGCAAACCTATCAAAATGTTCAAGTTTGGCAACGTTATCTGAACCTGTTTGTTTCCCTGCGGCTGCAGATGTTGGATGCTGCCCAAGGGAGTCCTGGAAAACATGGGTGCAGCCTATGGCTGTATCTATTTTTTTCCTGAGACCTCTAGGGTGGCATCCAACTTTTGCAGCAGTGAATAAGGCTGGGCTCACACTGCGTTTTTGCAATCTGTTTAATGAATACGTTTTATGGAAAAAACGGATGCAAAAAAAAAAGCTGATGCAAAAGTATGTCATTTGGAACAGTTTTTCCTTTGACTTCCATTATAAAAAAAAAAAAAAAAACAGATTGAAACGGATGCGGTTTTTAACGGACACAAAAGTAGTGTTGACTATGTTTTTCTGTCTGTTAACCCCTTAGAGACAGAGCCAATTTCGATATTTGCACTTCCGTTTTTTTCCTCCTTGTGCTTAAAAGGCCATAGCAGTTGCATTTTTTCACCTAGAACCCCAGATGAGCCCTTATTTTTTGCGCCACTAATTGTACTTTGCAATGACAGGCTGCATTTTTTCATAAAAAATACTGAAAAACCAGAAAAAAATAAATGTGTGGTGAAATTGAAAAAAAAAAACGCAATCGTTACGATTACACCGATATGTAACATGTATAACTTTTATCTGGTGGCTTGTAAAAAATTCAAACCATTGTTAACATAAATATGTTCCTTAAAATCGCTCCATTCCCAGGCTTATAGCGCTTTTACACAAAAACCTATATTAGGGTCTCTGACCAATAATAAACAAATAGGGTTCACTCTATATGTCCAAAACCAAAAAAAACCCTAAGTTAACGTAAATCACATACCAAGATTAATTTAACAAAATATTAATCCTTTATTATTGTATCAATCCCAAACCTATCCCATAAAAACAACATATACACATAAGACACTTAAAAAACACGGTGCAGGGGACCATAAGAATCTATAACATATTGCAATACATCAGCAAACAAAAAAAGGGGGAAGCAGAGCTATAATAGTTTACATAAATAATGGGATTCCAGATGGTTAGAATCAAGTCTTTAAAGTGCTATGTGCAGCCAATATACAAACAACCAGGTACTGAGTATAGAAAAAGGGAATACATTAGTATATTACATGGCTAATATTGCCATCCCTGAAGTAACAGTTATAGCGCTTTTATCCTTTGGTCTATGGGTCTGTGTTAAGTGTCCTTTTTTGTGCCATGATGTGTTCTTTCTATCGGTACCTTGATTGTGCATATACGACTTTTTGTTCGCTTTCTATTACAATTTTTCTGGATTTGAGGCGACCAAAAATACGCAATTTTCCACTTTGGGATTTTTTTGCTCTTACGCCGTTTACCGTGCGAGATCAGGAATGAAATAAATTAAGAATTTGGACCATTACGCACGCGGCCATACCAAACATGTTTATTTATTTATTTTTATTTAGAACATGGGAAAAGGGGGATGATTCAAACTTTTATTAGGGGAGATTTTTTTTTTTTTTATCAATAATAACACTTTATTTATTTATTTCATATACTAGAAGCCCCCCTGGGGGACTTCTAGTATATCCACACTGATCTCTCATTGAGGTCTATGCTGTATAGTTATACAGCGTAGATCAATGAGATAGGCACTCGATTGTTTTTGGCCATTATGGCGCAGACCCCGGCCGACAGAGGATGTGTGGATCGCTCCTCCGGGACAATGTCCTGGGGGGGCAATCCACCCCACTAGACCACCAGGTATGAGGGACAGCAAGCAATCAGTTTACTTGATTAGCGGGCAGGGCGATCGGACCGTTCCGGCTAATAGCCGCAATCCCGGGCTACATGCCGCACTCTGGACCACGGCGGTTCAGAGCGGGTTCGCCGCGCGGCTCCCCTCTGAAGTCCTTGAGGAGACCACAGGGCATAAATATACGCCCTGTGTCATTAAGGGGTTAAAAGTAACCAATTAAAAACAGATACGTTAAACGGATTGCAAAACCACAGTGTGAACCCAGCCAAATCAAACTCTGAGCGTTTGGGTTCGGATAACGTTCCTGAACACGAACATCTTGACAGGTTCGCTGAACACTACTTACAACACATTGATGGGAGCTGAATAAATCAGTAAGCTCCCTCTAGTAGCTGCCATGTTGAATGATAAAATATGTCATGGTGAAATGTTCAAATCTACAAAAACAAAAACAACAAAGTACAGGCTGTACATGCTGATCTGTCTAAATTCTGCCAATTCTACATTTTGCTTGTCATTTTAGGAACTAGAACTTTGTACTACTGTCGGCAGGTATGTGTTAAACAATTTAAAACCCTATCTCTAGAGTAAGTAGCTTCAGTATCTCATATCAAACACAAAGGCCCAGTTATATCAAAAGGTGCAAAATATCTACTGTTGTAAACTGCCCACAGCAACCAATCACAGCTCCTCTATCTTTTTACCAGAGCTAAAAGCTGAGCTGTGATTGGTTGCTGCGGGCAGTTTACACTAGTGTATATTTTACACCCTCTGATAGATATTCCTCAAAGTATCCCAGAAGTGATCATAGGAGGAGCTGTGTTTAATCACCTCTTCTACTACTTTAATAGGGACAGATAAAGCAGATCCAGAGTGTAAGGACTCCAAGCAATTCCCCATATCTTAGCCAGACTCCTGGGACTGTGATAGGGTTTTATACAATCAAATCTGAACTTATAAATATTATTATTACTAATATATTCAAAATTTTAGAAAAATATTCAAAAAATAGTACGGTACAGTGATGCCCAGTGTATGAGTCTAGGCAAAGTCTGCACTAACAGTGGGCAGTTAACCCAAAGGCCGTACTACATGGTCTGCTAGAAAAGTAGAAAGAATTGGGAGGGAAGAGGAGAGACATTGCGGGGTGAGACCTCTTGCTGCTCTGTTGACTTAGATTTAGACAAGGATGTCACTGGAATGTACAGAATTAGTATAACGTTACGTATTCCATTTAGAAAAGTAAGGCTGGGGAGGAGTGAAATTGAAGCCATGTGGACCACACCTAGACAAAGTAGGTGTTGGCATTATATGGCTAATGCCATCTGTCTCAGGATTGACTGAGATCCGCTGCAGAAATCCGCTGCAGAACCCGCCTGCTGCCTGAGTAGAATTACATACTCGCAGCGGAGTTTCGATCCCACTGCGAGTATGTAAATGCCGGCCCCCTTAACCCGCAGCAGCCCAATGTATACATTACCTGGTGTGCACTCCAGCTGGCTTCGGGGCCCCCTGGCAGCGGGGAAGCGCATTGATTGGCTGAGCTGGACGTTAGGATGCCGAAGCAAGCCAGAGTGTGGGCAGGTAATGTATGAGCCTCTTCAAGCGCCTGACTTGCAGCAGATAGTTAATAAGACAGAGTGGCGGCATTATCGCAGCAGATTGAAAATCTGCTGGGAAAATGCAGAGGCCATAGGGAATAACTGTACCACATACCACCATGCATTGCTAATCCACATAGCAATGCACGGTTGGTGGCCGATTATTTTTAAACTTTTTTTTTCCAAAAAAAACACTGACAAATACATTAACGTATTAAAAAAAAGAATAATTAGAGGTATAACATATACTTCCATCCCACACCTTCACTAGCTGACGTTACTTCCTTTCAGCATATTAATTTGATATTCTAAGCAAGGTTATCCAACTATTTCAATTCATCAGTTCCCAGAAGGCAGGCCTGGTTTCACTGGCCTTACACCCCCTTTAATATATTATTGGACTCTATACCCACTTTAAGTCTGACACCCTACTCCTTGCCATATCCTACTTTAACTCAACGAATGCCCCTTTTCATCTGTCAGAGCACAAGAAGAAATGAAACAAAATTAAGAACAAGGCAAAAAGGGTCATCACCATCCATTCTTCTGATTCACTCATCCACATTCCATTATATATATTTTTTCTATATCACTTTTAGCCTCCCATTCATATTTCACCTTCTTGACCCAGGTCAGAGTCACAGGCCTCCCACCTGGACCCCACTCGAACTATCGACGGACAGTCCTTATGAGGACCCCAACCAAAACAAATGCAATCTCCTAGTCAGTAATGTTGCATTTCAGGTCTAATGCATCCTTCTCTTCCTGAGCTTTAGCCACCAAATAATCTGGTCTAAAGTGTAGGCCGCTCAGCCGATCATTGACCGATACAGGAGAGTGCCATGGTCAGTGACTGGCTTTAGACCTGCCAGTGGTGGCTGCGGTGAGTGGGGAGAAGCTGAAGGACATCGGGAACATGGAGAAGTAAGTATAAAATTTATTGTTTTACATTACACGTTTCTCAGCCGTCGGCCATGCATTGCTATTACACGTAGCGCAGTCGGTGGACGATTATTTTTAAACATTAAAAGACATGATCACCCAATGATTGGCTCTTCGGCTTACCCTCCTCTATTAGGGTAGCATTTACACAGAAAGATTATCTGACAGATTATCTACCAAAGATTTGAAGCCAAAGCCCAGAACAGACTATAAATAGAGATCAGGTCATAAAGAAAAGCCTATGATTTCCTCTCTTTTTAAATCCATTCCTGGCTTTGGCTTCAAATCTTTGGCAGATAATCTGTCAGATAACCTTTCTGTGTAAATGGACCCTAATGGTGAATTTACACAGGCAGATTTATCTAACAGATTTTTGAAGCCAAAGCCAGGAACAGACCATAAACAGGGAAAGGGTCATAAAGGAAAGACTGAGATTTCTCCTCTTTTTAAATCCATTCCTGGTTTTGGCTTCCAAAATCTGTCAGATAAATCTGCCTGTGTAAACGCACCATTACACAGAGCAATAGCATCCCGAATTGGCCTGATTGGGAAGATTATTGCTCCATGTAATAGGGCCTACATCTTATTACTTGTAATATCTCTTCTAGAGCCACCCCTAAGATAAAGGGATTGTTTGTCTAAAATGATGAGAATCAGATGTATAATATTGAGAATCTCTGTCCGGAATTATTATTATTATTATTATTATTATTATTATTATTATTATTTACAATTGACTATATCTTATACATAAATGTATAAAGCCACAACAGCTTATGTAGCTTATCTCCTCTTTCCCATTACATCTGGGCGACAGACTAAATAATACCTGCTAAATATTTGTGTATGCTCTCTAAACCACATCATTGAGACCACCCACATCATCCTGAAAAATGATTTCCGAATTAGTGACCTAACTATACAGCAACGTAAAATAAACACTGGATGAATGAAGGATGAATTGTTTAACATAAATCGACTCCATAAAACTGCACAGGATCCAATGCAGAATGTGTAACTAGGCCCCCACCTACCATACACTATTTATAATACTGGCACCCTCAGGCAACAGGGCCAGGGAGCCACTGCCAATTCCATAGCTATGCCCTTAAACTGACCTGTGAAGAGAAATCCCAGCTTCTATACCATAGACTTCTAGACATTTACACTTATTTAAGTCTTAATAGAATATGACGTGGGAGCTTTAAGTGTGAGTTTCATTTGTAAATAAATCAGAGATTTTCTAATGACATCATACATACATGGACTGTTTAGTATTGTTATAAGTGTATTCCTGCTGCCCCCTGCAGTTCAATAGTTATACTCTGCATAACACAAGTGTATAAAAGATTTAGCCCTCAGTTATGAGGAATCAATTATAATTTTTACATGCAAACATTACTCATTGTCAGATCTACAGATATTCCAGCCTATAAGATGGGTAGTGAGTATTTAAAGAAATAACTTGTACTTCTATAATAACAGTGCATTTTAGCATATAATAGTAAATAATAATATGTGTATTTCTAGAGACTGTAGCAATGGAAAAACATATGCCAAGGATATACAGACCATTGGGGCATTAGAGTAACCCCCGAGGCACTTTGTCTAGAAGAAGCCTGCAACCTCTTGGACTAGTTAAAGGGGTTATACAGGATTAGGAAACCATGGCTGCTTTCTTTCAAAAACAGAATCACACTTGTCCTCAGTTATCTGTGATATTACAGCTCTATTTATTTCAATGTAACTGAACTGCAATAACACTTTGCCATTCTGTTTCTGGCACAAAGCAGCTATGTTTTCCTAATCCCGGATAACCCCTTTAAGGAAAGCAATATGTCTACATAATTTTAATAAGCATTAATAAGCACCATAAAGCATTAGTGCAGTAACCTGGGGTTGCCAGGTGTTGGAATTAGCAGTGGGCTAGGTGTTGAGTGTACCGACAAGGCACTTGTCACAATGACGGAGTAGTCACAGAGTCCAATTCTTAAACTTTACTTTAAGCTTCAGTGTGGTGTCCCACAGTTAAGTGCTTTAGGCACCGGTCAGAAAGTTATTCTTTCAGTGGTAATGAAGATGCATTCTCTAGTTTTACCACAAGGTGCCAGTACTGTTTTTATGCATTGTTTTATGTTGCACAGCTGTAGTCATTCAAGGGTTACTGTTTATGTACCACCTGGTCTGTACCCACCTATCAGAGATGCTGTTATTTTCCTACCTATCTCTGCACTCTTTACACATTACAGCCCCCAGGGGATAGTCTAGTCGGTCCAGTGTAGTCTAGTGTTGGTAGTGGACACATATGGAGAACACAGAGACTCTTTTCTTAGAGCAACCCTTATACTAATGATGCAGTGCTAAACACTAAAGAGAGGACCAGTCAGAGGACACCCCAACCCATGCCGTGAACATCTCTGAAAGGGTAGGATAGTATCCTAGACAGAGGAACTGATCTGGATAGAGCAAAGAAGTCAAGGGCCTACGTATTCTATCTTGCAGGTGACACTGGATAATTTTGGACACTTAGCTCAACTCAGGTAACCAGGACTGGGGCTTGTGTCACCCTTGTAGGAAGGGTAACTCAACACTACGGGGCAGAAGGTGGTATAGCAACAAAGGTCGAAACACGGGCACAAGTATTCTTCTTCTCTCAAGTATTCACTTCTCAAGTATCTCTTCTTCTAAAGTTACGGCAGAGCACAGTACTAAATTGGGTTGGGACTCTCACGGCAAACTCCTCTCCACTTCTCTGAACTCTCTATTCTTCTCAGCACGTAACCAAGTCAGCACTGCTATCTTACTCTGTACCTCAGCAACTCTCAGTACAGATGCAGTGAAAGCAAGTCTGTATCAGTCACATATTATTCACCTGTATTACCAGAGACTTGCCAATAAAGAACAGTTTTATTTACTCTACTGGGACTAGTGATCATTACACCAGCACCTACACTCAAGCTACACCGCCCTTTAGTCATTTCCACATCAGTGCAATACAAAAAGTACTTGGCAATAAGTTGCAATAGGTCAACAATAATCCTTCTCCTGGTGGACAACACAGAATACTTAAGCTGGGTACTTGAGGTATATATGTGTAGAGATACTGAAGGTTAAGGTTTTGTTGGGTCTTGACTTGTAGATGGCTAGGGGGCTACCAAGGATAATTGGATAATTAGTAGCAGAACTTGGTTGGGGCGACTGGCTTGATAAAAATCTTGATAGAAGATACTCGTTCTCATGGTTTAGGATAAGATACAGTCTCCTGCCAGAAAGATCACAGAGTGCCAATTTTAGTAGCACAAGCTCCAGGCTTCCACAACTGGGCATAGCTAGCCACTCAAGGTTACTCAAGATGGCCGAGTGAAGATCAATGGAGTACTTCAGCTTTAGCTGCAATTTGTTTCACTGCAGACAAAACTTCAGTTTCTGGAACATCCTAAGGAATAGACAGCCCAGATGTAGGCAAGATGTTCCTATAGGACAATTACCCCACCTTTGGCTTTAGCACTGCATAACAATCTGGAACACACTAGCTAGAACCCCTCTCTATAACCACCACTAGACTAGCCTGGGCTGCTCACCAGGAACCTACAGAGAAGTTTAACAATAGAGGACAGGACTATGCTCCCATTGGTGGAGAAGCTTCTGGAACGGCCTGAGCCTGAGTGTGTGATACCCAGCTTAAGGATTGGTGGAACAGTAAACATAACGAGTGCAATATTAACCCTTGTGATACCTTCAGCTGAGCATGTAGGAAGAATATATTGACATTAGTGACTGTGTGGTGACAATGTCCATCCAGCTGACACGTTTATTAGTTAAAATGTTTATTAAAGCATATTTTTTCATCTTAAATATTGAGGAAATGCATTGACAAAATTCTTTACCCACCCACCCACATCAATAGCTGTAATTCGGAAGAATACAGTTAGTCATGGGCGAACAATGACACATTTACTGTAATTTGTGGCCTTTTTATGGGTCCTGACTACTGTGCTTGTCTAGACGGAACAGACATGTTTAGGAATAATATAGCTGTGGGATGAAAGATTAGGACATCAACTATCTTATGTCTATGACGATGGATGGATGATTCTAACGTTACAACCACTGACGGGTGAAGTGAACACTTTATCATGTGACAATGACACGTGAACAATCAGACTAGGCAACTGGGTTAGAGCATCTCCCAAACAGCAGTCTTGTGAAATATTTTATGCACTAGTTTATTTCTAACAAAGTGGTCAAAGGAGGGACACTTGGTGAATTGATCATAGGCTTTTGGTGACTTTAACTGTTGTGCATGGGGAGCGAAGGCTAACCCTTCTGTTCCTCATCTGACTAAGAAGCTATAATAACAGAGAATTGCTGCTAAAAAGTTAAAGTCAGTGCATTGCATTTTGCTGCATGGGTGCAGACCATTCAGAGTCTCAATGATGACCACTGTACAATGTACCTACAGTGGACAAGTGAGCAACAGCCACAGGTCATGGAGCAACGTTGGCATCAAATTGATGCTTTGGACAATGTGCTGCTTGGAAACTTGGGTGGTGGCATTCTTGTGGATGTTACATTGACGCACATCACCTACCTTAGTATTAAATATACCCCTTCATGTCACTGGTATTGCCTAATGGCAATGGCCTCTTTTAGAAGCATAATATCCCCTGTCACACAGCAAAAAGTGTTCAGGAATGATAGGAGCCCCTAAGTTCAAACAACATATCACAAAACGAGGGGAGAACATAGAAACAATAGGCTGCGCCTTAAAATATGATAAAGAAATATGAAAACTTTTTATTTAACACAACCACTAAATACAAACATTTAAAAACCACTAAAAACCATACATATAACACGCACAGAACCAAGTAAGAGGCCAATGGGTTCACTCTGGTCTCAACCTTTTTGTCGTATGTGTTGTTCAGTCTATGAAGGTCTCACCACCTTGAAACTTACAGAACTAAAAGGATCTGATGATTGGTGACACATACCACCGGACAGCTTGGTGGCACAAGAAGGAGCTGCATAATATGAAGCAGGTGATTTTAATGTTATGGTTGATCAAGTATACTAGAGATAAGTGAACCTAGAGCATGCTTGGGTTCATCTGGACCTGAGCTTTCGGCATTTGATTACCAGTGGCTGAAGAAGTTGGGTGCAGCCTTGCGGGTGCCTGGAAAACTTGGATACAGCCATGTATCCATGTTTTTCAAGACTCCCTAGGGCTGAACCCAACTTCTCCATCCATCGGTAATCAAATGCCGCACTCTCGGGTCCAGATGAACCCAAGCATGCTTGAGGTTTGCTCATTGCATGTAATTCTCTATGGTGCTCAATATGTGATAATCACGAATGTCTATGAGATGATACAATCATTATTTAAAAATCATGATATATATATATATATATATATATATATATATATATATATATAATGCTGTGTCATTTATTCTCAGGTAGGAAGTGCTGCAGACATAACACATTGGGCGGCCTTGTGTCCTACTGCCATATATATATATATATATATATATATATATATATATAAAGATATGGGTCAGTAGGACACAAAGCTGCCCAATGTATAATGTCTGCAGCACCTGAGAATGAATGACACAGCATTTTATATGATGCTGTAGCTTCTTAATATACCCCATTCCATTCCCATGAGAAGCGTGACAGGTTAGCACATGGAACCTATGACTCATAGGCTGAGTCTAAGATATGTATTTACCCATGACAAGTGCCTTTATGTACGCCCTAACCTTCATACTGTAATTCATGAGAAAACCCTTTAACTACTTGTAATTATGTGCCAAAGTCTACAAGGATCAGGTTTCCTGGCCTGTCTTTTTATCTGATATATTGTCAGTTATATGTAGGCAAGGTGGGTAATGTTCTGCTGTTCTATGACTTTCATCTCCTTGCTCACACATATAAGATGTGTTTTCATTTTTAGCTTTTTACATGCTGTTTTGGAATTCAAAGTAAAAAGAAAAGTCCTACATATTATTACTTTATGATCTATCTCCTAGTAACACAGAAGCTAGGGGCCCAAAAAACTGCATTTTTTTTCTCATTTCACCCATTCTACCTAATATTTTTGTGGTGTTTCTAAAAACTTTAAATGATAAAATAGTGGGCACCATTTAAAAGTAAAACATAACCATCAAAAAATGAGCCCATATTGTGAATACTGTGTCAAAAGAAAAATAAAAAAAAGTTATGTCTCCTAGAAGGCAAGCAGGGTAAAAGTGAAATGCTGTCACCAAATATCACCAGAGGAGGAAGGGGTTAAAGGGGCAGTGCAGGGGCCATTCACTTAAATAACACACATTAGAATGTTGTATAACTTTGTAATGTGTGTTATTTAGTAAAAAAAAATGTTTTACACCGCACTACCCCTTGAAATACGTTGTATGGCTTGGAATTACAAGTTTTAAATAAACAATTAGGAAATTTTGATATTTGGTACTATTAGACATTAGCTAAAAACATATGACCTATTGCTGGAAGACCCTTCAAACACAAGAATAGTCCAATCCCCTTTGAGTGCAAGACACTTCCAGCAAATTGAACTTGGGAAATGGTGGTTTCCAGTAAAGGAAATCGGCTTCACCACCTCTTACTTTCCTAGTTTTCCATATTGAGACCCTACTAAATAAAAACTTTTATTACAGCAGGCAAGTTTAGCTTCAGCAAAGAAGAAATATTTACAGCAGGAGCAGTCAGCCAGTGACAACTACAGCCATACTTCACATTACATTTAGCTATCCTGTTAAAATGTCCATTTAATTTATCAATTTTAACCAGGTCTGTTCAGACCCGGCTGATTGGCCCCTTCCAACTAGATGAATAACTGATATCATAGCTGATAACAGAAAAGGGCTGCATAACTGATCATGTCTTGCAGATAAGCACAGATGACAGAAATTAGCACTCACATGGAATCAGGCTCTTAAAGTGGAACTACAGGCAAAATGTATTTTTTAATGTTATTACATAAGGAAAGTTATACAAATCACTAATATAAACTATTTATGGGAAATGCAGATAAAGTGCTATTTCCTTTAATTTAGCAGATCAGGCAGGCTCAATTTCTCTAAAAAAAAAAAAAAAAGAGACGTCACATCTCAAGTGTATGTACCGGCAGGGTCCAGCAGGGGGCGCAATATATAAAGAAGTATAGAATTAGAATAGAAGTCTATGGAGTGAGAGTGTGTAAGTTATGGCCGGGCCTTGTAGCATCATACAGCGCTCTAACAGCTTGATGGACAGGCTCCCAGTTGTGCGGTTGTTTCTATATTATATAATCATGTAAGGAGCTGGTCTGCAGGGTCCCCATAGATTGCAAAGTTCTCTTACCTGTCTGAAGCTGCCATTAAGTGTAGATGTATTGTTCACTCCCCTTTAACCATCAGTATCAACGCGGGGAAAACAATCCCCCCTTCCCCCACTCGTCACTTTGCAGCGGGTCAGATGTGCCCTTCCTAATGCCTGCTTTGTCACTGGGCGGAAAATCTGCTCCTTGCAGCAAAAGATTTGCCATGGGCTCGCATCAGTACTGAGCTGTCGGCTATTACACCCGCTGCCTGGTCCCGTGCAGCGGGGTGAGCGCTCCTGCATGGGACCGGGTAGCGGGTGTAATAGCCGACCGTTCTGTATGTGCCACTGATGCGAGCCCATGGCGAATCTTCTGCTGCAAGGATAAGACAAAAAATCCTCACTTGTGGTTCACTAAATGAGCGATTAAGTAATTTATCTGTGCGTGTAAAAGGACCCTTAGACGTTAAGCTGAAACTGATCACAACTAATAGAACAAGAAGGAGGAGGTAAGTATAAGGATATTTGTGACTGTCTTTTTATAGGGTCCTCTGGCTATTCATATCAGGATGTATACAAAATACTTTGCACCAAGACAAAAGAAAGCCCTTTAGCACCACCTCTAAAGCCCCTATTACATGGGGTGACTTGAGGAGCAAACTAGCGTTGTCAGCATTTGTTGAAGGACAAATGACTGCAACAATCAGCCGACATTGTTCATGTCGGCTGATCGTTGCCTTCTATTATACAGAATGATTATCGTCCGTAGCGCTCGATATCAGCAGAATACAGCCAATAATCATTCCATGTAATAGGGCCTTAAATGTCTATCCTATAATCCTCACTATTGCATTGCTTCTTGGCCTTTTGGCTAAAATCAAGTGTAGTAGCGGTTCTTGTCAGTCTAATATCTGATACGTCCCCTATCTGGGAACCATATATTAAATGGATTTTTAGAACAGGGAGATGGAAAAGAAGCTTGCTCTGTCCTCTTTAGGCATTGACTTGGTATTGCAGTGCTTCCAGGTTCAGTGCACCAAAAAAATAAAAAAATATTAATCCCATCACATTTAACCCTAAACATGATTCCTTAAAGGATATAAACATATATTTAAGATTCTGCTCCCATTTCTTTCTTATATCAGTGCAACTGACCTACTACACACATGACCCTTGGCATTTAGTAAGTAATATCAGACATACAGATGTTGTGTCATCTTAAAGGTCACAACGATGAGACAACTGTATAGATCCACTATAATGATTATCATTTTGCTATTGCCACAACTCCTCCACTGTGTGTGTATTTACTGATATGGCTGCATATCTCTAGGTGGGGTAAAGAATATATATACAATTTATCTGAACTTATATGAAATTGCCCACTAACCATAAGTGGGGTCACTATGGGCTAAACCAGTGAACATACCCTGAATGCCACATTTTCTGTATAATACATTGATACATAAGCTACACTTATTAGCAAAACAAGGTCCACAGAAAAGGAAATTGATGAAACCACTAAATTTATTGAAGTGACTGAATTATGTGAACTAGCAGGGCTCTGTAATAAAATAAAAAGTAAAGGATGTTTGTACAGAACGGATGGCAGATTAGATTGCTGTGTTACAGAACTGCCAGCGTGTCTGCATCCTATTAGGTGTGTCAGGCTCTTAAAATTGTTCAAGGAGCATCAAGTTCACACCCAGATTTTCCTTTTCATTCCATAAACCCAAGTATCAATCACACTTATCCATCAGACTCCACCTAAAGTCTCCCTGGACTCAGCACTATGGAGAAACCTAGCAGGAATTTTCCTGATGGAAATGCAAAGAATGTGACCCAGCACACTCCTCCGGCAGCTGGCACTATATGCTGCTCTCATACAACTGCATGGTATATATAGCATCAGCGTTTGTGACATTTTTACAGATGATCCTTGGACCATCTGCCACAAAGGCTTCATGACGTCTCAAGTGAAACAATAACAGATAAACAAGCTGGGCTCTGCCCATCCACTTCTATGCCTGTAAAAATTACTGGAATATCCAGCTGTCACATTTTCTATACTATACTATCTATCTAGCTATCTATCCATCTAGAGTCATCGATTAATTGAGCATCAGAAATCTGCATGCAATGTTATGACCTTGGTTCCTCATTGAAATTTCATACAAAGCACAATACAGTGAACGGAAATTACAAAGCAGCATATGGTACAACTGGGATATATATATATATATATATATATATATATATATATATATATATATATATAGCATTAAAAGAATTGAAAGCTTTTCATGTATGTGTTTGTATTACTTGATACTGATGCCCCTTTCCCCCAGTCTATTTTGCACCTTATAGTGCCTTCATTAGTCCTAGCCAGACCTATGTGTATTTCACTTTCTAAGCAGCATTTTCAAGCTTCAGTCATATTTTCACCAAGTAGATCTTCCATTAATGACTTTAGCCAATATAAATATAATCCATATAAATAAAATAGCTTTGCCACCATCCCATATTAATTGTATGTTGGTATATGGAAACAAGAGAACAAATATTGACTATGATATCAATCATACTCCCACATCTTATCCATACAAGACCCAACAGGATATCTCTGCAGGAAAAAGGCCTCTTTATGGACAAAATCTCTAACATCAAGAACAGAAGAGGGTGAGGCAACAGCTGACACACCTACAGAGGCAGATGCCCTGACTTATGCAGTACAAAATTTTAAGATATAATCTGCAAAGTTAAAGGGAATGTATCGCCCAGACTTTTTTTTTTAACTAATTAGAGGTGACCCATCGAATCTTTGCCTGAATGCAGGAGTAGCTATCTATGCCTCTGGTGTCAGCCGTGACTAATATAGCACAGTAACATTTAGCGACTCAAGTTCCACTAAGTGAGCTTTAAGTAGTTGGGGGGTACCTCAAATAGGTGGTGTGCAGACAATTTGTAACACCAAATTAGTTTGAAATCAGGGGGTTCTTACATTGATCTTGCACATAGACACTCTATTGTTGGTGTTCACCACTGGAGCCAAAAGATGGCTCTGTGCATGGAGGATTAAAAGGGGAATTTCACTTAAACAAAACTTTTATTATGCTGCTGCCCTTGGAGAGAATAAAACAAACAGTCTATTTTTACCTTTCCATGCTCCCCTAGTGTTCTCCTATGTCACCTTTGGGTCCCAGCTGAACAATCCTGTGTCTTCTTCCAAGATGGACCCACCTAAGCATTGACAGCCGACTCTGCCAATCAGAGCTGAGATCGGCCAGCTACACGGCCAGTGATTGGTTGAGCCGGCTGTCACTGCCGAGGGGGGTCCATCTTGGTAGAAGACACGGGATTGTTGAGTGGGCTGTCACTGCTAAAACAAATCCATCTCAGAAGTGAAGTCGGGATGTTTCAGTTGGGACCTGAAGATGACGCAGAAGGACTTTGGTGAATCATGAAAAGGTAAGTTTCTCCCCAAGGTCAGCAACATATTAAAGGTTTTGCTTGAGTATAATTCTCCCTTTAATGCTGTATTCATCCACAGTATAAATGAATAAAAAAATAAAAATAAAAATAAAACATCAAATGACATTATAAGAAGAGCTGAACTGCAACCATTTGCAATAAACTTTAATTATCACGTCTATTAGATTACTACAGAGAATACATGTATGCTGACAAGTGTGCTATAGAGATGTGGTAGTTGGCACATACCGCCACACAGGTTTCTTAAAAACGAAAAAAAAATATACATCTATTGCATTCTGTTTAAGCCTATGTGCCTAAATATGAAAAAAGACTATTTGATAGTAATTGTGCACAATGATGTTTTTTTGTAGTCTTTCATACAGCATACATGCCACCTTATGTTACACACTTCATAGGACAGCAGACCTTCTTTTATTGGCAAGAATCCTTGTGGGTATACACAAATATGGCAGAATTTTTATTATGTTGCCATATTGAGGCAGCAGAGGGTGCTCGTGGCGTCGTTTTCAAACACAGCTGAGCAGAGTTTGTAAGGGGTGGGGAGGAGCAAACGCTGCAACCTCTGAAGAATGACTCATCCGGAAGCCGCTCTGCTTCTCCCAACTTGGAAATTACATATCCTTTCCTTTCCCTGATGAATCAATGGTGATACAATTAACCCTTCCCCCTCATGCAGTTCTCAGTCTCTGTGTTCTGCATTATGCATGTTCTTTGCTGGGAAATCTAAACATGACTAGTCAAACACTGGGCTCCCCAGTCATAAATAAATGCCTCCTAAACTTTCACCTAAAGAAAAGACTTAATACTCTTATCGATACTCTTATCAGTGCCCTAAGTAATATGTAAGCTACGTTGACCAGCTGGGAAGGTGCAACTACATATAATATGGCATACCCACTCTGGGCTCATTCACATCAGTGGAGTGAACATAGTGAACACACCGTCTCCATGGATGCCCAAACTTCTAACCGCCAATTTCACGACCACTAGAAGTTCAGGTATCACTGGAGATGAAACACCTCTAGTTGGGATTGGATATGGCAATAGGATCAGATAGGCCAGATAGGGCGATCGGGCAATAGGATCAGAATGTGGCATTCTCATCTTACAGGTACACTTTAAAGTAAAATTTGTTTTGACATCACCTATGTAAATCTGACAAAAAATTATCTGTATTTTTACCCACCCTGTGCCTTGTTTTGGGAAAATACGCCATCACAATAGGAAATGTACCCACCGATGTAACTCTGCTGAGATGAATTGACATGGTGCTGCCCATCTCTATATTGAGCCATTCATGTTGTAGGAATCTCCCAGATATGACATCTATCTAGAGCAGCTATGTGTAGAGAGTTCAGGTAGAATGGGCCTCATTTACTAACATGCTCCTGTCATCAAATTGACATTTTTTACTAGTTTTTCCCTGTTTGTTTCTTGTTTCACCATATTTACTAACTTTGTGCAATACAAACATATGTAAAAATAGTCACACCCGCCAGTTTGTGCTTTCAAACCGAAAAAGTGGGCATGTTGTGGGCATGTCCCTTTAAACCCGCCAAAGCTGACATATTTATCAAGCATACTGTCATTTCTTGATGGGGTTTCTTTTCTAAACATCTTTAAATGTGGCAGGATGGTCGGGTTTTAGTTTTGTCTTGAGACACATGACTAAATCTGGCGGTTTGGGAAACTAAAACGTTCATGTGTGGGGTTGTTGAAAACCAGACAGACAATTTTAGTAAATGAGGCCCAATGACTAAGAACTTTTTCTAAGAACTGTGATCTCTAAAACCTGTAAATCCTGAGGAAGATACCGGAATCCGTATCAATGTGTGGTAACTGTAAATTTAGCCCAGGAGTCCTGAAACTTTCTTAGGCGACTTGTAACATATGTAGCAAACAGCTGAGTCATTTTCTAAACCTCCCATTGACATCTAAGACACTTTTAAAAATTGTCTTCCAGAAAGAACGCAGCTTCTTAGTCACAGCTGTGCCACATAGTTATGAATGCCCGAAGACGAAACACTGTCTTGTAAAAATGGAGCACATGTAGTACAGGTCAGTACAGGTCAGTACAGGCCTAGAGCTTGTTCTACAGCAGTCGGTAATAGTGGATGTATTTATCATGAGTCAGCCTAACTCTATTTAATCTAACTCAAATGAATTACAGCCTACATTATACCAAACCCATCTAAGTGTCATTATTGATACATGAGCCCTATTGTCTCTAATACTATTGTTATGAGGAGTCCTTATATTACTTTGTGATGAGATTATAGTGCTAAAAGGGCCACATATCCTGATTGCATTGTTTTTATCTTTTTGTTGGTTTTAATCTTATTTCTCTTCTCATAGTTTTTTCGCCACACTAATTTATCAGATCTATCAGCTCCATCCACTCTGTATTTTATACATTCATCAGCTGTCAGCCACGCATTGCTATTCCACATAGCGATGCACAGTCAGTGGCCAATGATTTTTTAGTCAGGACCAAAAGACCCTAGGACCTAAAAGGCCTCAGTGCTTCCTGCTACCCACAGCGCTTTGTGATACGTATAAACCCCACTAGGTATGTGACATATCTCGATTCCAGCCAAAAACTACAGCCAGCTGCCGTCAGTGAGACCTGGGAGCATTGCTATAGAGGCACGGGGTCTGGAAAGTATACTTTGTTTATTAAGTTCCTGTGACTGTGGTGTCCTACCATGGGTGTTGCTAGTGGATACTCCCTTCGCAAAAGCCTGTATTCCAAGTGTAAGTGGTGATGTAGTCGTACCTAAGTTTTGCCACTAGATGTCTCTAGTATGTATATTGTATGCTTATGCGTTGCACAGCTGTAGTACTTAAGGGGTTATTACATACCCTGTAAAAGGTAGTCACATGGGGAGAGGAAGTATTATTAAGTCTTAGTCACGTTGTTGAACAGAGAGGACGCAAGCTGGGACGGTCCCGACAGTAGCCAAGTTGGGCCCTGGCTTATGCCAGGTCACCTGTTAGAGGAGAAGTCCAGTGGGTGTAGTGTAAGGTGTGGGAGAGAACAGACGCACATGGAAAGCAAGGACACTCTCTTCTTGAAAGCAGCACTTCTACGCACTATGCAGTACTAGACACTCTCACAGAGGACAAGTCAGGGATCATGCCAGCCCACGCCAAGAACAAGTCTAAAGGTGCAGGACAGTATCCTGAAGAAAGATGAACTGATCTGGATAGAGCAAAGTAACTAGAAGCCTATGTACTCTCGCAGCATGGGTGTAATCAGGGAACCTTGGCCACTCTGCTCAACCCAGGAAAAAGGTCTGGGGATTGTGTCTCCCTCTAAGACGGGTTGCCCGACACTGGTGGGCAATAGGTGGTGCAAAGACCAAAGAGTCAAAACACGGGCACAAGTATTCTATCTACTCTCAAGTATTCTCCTTATTCTAACTCTAAAGTTGCGGCAGAGCACAGTACTACATTGGGTTGGGACTCTCTTGACATTATCCTCTCTACTTCTCTGAACTTACTTTACTTCTCAGCATACAACCAAGCCAGCACGGCTGTTCTACCTCTCAAGCTCTCAGCAAAAGTCTTGTCAGTCGAGTCCAAAGTATTGTACACCATTGTATCAAGTATTCCTGTAGTAAAGAAGAGTTTATTTTTGTAACATGACTTTGTGATTCTTATCTCAGCACTTTCCTTGGGTCATCTCCCCTTTCTGTGGGTGGCAGTACTAATAGTCCGGGCGGGTCACAGCTCCACTCTGGACCACTGTGATAAGCGCCCAAGGGACCCCCGCGCATCCCGGCAGGTTACTGACCACAGGAGAAAAGGGCATAGCCGGCCTACCTAAACTAAAAGCAGGTGTGCCATCATACCTGTGTGCCCAACCGGCACTGGCATCCTGACAACATAAAACCTGGCTGGGCTATTCACCGACCAACCACCACTGTAGAGGAGTCACGCTTCACCATCTGACAAGTGACCGGTCGAGCCTCACACCGGGGCTACACCTCACAACCCTTTGCCTGCCTTTTTTTATTTCACGGGACTTCTCTTTTAAGTGTAACAGACTGGACATAGCTGGTGAGTCATGGAGGTAAACACTACGCATTGCAGCATTGACAAGATCATGAGGAGTGAGGACTAGCCCATCTGGTCCAATCACATCTTTGCAGAAGCACAAATTTCAGTAAAAAAAAAAAAAAAGAATGCTGCCTATGATTGAAACACAGAGCATTACAGCTTGCAGCATATGGGGCTATAGAGATGCATCAGAGGGCCCATGCACAGCTGTGTCCACTGCCAAAAGCACCTACAATGGGCATGTGAACATCAGAAAAGGATTACGTAGACAGCTATGTGCGTGCATCACTTACTTTAGAATGAGGTGGCACCAAAGTGCACAATAGAAAGAAGACAAGCCTACAAAGGCAAGATTATGTGAGCAACTTTGTACTAGGAAACCTTGGGTTCTGACAATCATGTGGATGTAAAGGGGTTTTTACATGAGCCGATTATCAGCAAGGACCATTGCTAGAAACTCTCAGCTGGTGTCTGGCCCATGTAAAAGTGACAGCGATTCTCTGCTGATCGCATCTTTTGAGCTGGTCTTGAAATCACTGTTCTTGAAATCCTGATGTACATGTTTCTGTGTAAAAAGATAACAACATAGTAAAATGGCCACACAAATGATACGAGGATCGTTTGTGCGGCCCGGTCACTCAATTAGTTGTGCTGTCTAAAGGAACTGCAAACGAGCACCGATCTTGCTGATTGCATTCGTTGTGGCTGTGGACAGTTGAAGATTGTAAAGTCTAAAAGGACCCTTATTTTTCCACATACCACCTACCTATAGGTGGCTGCAGATTAAGTACATCTCATCATTCTGTAAAATAATTAACCTATTTAAACAGAATACTGAACTATGTTGCAAAACATTTTCAGAAATGGTTTGAAGAACACAATAACAGTTCAAGGTATTGATTTGACTTCTAAATTCTCCCAATCTCAATGGAAAATAAATGTAATCCATGAAACCAACACCACACAACATACAGGATGTAAAAGATCTAATGCTAACATATTGGTGCCAGATACCACAGGACACCTTCAGAGGTCCTGTGGAAGCCATGGCTTGATGGGTCAAAGCCAGTTTTTCAGGAAGTGGCATTCACACGCTGATTATTTGCGTTTGTACAAACAAAAACTGTTGTCGTGTTTGTTTATCCCTACTTTTTATAAGGCACTGTCTGCACTGATTTATATGACCAGGGAGGTAAGAAGAAATGGCTGGGCCCCATAGCGAACCTTTGATTGGGCCCCCTCTTCCCAAGTGACCACTTAGGGCCCACTCGCACTATGGAATCTGTACTGAATGTCTGCTCTGAAACTCTGTCCACGGACTCCACGCAAATCCCGCCTGCTCTTTCAATGGGAGGCCTTACGAGTCTCCGCTCTCCGTGCCTTTTCGCTGAAAGAATTGACTTTTAATGCCGATTCCATAGGGTGAACGGGCCCTAAGCCTTTAAGTATAGTCATAACTGAAGGTTCGGGTCAGGGGTGCTTGCAGTTAAAGGGGCATTTGCAGAACCCAAGAGGCCCGCTCGGCCACCTGGTGCTTTTCTTAGCAGTTAGGTTTCCCTTTTCTTATACTAGATAAAATAATGCATTATGCTACATGACTCTAGAAAGTACAGGTAACCTGTGGGAAAAGGGCCTTAAACTGCTTTAGAAAATGTAGTCAGCTGCTTTTCAGACTATTTACTTCCTTATTCAAGGTTAATGGCGGGAATTATAGTCCCTGCGACCTCAGAATGGCCAGTCTGTCTAGTTACACATTTACATAGTAGGAGGAAATGCAGAGACTCAATTAACAAATGCAGATTTTTTTTAGTTTTGGGTGCAGTTTTTGTATCCTAACACAGGACTGGATATATAAAAGTCCCTAGGAAAGCTGAATAGAATTGTAACAACCTGCCAGGGGAGAGTCCAATGACCTACATATACTGCTGTCGGTGTGGTACGATTTAGTAAACCTTGTTTAATGAAGTGATATTTATTATCTACCTCCATCACATATTTGGATTATCTTTATTCCCAAACTACCACTGCTGCTCAAATCTTCTGGTATAGGAATAGTATTGAGAGACTGCAGATGAGTGTCTGCCAGCGGCTGGGGAATGGACTTGCTGACATGGTACATCAATCTATTAAAGGGCAAGTCCAGTGATTTTTTTTTTCTTTTTAAATCAACTGTTGTCAGAAAGTGCCAAGATTTGTAATTTACTTCTATAAA
Organism: Dendropsophus ebraccatus; assembly: GCF_027789765.1. Taxonomy (NCBI): domain Eukaryota; kingdom Metazoa; phylum Chordata; class Amphibia; order Anura; family Hylidae; genus Dendropsophus; species Dendropsophus ebraccatus. The sequence continues at coordinate 69,202,888 of NC_091454.1, forward strand.
AAAAAACTCAAGTCTTCTAGTACTTATCAGCTGCTATATGTTCTACATCTCTATGTCTAAGACATACAGCAGCTGATAAGTACTGGAAGACTTACATTGGCTTTAAGTGTTACCCAGGGATAGAACGGCTCTGGTGGGGAACCCGGTGTTACAGTGCTTTTTTTAAAGCGCGGCCCGGTTCCCATGTACGGCACCATTCTATTAACAGGTACCAGGCTGGGGAGGGAAACCCCCGGGCCCTTGCTGACGCGGCTGCATTACAATCAATGGAGCCGCGTCACAGAGAGGAAGGGGTTTCTTCCCACTGGGGGCGGGCCGGCCCACCTCCAGTGCTTCACCTCTGTCTCGGTACCTGTAAGTAGAATGTCGCCGTTCATGGGAACTGGGGCACAGTTCAAAAAAGGACTGCGGCATCAACTACCCTGTCGGTGCCATTCTGTCCATGGGTAATAGAAGTAAATGAAAAATCTCTGGCACTTTCTGACACCAGTTGATTTGAAAGAAAAAAATCCACTGGAGTTGCCCTTTAAGTGTCCAATATGCTGTCTATACCTGCTTCTGAAGCCATTGTGCCTTGTCACCCCACACTCCTTCCCTGCATCTGTATAGCTAAACATGTAAACTTTCTGCTTATACTATAAATGGCCAACATTTATCTCAACAGGAATGTATGTACTTGTGCCCACTTCTAGTTTCTTGGCATCTAAAATTCCTTCAAGTTCAGCTTCCCATCCTCCCACACTATGTCACTGACATGCTATCTGTATGTGTCCACCTACTCATCCAAGTCAGGGCACATGTGTCCACTGAAAGCTCACAAAGGATATCTAGGAAAAATTCCAAAATCCACTTATTATATAGATATTGTATTACACAATAGTTTTTTTCTTTTGTTTTTTTTGTTTTGTTTTTTTTAACACAAAACCATTTTATACCCATAAGGGGAGATTTATGAAAGGGTGTAAATATACACCTAGTGTAAACTGCCCACAGCAACCAATCACAGCTCCTCTTATATTTTACCAGAGCTGAAAGCTGAGCTGTGATTGGTTGCTGTGGGCAGTTTACACCAGGTGTATATTTACACCCTTTCATAAATTTCCCCCATAGCATTCTGTGCTTTATTAAATGTTTAGTTGTCCATTTTTCTATCTGATATATGCTCTAAATACAGTATTCAGAATGGCCAACAAATACCCAATTTCCCACAAAACAGATTTGCTTAATCTTTTGAAGCTTTAAAATATTACCCCTACAAATAGTTAACATTCAGCACCACTTAAAGGGGTTGTCCAGGAAAAAAAAACTTCAAGAAGGTGTGCTATGTCTTTCTATGGGCTTTGTCTGGTGTCAGTTTAGCTCCATGCATGCTAAAATCCTAGGATCTCTCCACAAAGATGGCTGCTCCTCACAAGGATTGGAGATTGTTATTAAAGGATTAAAAAGGGGTATTACTGTTTTGTTTTTATTGTAGATTAATGCTTGCGTTTTATGTTATGTGTATGAAGCCACTGTCAGTAAAGCAGATTTATTGTGCAACACTCATAAAAGAGGCATTCTGTAAGGATTGTAGTGCGGTAGAGTTAAATATCAAGCACATAAGCATATAAAGAACCATATTAACCCATACACTGATAGAATTAACTCCAAGGCTTACGCAGTATTCATCTCATTACAAGCTTCCAGCGTATTCGTCATAGCTCGCCTCACTGTTTGCACGCCTTGGGTGTGCCTTAATGAAATTCATTCCACGTGTGTCACGTGGAATACCTACATGTGCATATTTTCAAATTTCATTCCCTTAATTTTATTAAAGTCAGGTTTAATGATTACTAATTAAAGATTTGCATCTCACACCTTTAATGATGACGTTCCAGTGAGGCGGCACCTGAAATAACCTGTTAATGTGACGGTCTGAACCAGAGAGAAAGAACAATAGAAAAAATTAAGTTATGCATGGCACATCAATTGGGAATTCTATATAAAAGACTAAAACACATCATGTGCCAAGTGTCCATTTGTGGTATGCTGTAAATTTTTATTTATTTCCTTCTATCTATCTATCTATCTATCTATCTATCTATCTATCTACCTACCTACCTAACTACCGCACAGTGGCTCAGTGGCTAGCACTGTAGCCTTGCAGCGATGCGGTCCTGGGTTAAATTCTCACCAAGGGCAACATCTGCAAAGAGTTAGTATGTTCTCTCCGTGTTTGCGTGGGGTTCCTCCGGGTACTCCGGTTTCCTCCCACACCCTAAAACATACAGATAGGTTAATTTAGATTGTAAGCCCTAGAGGGGACAGAGAGCAATAATTGGGAAAAACTATGTAAAGTGCTGCGGAATCTGTGTGCACTATACAAATAAAAGCATTATTATTATTATAATAAAAACATTATCTATCTATCTAGCTATCTATTCTCTATGTATCTTATATCTATCTTTTCTTTGTCTAATCATTGAAAGCACTTACTGAAAATAATGGTACGCGGAGGGTGACATACTAGAGGAGACTGCTGGAAGAACAGAGCTACATAATGGCAGGTTTTCAGACACACAAATACGCATCCATTGATTAAACAACCCTGGCTTTTAAGGTCAAATGCATCCTGGCTCACTTGTGCTTGCATGAATAATTGAAGTATATGCAATTTATAGCAGATGAGTATTGAGCTGTGCTGTTAAAAAATATTTCAATTATTGTGAAACCAAATGCAAAAATACTCAAAATAGCGAATGAAAACACACATTAAAACGTATCCACTAAAACTATCAATAGAACCTGCATCTATAATTACATTAGTCCTGATTGAAGACTATCATTATCTTTCTCCACAGTCTCCTTCTAGCTGACCAGATAGATACAAGCTTGCATCTTGAGGTGATCAGCAACAAGATCTCCCTAGACTCCATTACCTTGAGCATATGGTGGGTGGCTACCTACACAGAAATTGGATATCTACTTCCAAAATGTCTGTTTATGAATTTTTGTGTTCATGATATTATTTTAAATGGCAAGAGAGAAGTGTTGAACAGCATCTTGTGATAAGGCAACTGACAAAAAGGCCCTATTACACAGAGTGATTAGAAAATAGGGCCAAAACGGGCAGATGTAGTGTCGTGTAATAAAGACAACAATCAGCCGAGGACCGCACAATCAGTGTTGTCTTTCAACATACTTTAAGATGGCTGCTGATTAAAAGGGTACTCCACCATCAGTATATAGAAAATAATAAAGATGTTATGCTTACCTCTCAATGCTCCCCCAGTGTCCACCTGCCGCATCTCTGGGTCCCCTGCTGATCACAACTGCCACCAACATTTCCATAGACGAACCCGTCTCTGCAGTAACAGACGCTCAATCAATCATTGGCCGTAATGGGACAGCACTGCGGCCAGGGATTGGCTAAGCGGGCTGTCACTGCAGAAACTGGTTTGTCTGCAGAAGTGTCAGTAGCTGGAATCATCGGGGAACCAGAGACAGGGCAGGAGGACACTGGGGGAACGTGGAGAGGTAAGCATAATATTTTTTATTATTTTTGATATACTAACAGTACAGTACCCATTTAAAGCAAGGGATGCATGGACATTGATAATAGAGATGAGCGCAACTTGCTTGTGCTCTAGTTGGATCGCTCTTCATTTGAATACTGGTGGCTAATGAAGTTGTATGCAGCCCTAGGCTATTTTTTTGTAAAACATGGACACAACCTATGGCTGCATGCTTGAGTCACACTAATCTCTAACGATGTCTGTGCAGCCCTGCCCGCATGATTATCAAGCTGTGCAATAGGCTCTGTAGGGGTGCACTGATCTAACAGATCAGCACATGGGTCAGGCCATCTAATGTGGCCCTAAAGTGGCTTTAACAAAACAGTGAACTAGGGGCTAAAATAAGCACAGGGTCCAACTTTCTAACATTCTTACTTGGAAGTCATATCTTGGAGTAGTCTTATAGATATATATACTATATAAAATACCACAGAATGTGCTTTTTACACTACTAGCACAATAACCATATGCTCACTAGAGAGTTGGGACAAGTCAGGGGCGCACCAAGAAATTTTATTAGGAAGGTCCATGGTGACAAGTGACGAGAGGCTTTGATAAGTGATGTATGCTATGTATGGTCTGAGGTGTAAAGGAAAGCAATGCAAGCAATTTAATCATTACATTGTTTGATGGCTTTTATTTGTACACTAGCCACTATTATTATTATTATTACTATCATTATTATTATTATTATTTATAGAGCACCCTTAATTCCAGAGCACTATACAATAGATAGGGGTAACAAGCAGAAACAACACAAAATCAAAACACATTACATGAAAGCAAATGGCAGACTGGCACATGGGGAAGAGGACCCTGCCCGCGAGGGCCTTACAATCTATAAGGTACGGGGAGAGAAACAGGAGGTAAAGTGCAGCCAGTCAAGTGTGATGCAGAATTATTATAAGTTGTAGCCTTGTTTGAAGAGATGGGTTTTTAGGTTACTTTTGAAGGACTTGATGGTGGGTGAGATCCGGATGTGTCGAGGTAGCGAGTTCCAGAGTATGGGGGAGGCTCGGGCAAAGTCTTGGAGGTGGTTGTGCGAGGTACGAACAAGGGGGGAGTGCAGACGGAGGTCACTGGAGGATCGAAGGTTGCGTGAGGGACGGTAGCGGGATATCAGGTCAGAGATGTATGGCTGGTAGCCACTCTGGAATTCTGGATAGCAAAGAGGTGACATCCGGACCAGAGAGGTAGATCTGAGTGTCATCAGCGTAGAGGTGGTACCTGAAGCTGTGGGATTCTATGATATGTCCCAGGCCAGAAGTATAGATGGAGAAGAGAAGAGGCCCAAGTACAGAGCCTTGGGGAACACCAACAGTAAGGGGACAAGGAGAAGAGGTGGTGTGGGAGTGGGAGACACTAAAAGTGCGGTTGGAGAGGTAACAGGAGATCCAGGAGAGAGCTGAGCAAGTGACGCCAAGGGATGAGAGAATTTGTAAGAGGAGAGAATGGTCAACTGTGTCGAAGGCAGAAGATAGGTCAAGGAGAAGGAATATTGGCGTGAGGTTTTGGCAGTTAGCAGGTCATTAGCCACTTTGATGAGGGCAGTTTCTGTGGAGTGGTGGGGGCGGAAGCCGGATTGCAGGGAGTCAAAAAGCGAGTTGGTTGAAAAGTGGCAGGATAGTTCATGGTAGACATGTTGTTCCAGGAGTTTTGAGGCAAATGGGAGAAGATGGGGCGGTAGCTGGATAAGGAGGTAGGGTCAAGGGATGGCTTTTTAACCCCTTAAGGTCAAAGCCTATTTTCGTTTTTGCGCTTTTGCTTATTCCATTTTAAGTTTAAAAGTCCATAGCGCTTGCATTTTTTCACCTAGAGACGTATATGAGCGCTTATTTTTTGCGAAACCAATTGTACTTTGCAATGACAGGCATTATTTTTCCATAACATTTGCTGCGAAACCGGAAAAAAATCATTTGCGCTGTCAAATTGAAAAAAAAATGAATTTGTTTTGATTTCGGGGAGTTTTGCATTTACACCGTCCGTCCTATGGTAAAAATGACTTGTTATGCATGTTCCTCAAGTTGTTACGATTACTATGATATATAACATGTATAACTTATATTGTATCGGATGGCCTGTAAAAAATTCAAACCATTGTTAACAAATATACGTTCCTTAAAATCGCTCCATTCCCAGGCTTATAGCGCTTTTATCCTTTGGTCTATGGGGCTGTGTGAGGTGTCAGTTTTTGCGCCATGATGTGTTCTTTCTATCGGTACCTTGATTGTGCATATACGACTTTTTGATCGTTTTTTATTACATTTTTTCTGGATTTGATGCGACCAAAAATGCGCAATTTTGCACTTTGGAATTTTTTTGCGCTGACGCCGTTCACCGTGCGAGATCAGGAATGTGATTAATTAATAGTTCGGGCGATTACGCGCGCGGCGATACTAAATATGTTTATTTATTTATTTATTAATTTATATTTATAAAATGGGAAAAGGGGGGTGATTTGGACTTTTATTAGGGGAGGGGATTTTTTATTATTAAAAACACTTTTTTACTTTTTTTTTTTACTGTAACTAGAAGCCCCCCTGGGGGACTTGTATATAGACAGCACTGATCTCTCATAGAGATCAATGCTGTGTATATACACAGCAAAGATCGATTAGATCGGTCATAGATTACTATGGCCTGCTGCAGGCCATAGCAATCTATTGCCGAGCCGGGATCAGCGTCATTCCGACGCTGAGGCCCGGCACGGGCAGAAGAACGGATCTCACCCCCGCGATCGCATCGCGGGGGGGAGATCCGTCCCACTAGACACCAGGGACGTGTTTACCTAAGCCTCTAAGTGCAGCTGTCAGGCTTGACAGCTGCACTTAGAGGCTTAATTAGACGGCGCGGCAACGGGACCCGCGCCGGCTAATAGAGGCACTGCCCGGCTGCACGTGTCAGCCGGGATCAGCGCCGTTCAGAGCGGGGTCCCGGCGGGACCCCGCTCTGAACACCCCGAGCGGCACCATGACGTATCAGATACGTCATGGGTCGCTAAGGGGTTAAGGATGGGTTGTTATGGTTGCATGTTTGTATGGAGATGGGAAGATGCCAGAAGTTAGTGATAGATTGAAGAGATGGGTTAGTGCTGGGACAAGTGCTGAGGAGAGGTTGGGGATAAGGTGGGATGGGATTGGGTCAGGTGCGCAGGTGGTGAGATGTGATGTGGAGAGTAGTTTGGAGAGATGTTCTTCCGTGATGGTGGAGAGGGGAGTTAATGGGGAAGAGCACTGGACAGGCATGAGGGGGAGCTGAGGGGACTGTAAGGTAAAGCTTACCCTGATGTCATCGATTTTCTGCTTGAAGAAAGTGGCAAAGTCCTCAGCAGAGATGAGAGATGTGGGGGGTGGCAGTGGGGGGCGGAGAAGAGAGTTGAAGGTGTTAAACAGTTGCCTAGGGTTGTGAGATAAGGAAGATATGAGGGAAGAAAAGTAATCCTGCTTAGCAGAGGTGAGGGCGGATTTGAAGTCAAGGAGTGCTCGTCTGTATGACTGGAAGTCTTCCTCGGAGTGGTTTTTCTTCCAGTGCCGCTCGGCAGCTCTGGACACTCGCCTTAGTTGTTTGGTTAGGTCAGTGTGCCAGGGCTGTCTGTTGATGCGTCGTGTTGTCTTTTTTGTGAGAGGGGAGACAGAGTCAAGGGCTGAGGTTATTGTGTAATTGTAGAAGGTTGTAGCTGTGTCAGTGTCGCTCAGAGAGTGTATGGTGGAAAGTGGCAGAAGGGAGTCAGAGAGTGTTTGAATGTTAAGTTTTCTGAGGTTCCTGCGATGTAATGTATCAGGTTAGGTTTATGATGCCCTGGCACATAAACATACTTGCCAACTTTTTACATCATGAAGATTCCAAGAGCTAATGGTATGTGTAGTGTACCATGCAAACGTCTTCCCTCTGCCCTACCCATTTATATAAGCTTATACTGCCGTAGCTTCTGCCTAGGTCCATGTTAAGGGAGGCTAGGGTGTTTACCCATTAAGGCTATCATTCAAGAGAGGTTCTCTATCAACGCTAGACAATCTCAATGTATGTGCAAACACATGCAGCAGTACACTGCGAGGTGACATCAGTATATAGATAGCAGAGGAACACACAATAGCTGTTTCTCACAGCTGCCCCCCTCTTTTGCCCACAGAGCATGCTCACAAACGTGTCTCATGGAAGAATAGGGTTTGCAGACACTTACTGTGTTTATGTTCATAAGGCTTGTCATAAAGCATATCAGTAAAAACAGCCCAGGCAAGATGGCAGCCCCCACGTACTACAATAATGTCTCTGCAATACATCTGTAATTTAGAATAACTTCTAGGGTTCTAGAATGAGCACTAATGTCTATGATTTTGATTTTATTGTATTACTATTTCTTTGCTACTGTCCTAATATGTTAGAAACTGTATCACAACATGAAAATGTGTATTGTAGTGTTGTCTATCTGGTGATATCTCTTAAGCCTCAGTTCTGTGAAGTAATCAATAAGAACATGGTACATCATGTCACTAACGCCAGGTTGCTGGGCAGCTCTTTGACAAGCATCGATTGCTGCTCTGGAATAGCTCTGTATGTTAGCTCTAAACACAGGTTTAGCAAACATTACTTTTCCAATAAGGCAGCATCTATGGTACCAGGTTACTTATGTTAGGTAATCTGATCAGTAGATAGATAGATAGATAGATAGATAGATAGATAGATAGATAGATAGATAAATAGATAGACAGACAGACAGACATCTGGATATTGTATGTTTTGTTTTAGGAGCTGACCACCAACTGCTCTCCCTTATATTTTCCCTAACTCCCATCTAGCTAAAACCAAGCTCTTGTTATGAGTGGGGGTCCACACACTAAGGGCCCTATTCCACAGTAACGATAATCGGCCGGTCAGCTGACGGAGCGCTCAGCCAATCACAGGCCGGGACTGCCGCGGCCTGTGATTGGCTGAGTGTGGCCTGTCAGCTGACCGGCCATTCTGAAGATAGAGCGCGCGGGACCCGGGGATGAAGACATTGCGGAGAAGAAGCCTGGACAGGTAAAGTATGATGCTGCAAGGGCTGCAAGGACATCGGTAACGATGTCCTTGCAGCCCTCGCTCAACGATCATCGGGCCGTAGAATAGGCCCAGTAAACGAGCGGCGATCTAGTAGATCGCCGCTTGTTTACATCGTTGATCGGGCCCTCCTCGGCCCATAGAATAGGACCCTAACACTTATGACATATCTCATCGACGTGTGGTAAATATGAATTCTGCAGAGGTTATTTCTCGACACTGCATTCACTTAGATCTACCTGGTTATTCATAATTGTGCTGTTTGCAGTGGAGGAGGTAAATAGTGTGACAGGTGGAGGAGTCAAATATTGCTTGGTAAACATACTCCCAGCTACAGTATGTCCACCAGCAGTGTGCTCTGTAAACTCTCACTACTGTGTAAAAACAAAATAGAAATAACTGCATATAACCTGGGCTGGGAAAGCTTTACTACAGCTGTAACTACTGAGATGCGGCAATAAATGTATTCTGACCCTGTAATCCTAGCATACATACAATACTTCCCTATCTATAAAAAGAAATTATGGGAGATACCAGGTCATTGATTCCTATCTGAGTCATTTCTCACTGTGACTCCTTAGTCAGGTGCTTTAAATTCTCTGTGACTATACAGCCTGGGAAATGGAAAATTCCTTCCCTCCGTTCTTTAGACATACTGTAGTATGTGGGTTGGCAGGCCTGTAACTAGTAATACTGTTTTGTCTAATATGGAAATAGCAACAACAACAACAATAATAATAATAATATTGTAACCAATATTTAGTGTTTACAAAGGTGCTTTGTCTTGTACAAGACGCCACATACTTTCTCACCTGGAGAGCTGCTGTAGCTGATGATAAGGATATAAAGCCTTGTCCACACATCCCTAAGGTTGGGGCTGTAATATGGGGTAAAAGATGCAGGAGGCCCACAAATGTGCTGTACACACAAAGGGCACTAGTGAAGGGGCTTAAAATCTATTGAGCCCAGACCCTAAATCACACCATGGCTATGTTCACACTGTGTAAAAAATAGAAAAGCATCCGCTTAAAAAACTAAGAATAATATAAAAAAAAGTCAATTATTACCGAATTATAACTGAAGTCAACAAAATTATAGATGGCCAATACACATGGGGAGGTATTTTTGAAGACAGGTATGCCGGTCTTAACATAGGGGTACCCAAAACGCGAAATGACAGACATTATTTGGTACTAAAATGTCATATGTAATGTTGAGAAAAGAAAAACAGACAGAAAAAAACCCTCAAACTTATTTTTAGCAGTCCAGATTCTGGGCCAGTGCATGGATAGATTAAAGGACAAGTAAGAGATTCCGGGAGGTGTGACCTCTGTACCCCCTGGCAATTTCCATATCGGACCCCAGCTCCTTTGTTTTGAACGTAACCCGCGGTTCTATTAATTCTCTATGGAGCCGCCAGAAACAGCTGAGTGCTGTACAGCTGCATCCAACTTCTTCAGTCACCGATAATCAAATGCAGAGTGTTCAGGTTAAGATGAACCCAAACATACTCGGGGGTTTGTTCATCTCTACTCACATCCCTATAGAGCCAATGGTCATAACCACCATTGAGCCCACAGCTATGCAACTTATATTCTCCAAAGCCATACTGTACCATAATGCCAGCCCCAGTCTGTGGCCTTTATTGTAAACCTAAAAATACTCATTGGTTTACTCTTTCCACACATCCCTGCTTGCACACTTCCACAAATATCCAGACAAGAAAAAAGACTGCTCATTACAAAAGTGCCCTCACTGTAGTAGCATGGAACTTCTATATAGTCTATAGATTTTTCTAATTTTAGTTGATCTGCAAACATTTCCATTATTTAACCATGTATTAACAATTATAGTCCTATAACGATGGATCACCAAACTGTACATGCAGAGTTCATTGGAAAACTCAGAGAAGTAGAAGGCACTATCATGTTTTTACTACTTTCCTGCTTCCAATCATTTGAAACAGTCATTCTCTGTGATCACATGCTGTCAGAGCTTTTTTTCACGTAGGGCAAAGGTTCGTTAAGTTGCCATAACCCTGTATCGAAACCCTGCAACAACAAGGGCACATGCCCAATGCTCCTCCCATTTAAGGGCCCTGCAGATAGCGGTACAACCTTTGTCACATTGGAGCACTAGTCTAAAAGTATGCTATTGTATGTTAAAGTATGCTATTCTGTTAGTATACTTCTTTATACATTGTAGTAATTTCATACTTTTTTCAATTGCCATGAACAAAAACCTAATACCTTATAACATACCTGATTTTAAAAAAAATAGCACATAGAATACAATGGGGAAATTGGTTTGCTTAACATTTTCTGTAAAGTTGGGAATGATTATTGTGCGAATTTAAGACATAATCTTTCCGTGTGTATGCAGGCAACGATCAAACAACTAACGAAAATTTGTTTATATGTCTTTGATCACATCTTTTGAGCTGACTATAAAATCTGTGTTAATCATTCGCAATTCTTTCGGTGTATGTACACATCATTTGTTTATAATTATGTTAGTTCGTATACTCTAATGAACATTTATTAGTGACTATCATTAGTTGTTCTATGGTGAACGATTTCAGGTTGTTCCCAAAAGCACTCGTTTGCAATCATTAATCAGAAAAAAACTAAAAATTGATTAGACTAATAGGACCCATAACCTTAAACTTAAAGCCAGTTTGACCATCTTTAATACTTGAGTGTATATAGTGGCACCCTTTTTTGCAGTGAATGTTCTAAGCCAGTTGGCATCCTCCAAGAGGACTTGTGACTTTGTAGTAGATAAATGATTTACAACTGCAACCAACTTACAAAGTACACTGGAAAATAACATTATGACTACACAGTAGTAAATGTAGTCTTTTACAATGTGCGATATAAAAAGCCAAAAAAATAGATTTGTAAGGTTAAGATTGCCCCCCATAATAAAGTGAGAAATTTCTGCCTGCTGCTAGAGGCATTCACACGCTGTCTTTTTTTATTCAAATTATGTCTGCTAATTTTATTAAAAATAATGGCTGTTGTTTTCAGTCTATAATGATTCCCGTTGAAAAACACAATTTACTGATCGTGTGGCTTTTTTTTTTACCATATACTTCAATAGGGTAGTTCTGGTTGTTTAAAAAATGTATTGCAGTGCGTATGTTTTTTTTTTTTTTCAGCACGAAAAACACCTAAACCACAAAAAAGATCCGAACACATAAAGTAAAAACACAAGAAAAAATGCCAGAACTCTAAAAATAGCCACACCTAAACTTAAATAATGAATAGAGATGAGCGAACCTCGAGCATTGCAGTCATGCATCAACTGCATCAAGACTGTAGAGGGTCACCAGTAATACAGACCGTAGTTTCAGGGGGAGGTGTGGGCCCGCACGTACCCGTGGACAGTACGGGAGCAAGAGGTCTTTCTCGGACTCAGAGGAGATACAGTCCGAGTCTACTGCTGTTCAAAAAGTGGAAGTGGGGTGCCGGAGCATGCGGCACACTCCGGTATGGTAGTGCTCGTGGCGTGGCCGGGACCACTAGTCCAAGAGTCACAACCGGGGTAGCGCATGTAGGGCAAGCTATATTAAGGCTATGTTCACACTACGTATCTTTCCGGCCGTAGTGCGAACCACAAATTTACGCACGTAGTTTTGAGGTTGATGCGTTCGCTTGAAAGTATACGATATACGGCCGCACAATGCACACTACGTATGAGCTTACGGCCGGATCGTATACGGCGCTGTGAAAAATGAACAAGACCATTGTTTGAGGACGGAAATGTTCCAACTCACGGCCGTGGATTTCCATGCGGTCCTGTACGGAGTACTTATTTCAGCCAAATTGAACGTGGTTTTTAGATCCAAAAGGTTCTGTGTGTTTTATTGGGCTGGGCGAAGATTTCCAAGTAAATGACCTGTTTCAGATCGCTTCGAAACAAGCTAGGGAAACATAACTCCACTACGGGCGTATGTGCGCGGTTCGCCTGCATGTTCGCAATCTGGCCGCAGGTGGGGTGGGTGGGGTTGGGGTTGGGGTGGGGGGATTATATATTGTGAATTGTGATACTTTGTTTTTACTATGGAAACAATAAAAAAAATCATTTGAGTAAAAAAAAAATATATATTTATAACAAGCGTCATTGCGAATGGCAAACGGCGTACACAAAAAGAGGGGAAAATGTGGGCGGATTACCGATTTTATGTTACATTATATATAAAAAAAATCAATAAAAAGTGATCAAAACGTTTGATCTTCACAAATTTGGTATTAATAAAAACTAGAGATCATGGCGGAAAAAATGACATCCCATACAGCCCCGTAGGTGTAAAAATAAAAGTGTTATAAGCGTCACAATAGGCCCATTTTATTAATAATTAATTGCCAAAAAAAAGGATTTCATAAAAAAAATATATATATAATATTAGAAAATCTGTATCAGGCTATGATCACACTACGTATATTTCCAGCCGTAGTGGGAACCGCAAATATACGCCCGTAGTTTTGAGGTTGATGCGTACGCTTGGAAGAATACGATTTCCGGCTGCACAATGCACACTACGTGTGAGCCTGCGGCCGGATCGTATACGGCGCCGTGAAAAATTAACAAGACCATAGTTTGCGGCCGGAACTGTTCCAACTCACGGCCGTGGATTTCCATCCGGTCCCGTATGGAGTACTTATTTCAGCCAAATTGAACTTGATTTTTAGATTGAAAATGTTCTGTGAGTTTTATTGGGCTGGTCGAGGATTTCCAAGTAAATGACCTGTTTCAGATCGCTTCGAAACAAGCTAGGAAAGCATAACTGTACTGCGGGCATATGTTCCCGGTTTGCCCGCATATTCGCAATCCGGCCGCATGTCTATTTTTCCCACGGCTGTAGTTTCAGCCGCACATGTCCGGACGCGTACGAACTAAGGCCGGACATATACGTAGTGTGAACATAGCCTCAACCTGCATATGGTTGTGTTCAGGCTGACATATAGAATAATGGTATCATGTCGCTTTTACCATATAGTGCATTATGTAGACACAGGAACCCCCAAAAAGTTACCATATTGCATTCTTTTTTACGATTTCACCAATTTATATATTCATAAATGTCACGGCCGCGGCGGCGTCCCGTGATCCGGGCCGCCGCCGCGACCTCCTCCTGCCCCATGCAGCCGCCGGGGTCCTTGTGCAGGGACCCGGCGCTGCTGCTAGTTCGGCCCCTGGGGGCGCCTCACCTCTCCTCCGCTCCTGTCTCCGTCTGTGCCGGCCGGCGCGCGCGTCCCCGCCTCCTAGGGCGCGCGTGCGCCGGCTGTCTCAGATTTAAAGGGCCAGTCCGCCCCTAATTGGTTAGTTGCACCAATCACTCCCTATATATTCCAGCCCTGCCCCACTACAGGTGTTGGAGCCTCTACATGCTTCCCATAGCGTTTGGCCCAGCCCCCTGTTGTTCCTGATTCCTATCCGCTACCTGGTCCCTAGTCCTTGTTCCTGGTTCCTGCTCCCCTGTCACTTCATTGCTCCTGTGTTCAGACTGTCACCTGCGGTTACGCCTACAGACCTCTGCCAGCACCATCTCCTGCCTACTGCTCCTGCCACGCCTCGCCTGCCGTCACTAGCAACCAAGCCAGGGGTAGCGACCTGGGGGTCGCCTGCCGCAGCAAGTCCATCCCGCCTTGCGGCGGGCTCTGGTGAAAACCAGCGGCCCCTTAGACTCCGCTCCCTGGTGAGGTTAGTGCCATCGCTGGTGACGGTCAAGTGGATCCACTACTCCAAGCGTTACAATAAATAATATATTTGGAATTCCATCATACATGTTATGGTAAAATGAAAGGTGCCATTACAAAGTACAACTATTCCTGTAAAAAACAAGCACTTACATGGCTTGTAGATAGACAACTGAAAGTGCTAGAGCTCTTAGAAGTGGAGGAGGGAAAAACGAAAGCGCAAAGAACAAAATTTGCGGGGTCCACTGGGTCATGTAGGGCCTGGTCCTCAAAGGGTTAAATTATAGTGTTTGCATGTTCTTTAAGTTATTTCTGTTTCCTCTCATACTCTGAAGTTATTTAAGCAACAGGAAGTCAATACTAAAAAATACTGATAAACTGATATGTAAACAAAATAACTCCACTATGTTGTGCATTCTGCATGGGATACTATATACTATGTACAGTCAGTATGTAATCCATCCTAAATTCAAAGCAGAAGGTTGATCCAGCACTTTAAAATTTTCAAGCTTGAAAGTGCTGGATCAACCTTCTTTAAATTTCATATCGCATTGGCTGGATGCGGATCCGTGCACCATTTGGCAGGGGAAGATGAGCTGGATAAACTGTGTATATGTTACCCATCCTCTCTGCATTATCTTCTGATGTTTTGTCAGTATAATACTAACATTGCTGAAGAATGGCTCCTAATGTGGAGTTTTCGTAAAGAAACTTTTGTAGCATATGACATTTCCACCATGTTCATCATTAAGAATGAAAGAAATGTCAGCAGCAGTTTTTTTACTATCTGCGGTCAATTGCACGCTTATATTACTGCCATTCTATTTTGTCTACAAATAACCCTATGACATCATCTTGAGCTTTTTTTTTTATCAACTGTGATTGCAGTAAAATTGCTAAGTGACCTCTTTTTGCAACTTTTTGAAAAATATAAAATTACGCTTACCAGTAATAGGTTGTCTGTGATCCCATTACAGCATCATGTAAGACTGTCTCCATCCAGGACATGAAACCTGTAGGATTGTGTTAAAAAAGGGGAAATCATTTTGTATCGCCTAGATTTTTGCCCACATGTATCGTTTATATTTTCTTATATTAATTAGAACTAAATATTAAAACATGTTCTTTTCTCCTGTTTATTTATTTATTTTTAGTACATTATTATGGGCAGCCATCCTGCTTGAGCTTTTTTTTTTAACAACATTTAGCGACATACTTTACAGCAAGCCCCAACAACTGTATACAGTGCCTATCCCCTTGACATAAATGTGAAACATTACTGATCACACTCTGTGACCCAGATTCAACTAACCTGCTGATAGTTTCACTTTAAAGTGAATGTGTCAGCTGACACTGTTAGATAACTGTTAGGTCAAGAAGACACATAGTACCTTTCACATATCAATCTGTGCTTCCAGAGCATAGAAAAATGTTTTTATTTCCTGTGCAAAGTGTCAATGCTGCAAGCTGGAATGCCCTTCCTCCCCCTCCCAGGGACCACTGTCAATCAAGCAGGGTCAGATAGGGAGGGGGGCGGGGAGGCATTCCTGATCAGCAGATAGGGAAAGCCTCTGTGACACTGCACTGGAGAATAAAGGCATGGTATGAAAGTTATCATGTGTCTTCTTGACCTAACAGCTAACAGTCTCAGCTGTTTGGAACATAAATTGTAGCTGACAGATTCCCTTTAAACAGGATGGAATAAAGTGGGAGCTGTCACAGGCTGACACAATAATGATTTCTTTTAAGTGCAATTTTATATTTTATTTACACCCATGACAGTGCCAAAGCATACTGAATAAACTAAAGAAATTAGAGAGGGACCACTGCTTGTAAAACTTCCATCCCTAAACTGAGTTGTCAAATGCATTGAAGGCTGAGGAGGAAATTTGTCAATGCAGAACTGGCACAAAAAAAAGTAAATTTTTGTGCAAAAACAAAGAAAAAGTGTTTTTATGCCAGAAATCTGGTATGCAAGCCTTGGCAAAATTGTCTGAAATGTAGCTGGAGAACTCTGGGTAGCTGAAAGGGATATGTAGGGAAAAGATCACATCTAATGCTTACAAAATCATTAGCTGAGCAAAGCTCTGCAAAGGAATTGGGCTTATCTCATCAGGTATATCAAGTACAGTGGTGCCTCGGATTACAAGCATAATTCGTTCCGGGCTTGTAATCCAAAATCCACTCTTAAAGCAAAGCAAATTTTCCCATAAGAAATCACTGATATGCAGACAATTGGTTCCACACCCCAAAAATAATAATTTATTATTCTGAACAACATGTAAAACAGATGAAACTAACATTCAGAAACAGCAGAATATGTCATATTATCAGTTACTGTACAGTAATGGAAAGGACGTGAATCACAAGAGCTGACAGACTGTGGGGAGCATACAGGAATGAGCAGGGCAGATGTGGGCACATAAATGCGGTGCTCTCTGTCCGGGGAGAGAGGGGTTACAGCTATGGAGAAATTACCTCCACCGTCCTGTCCCCTGATGTAAGCCCCAGCCTAAAGTGGATCTACTATGATTTGGAAGGTGAGGGAGACTTCCATGGTCAGAGTACAGGACTCTAGACCACACTATGCAGACCATGCCCCTCCCCCACTCGCGCTTCCACCCATCACAGGGAGCTCTTAAACCAAAGCAATGCTCTTAAACCAAGTCACAATTCAGAAAAACTGTGAGCTCTTAAACCAAGTTACTCTCAAACCAAGGTACCACTGTAATTCATTCTAGCACAATACTTCTTCCCTAAGACATACCCACTCTAGATAACGATAAGGCTATGTTCCCACAACACCCTTTTTTTGTCTGTTTGAGTCCAAACGCTGGTTGTTATTTCATAATAGCAGACGTTATTGTATACATGACAGCCATCATTATGAAATAAAAGCCGTTACCTGGACTCAAGGCCAAAAACTAAAATTACTTACCGGCTATTGTTTTTCTTTGAGCTCATGATAGCACCCCTGGAGAGCGTCCATCTGTCTTCTCATGAGACAGGAAATAGACGCCAAGATTCAAGCATAAAAGGGCAGGACCAACCTCATACCTCAGTTGTAAGCAAGTATCCTGATTCTACTCTGCTCTCCAGCAGAGAAAAATATATAACACAGAACAAACCTTTTTCTTTGAGAAAGAAGAAAAAAGGGGGCAACTGCCCCAGAAGAAGACTAGATATTAACCAATATATCTATATATTGAATCATGCTCAAAAATGGCCACTAATGGAGGTTGAAACGTCACAACGTTATTTACGGAATAAATTCATGTTAATTTCTTCACAAATAATTGAGTACTGCTGGTTTATCCTTACATAGCTGTGCACCCATATCTAAAGGTCTTACCTGCTGGCATCATAGACCTACGTGGTAGTGCTGCCCTCATCCAAAAGTACATATTAAATCATATATATATATATATATATATATATATATATATATATATATATGGGTAGGATTAGGCGGGTGCTGTCATGGCTAGTAAGAAAGTTTAATTTTCCTTTTTCACCCTATGATAGCACCCCTTGGGACTAGAGACTAGGCTTATCTAGGGGAAAATCACAGTTTGCAGCACTTTCTTACAAAAAGAAAAATGGAAATTGCTGCAATCTAAAAAAAACTTTAAAAACCCCAAAATGCAAAAAACACAGAGAAGGGTCACACCTCACAAGGTTTACTTTATTGACCTGTTGTAAATTGCAGACCCTTCTCTTGCCTTTTTTTAAAGTTTCTAAAATCCTTCGAGGATCTCTGTCTAGTGTTTATATGTTTGTGAATTCAGTTTTGTATAACATCATGTCTGACGAAGGGGACTAGACTCCCAAAAGCTTACAATCAAATATACTCAGTTAGCCTTTAAAAGGTATCACCTGATTTCTTCACTGTTCTACTGCTTTCTATGGCAAACATGGTACAACATTATTCTATTATAGACACGGTAGAAATCTTCCCCACTCTCCTAGCAGAAGTGATGGCTAACGGGAAGGTTAGTTTGAGGGACAGATGTTTCTCAGAGATATCCTCTAAAGGCTCAAAGGGCGAAAGAGAAAGAGAGTTGACAGGACAGTATTAAGATCCCACGGTGGGGTCATAAGTATTAGAGCATGCTTAAAGGGGTATTCTGGGAAAAACTGATAATTAGTCTTAGAAAAGGGTTAACCAAGCTTAACCCTTTCCTAATATACTAACCTGTCCTAAGTTGGCTGCCCCGGTCAATCCCGGTCTGGTCACGTGGTCCTCCGACTCCCAATTTTTTTTTCTTCCTGTGACGTACCGGATCCTTTCTTCTTCCGGTTTGGTGATTTAGGCTGAAGGGATCCCGGTGTGATGACACTGTACCCATACCGCGCCTAGGCCCGGCACTCCTACTCATTGGCAGCAGAGCACTGAACTCTGAATGGCTGGCTAGCGTGTACCAGCCGATCAGGGTTTAGTGCTCCGCTGCCAATGAAGAGAAGAAGGAGAAGAAGAAGGAGAGCTGGATGCAGGCACAGTATGTGTATGGTGATCCCTTCAGCCTATGTCGCCGTACCCATAAGAGGAGAAGATGAATGACTTGGCAGGAAGAAAGAAGATTGTGGCTGGAGGATCACATGACCGGACTGGTGATCTCTCAGGACAGTGCACTTACAGGTATGTATCTGGATGCAACTAGCGGGCGTCTGGCTGCAAAGTGGGGCAATCTGGCTGCAAAGGGGAGCATGTCTGGCTGCAAAGGGGGGCATCTTGCTGCACCTGGGGGAGCATCTAGCTGCAAAGGGGAGCATGTCTGGCTGCAAAGGGGGCATCTGGATGCACCTGGGGTAGCATCTGGCTGCAAAGGGGGGGGGGGGCATTTATACGGTAAGACTGCACCATTTGTCTACCCCTTTATACAACCCTCCCCCAACACGCACACAAAAAGACACAGTAACACACTCACACATACATGTGCACTGTACCAACACAGTAGCACAAAGACAGACACACGTTGTAACATACACAGTAACGCACTCAAACAGACACTCAGTGACACACAAACAACAGACACTGCAGTTTGCCTGTAACAAGTATACACTGCACTTCAACCTCTGGCCACTAGGTGTGCTGTGTAAGTAAACAAGCAGAACAAAATGTAAACTGTTTAAGATGTAAACAAAGCTGTATCATGAGAGGAGAAGCTGAGAGAGAAGAAAAAAAAGTATATGGGGAGGTTTGTCTAGGCTTTGGCAATGCAGGTCCTCCCGCTGTATCCACCCTTTGCACGGAGGTTTAAGACAGCGGGAATCATTGCCGAGAGTCCGGGTTCGTACGAACCCGAACCTCGGCAGGTTCGGACCATCCCTACTGCCAGTCATTGAAAACATGTTAAAAAAAAAAAAAGACCAAATTACATTTTATTTAATGTGAACATTTGGTCAGTATTTGCAGCCAAAATCAGGAGTGATTTTACAAAAGGATTTGTTTCTGTGTTCTCAAACCACTCGTGGTTTTGGTTGAAAAAATACTGACCAATATACTAAGCGATATACTGTTGGTGAACATAGCCTTAATCACATTTTTGTTGTATGCAATTGAGTTGTACTATTTCTCATATGCATTACCTGCGTAAAAAACACATCAGGAAATACACTTTATTTTTGTACAAAGTGAAGAGTCTGGTTAGGTAACATGTAACTTCCTGAAAAGAGAAGAAACAAATCATCTTTCACACGGTGCAACTTCTCTGCTCTTATCACTGGGAAAGTCCCAAGTCAGACAATATTTAACATTGAGCTTCTTTATTGCTTGACATTGGCCGCAAACATCATCTTATTATAGGTACCTTTGTAAAAATATAACTGTTACCTTTTTTTTATTTTAAAGGGAGATTCTCATCACTTTGAGGCTAGGATCCCAACATCTTTTTTTAGAAAAAAAAACAAACGACCGTTGCATGGTAATGACGGACGTTAATAATGATCATGATCATTATTGACAGACGATATTATAAAATAACAGCCATTATTTTAAAAACAACGGTTGTTACGTTACCTAAAAAAAACATTGTGGGAACATAGCCTCATACTGCCTGAACAACAATGGGGATGTCACCAGCAGCTTTTACTCACCCTGCCAGCCTTGATTAACAGATCTCTCCCAATATATCATCTGATTGCGTCTCTGTATCTATGGAGACCCGCCCTTCCGGATTAGCAGAGGCTTTCTCCTCTCATCCGGAAGGTCTGATCGTTACATTTACACTTTATTAAGGCTGTGGAAATGCATTATGCATTTCCACATCCTTATAGCTTATTTCCATGCTCCGTGAAACTTTGTCATTGCAGTGCTGCGAATATTCAAACACTTTTCCGGCTCCCGGCATCATATTGATTCATGATGCCGCATGGGAAAAGATTCTACTACCGGGCTTCTCCGTCCATGCCGTCCCGGTTTCACAGAATGAGAGAATAAGCCCCTAAAGTGTGTTGAAAGGCTATATAGCCTTTCAACAAGCTATTTGTACATCAGCACCCGAGCAGCATGCCGTACTCCTTTAAGTATCGAGTACTTTTAGAAGCCCAATACTATACTCGATAGAGCATGCACTCTCATCTCTACAAACCAACAAGCCTGACTACATTTCCCACCATTTGTGACCTTTCTAAACAAATTACATTTGAAACTTCTGTCCTTTATTAGAAAGCCCAGGATAGGCTAAGATGGTCAGTTTCTCAGTGAATTATTACCTGAAAAATCAGACTAACCAGTTACACAGTACTTTGATGAGTGAACTTGCTGGGAGACTACTCTAGGTTAAAAGGGCAACTGCACAGCTCTCTACTTTATTCCTTCTATGTGCTAAACTCACAAACAAATGTATATAGACATAGCATGATTGTATCCGCACCTTGCAGATTATGTAGACAAAGATTTTACATGGATAGTTATTTCGTCTGCAATACAAATTGTGCTGAAAGTGTTAATCTAATTCTGACTAATGGCCTTTTGGCAATAAAAAGGTTAATGGTTGTTAGGAAGCGTCTCTTGTAACCTGCTTGGCAGGTAGACACTGACTTTTCTCTTAGGGTGGGGCCTAAAACTGCCTGCAAGGAAAATCTTAACTGTAGACTTCATCCACCTGTGTATTTGAATGATGACATTAACACACAAAGCATGGGGGAAGGGTGTGTACTCTGTAATACACGTCATGATCACATTACCACTGCATTGCAGGCCTGGCTGGGGTGGCTCATTGCTCGAAGAACATCTGCCTTTCTTGCTACCTAGTACTCTAGTAATATATTTTATTACCTAATGCTGATAAATGTTATTACAGCGGAACAGAACCATGAGGAAAATAAAGCGGGATCCTAAAGATTTCTTCATGATAGTATTTCTTTCCGTAATGCTAATATATTATGCAGTATGGTAGAGTTTGTGTTCAGTCAGACAGTTTTCTGCTACTACATAACCTACTGACAACTAAGACACACATTTATAAGAAAGCTAGCTAATCTTATTAACCCTATTGCGGAAACTGCTAAGTGCTTACAGGAAACCCAAATAACCTTGGCATTATGTGCATGTTCATTATTTGCATACGTTTCGCTACGGTGAAGTAAAAGTGAACTTAGTAACCCATATACTTCAAGACAGAAGTGCTATCTCCTGTGTCAGTGTCCTACCCACAGTATAAAGATCAACTTCAATAAAGATTAAAAAAAAAAAAAAAAACTATTAATGGTGAAGGAGTTTCTTCCTGGACAACCCTTTCTAATCTATTGTATGTCTCATAACCTGGAGCATATAGAGTAATAAGCCTTCTCCTCCCTTGTGTCAGCTCTCTTTGGCAACCAATCGCTGTAGGATGTCTCTTCCTCTCTTCCCTTGGGTCCTACTGTGTAGACACTAGAGAAGGGACAAGCCTGATTGAATCTATGCTTGTAGATGCAGAGCAGTATAACATCCCTTACCATGGTAAGAGCTATACATTTTCTCAGTGTTGTCAACCAATCCTTAAAGTGTGCCAGTGTAAGATACCATAAATAAGTATATGTGGCCTGTAAAGTGCAGATTGCAGAACCCAATCTCATGTCAGTGATAAAATGTTATTTGTCTGTCATGAATGTGTCAGGCAATCAAAATGCTTGAACCTAATTTATAGCCCATACATAAGGTTATCTATTATGTATAAGAAACTGGAAAAACAATGAATTCTGGGAGGCATAGCTTATTATGACATGAGGTGGATGTAGGTAGAAAGCTGAGGCCTTATTCACACATCCCGTAAAATTGTCCGTGGTTGCAGATCCGCGACCACAGACAATTTTAGCGCCCATGAAATCCTATGTGGGCATTCACACCATTTGTGCCATGATCCTTGCCGCAAAAAGATAGGACAGATCACAGTGCGGATGGCGGCACGGATGCCTCCCCCCGCTCCTGTCACCGCTCGCAGCTCTCATGTCTTCCGCTGCTGTTCCCCGGTCCCAGCCCTCATCTCTCTCACTGCTGTCACCCGCTCCCGGCACTCATCTCTCTCACTGCTGTCACCCGCTCCCGGCACTCATCTCTCTCACTGCTGTCACCCGCTCCCGGCACTCATCTCTCTCACTGCTGTCACCCGCTCCTGGCTCTCATCTCTCCCGCTGCTGTCACCCGCTCCTGGCTCTCATCTCCCGTGCTCCCAGCTCTCATGTTCCCCGCTGCTGTCGCCCGCTCCTGGCTCTCATCTCCTCCGCCCCTGTCACCATCTGCGGGCTGCCATCTCCCCGGCTCCTGTCACCGGCTCCAGACTCCCATCTCCCCCACTCCCAACCCAGTGCACAGATGCAATGAACAGACGTTGTGTGTTTTTCTTGAAGCAGACAAAATCACGGTTTGTGAAAAACACTGGACATGTGAATGAGGCCTAACTTCTCCTACCCCCTGGGACATACCTGCACAAACGGCAACTGCGGAAAATAATCCACCGCGAATTCCGTTGCTCGCCCCCGCTCGCATTTCTGCCTGTCCCATAGACTCCACTCTATGGTTGGGTGGATTTCGCTGTCCGCTGAAAGAATGGAGTCTATGGCATCGGCAGAGATTCACACGGGGGCGAGCAACGAAATCCGCGGCGGGTTATCCACCTGGATTTCATAGTGAGAATCCACCTTTGAGGTTATTTTCTTACCTTCATCCTCAGCGCTGTTTTTGCGAAACTTTTAGTTTAATACATAAATTAGGCTGTTTAGTGTACTGGGAGTGGGAATATAGCCCTTAGGGAACCTATCTGCCCACGTGCTTGCCTCTTCTCATGATAAATGAGGCAGCGCTCGGCAGTGACATCACTCTAGTGCTCATCACAGCAGATGGATAATCATTGGTGTACTAAGGCCTATAGTCCCACCCCCAGTGCACCAAACTGTCTATTTTGCATATTAAAGTGAAGATTTAGCAAAAACAGCACTGAGGATGAAGATAAGAAAATTATCTTAAAGGGGTTGGCCACTTTATAGTAAAATTGTTCAGTGTACTGCATTAGTAAGTGTACTCACTGCATTTACTGACAGCAGCTCTCTGTGTACCTCATAGAGCTAAAATCAGACTCCCCGCCTCCAGACTGGGCTGCCCTTCTCTGTGGTGAGTCTGTCCATAAGATGGCTGACATAGAGGAACATGTGACCATGCCCCCCTTCCCCCAGTGTCCAGCACTGAGCCTGTATATGCCTATGGGGGACACTGGGCGCGGGACATGGTCACATGCTTCTCCATGTCAGCCATCTTATGGACAGACTCACCACAGAATAGGGCAGCACAGTCTGGAGGAGGGGAGCCTGGTTTTAGCTCTATGAGGTACACAGGGAGCTGCTGTCATTGAGTACAGTTACTAATACTGTACACTGAACAATTTTACTATAAAGTGGCCAACCCCTTTAGTGTCCCTTGAGTCAAAAATAAGTAAAAATGCCACCACTAGCACAAACAAAAATAACCCTTATATAATGGCAAAGGGGGTCCAAACTTGTGTCTTTATTTCATTAAAAAGTGAAAATAGCAGCCACTCATTGGAGGTCTGTGCCAGTAGATCCTCCATACAGATACCTCCAATGTAAAAGATAAATGTCATGTGAAATGAGCGTATCCTACACCAGGACAGAACTGTTTTTCTTCAAGCGTTTGGAGTAGGTTTTCGTGTCCGTGTACCGTCACTACATCACATCCTGCAGCAGTCCTGATAAGCTGAATAAAATTGGGATGATCCTGTGCTGGAGCGGTGAACACATGCACTGTCAAGGTCATTCCAGGACAGTGATGCCAAGCTACTATCAGCTGCCAGACAGGAGTTGGCACTGAAGCTCTGCATTTTGTGACAAACATTCATTCTGCTGTCCTAACAAAGATGTCTTTCTTTCACCTTTATTTATTATTCACAATGGAGTCTAATCTCCTGGTACAAATATTGTGGAGCACCTGTATCGCTCTGCACAGCAGCACCTGCAGAATGTATTTATTACAGCCTTCATTCTAAACCAGGAACAATTTCTTCAACCAAAGCAATGTCACGAGGCAAGCCAACACAGCTCGGGAAACAAGGGAAGGGGAAAACAAGGTTCTGGTTGCGTAACTTGTTATTTTGAAGCCAGAATCAAGTATTGATGTGTTGATATTCTACATTAACATTTCATTGTCTGGATATATGCAGATTTATGCATGTATAGAAATGTATGTAGTATACAGGGAAAATAGTTTTCCACAAATGTAAAGAAAAAATTAAAAGCTTTGAGGATGCCCCCGACTTTTATTGCAGCATTTTTCTGGCCTCCAGAAAAAAAAAAAAGGTAGAATAAATTTGCCTTTTTGCCTTTATATGTGAATGGCTTTTGAATGAATGGCTACATTTACATGCCACAGTTTAAAAAAAAAAACGGCAAACCCTCACTTTGCTGTGTTTTGGAAAAATTGCCATAGAGCCAAAACAAAATACTTGTACCAGAAAGGAGAGAAAAACGCCACAAAAAAAAAAAAAAAAAAAAAAGCCAAATAATGCCTTATGCACACGTTCAGTATTTTTTATGTCCGTAGATTCCTCTCACCATCCACCCATACAATCAGCTAAAAATTACATATTGGGCATCTGTAGTGCATCCGTATTTCTGTGTTTTTTTCACCACGTGACTAATGGCTTATCCTTATTTTTTTTAAAGGAAATCCAGATGCTAAATGGATACAATCTGTAGAAAACCGCAGATCCCATTGATTTCTGGAGTATCTGCACTAGGACTTGTCCTTTTTTCAGGATTAGCCCAACAGACATCAATGTGCACTAACTTGAGTACGGAAATACGGATCCATGGATTACAGAATGTGTGAATAAGGCCTAAGTATGGCTTTTCATAAAATTCTATTTACTCACAGCTAACATCTTGGCTGCAGCGTTTTTGCTCTAAAAATTGGCAAAAAAAGCCCTTGAAGTACTACAGGCTGAAATGCTTCCTTGCTACACCTTCCATCCCTGGCCATGCTTGATTGACAGTTGGTTTGAACCGGAGTCCCAAGCAGGGGGAGGAATACGAGGGGAGTGAGGAAGCATTTAAGGTCAGGACTGGGAGGGGATGGACTCTTAAAACTAAGGGCCCTATTCCACCAACAGATCTAATGACAAATTTTCTGCCAAAGATTTACAGCCAAACCCAGGAGTTGATTTGAAAAGAGGAGAAATCCAGTCTTTCCTTTATGACCTGATCTCTGTTTATAGTCTGTTCCTGGGTTTGGCTTCAAATCTTTGGCAGATAATCTGTCATCAGATCTGTTGGTGGAATAGGGCCTTAAACAAGTGAAGTTCCTGAGTGTGCAGTCAGAACTTCTTAGTGATGAGGAGATAAATTTATCTTCTGGTTTCCTGCACTGGTTATCAAATTTGTAGAGGAGCAGGGGATCTGAGTGATTAATTACTGCAATTAAGTAATGCAGCAATGCAAATGCATGTGTGAACACAGCCGAAAAGAGACTTTAAAGCTTTGTTAAAGGGAACCTGTCACCCCCCCGAGCCGGGGTGAAAGGCTCCCGACCCCCCGTTAGAGCCCCCTATACTTACCTAATCCCGCCGGGTCCCGCTTCTGGAGGTGGTCGGGTGATGAAGATCTCAGCCGCTGCAGCCCGGCGCGCACGCTGAGAGATGAGTCCAACACCCATAGAGAATGACAGGAGAGTCCAGCGCTCCGTCATTCTCTATGAGCATTGGACTCATCTCTCAGCGCGCGCGCCGGGCTGCTGCGGCTGAGATCTTCATCACCCAACCACCTCCAGAAGCGGGACCCGGCGGCTGAGATCTTCATCACGGGGGTGACAGGTTCCCTTTAAGGCCCTATTACACAAAACGATTATCGACCGCATTCAATGTCGGCTGATTGTTGCAGTCGTTTGTCTTTTAACATGTTGAAAGACAAACGACTAATATAGCAAGGATCTGCTGCTGTTGCTCTGTGGAATAGGAGTGGCGGCAGCAGACCACTGTTATCTTCTATGGGCTTCACGGACGATCTAGAGATCACCCGGGCAGCCTCCCCGCAGCTTCCTGTGGCCCCCCCTGTACTCACTCGCTCGCTGTCGACGCCCGTAATAGTGGCGGCAGCAAGCAGTGAACGAGGAGAAAGGGAGTGCTGGGAGTGCCCGTTTGCTCCTCTTAGTCACCCCATGTAATAAGGGCTTTAGACTGGCTGAGTCCATCTGTAGACAGGCATCAAGCTTTGTGATCAGGGGCGGATTAACTTTACCAATGGCCCCGGGCTGTTCACCAAGCCTGGGCCCCCCACCCCACAGTAACTATGGCGGCACTAGCCTGGCGTTCATAGTACAGGATAGATAATGTCATGAAGTCCTGATTTGTGCAAAATTGCCATAAAAAAAACCCTGTGATTTTTTGCAAATCATGGCGGAAGTGTAGCCAGGAGACAGTGCACCACTGAAAGTCTTTTTGGGTGGTCATGGGCCCCCCAGGAGCTCAGGGCCCCGGGCTGCCGCCCAAAACGCCCCTATTATAATCCACTACAGTTTGTGATATTTGATCTCTTATTTTTATCTTGCTTGCAATGTTAAAGGACCCCTGAGCACGAAAAATGCACTCAAATAAAAAGGGCCCTAGCTTTTGCTTACCTATACAACTTCTTCTTCTACAGTATTGCTGTAAGCTTTTTTTTTTTTAGGTTGACATAAGCCATTTTTTGCAATAAAGCAATCAATTTTTAAAGGGAGTCAAGCAATACAAGCGTTCAGTTGAAGGATGACACCTGTCTGCCTCAAACAGATGTCTGCCTGGAGAGAGAAAAACATGATCAGGATCAGAGAATGCAGTACAGCCCTATCTTACACAATGACCCAAACTGTGCAATATAGCATCTACATACAGTTACAAACTCCCATTTTAAGGCCCCTTTACACAAGTCCATAGTAGCGCTAGTAACTCCCAATAAGCGGATAATCAGCAAGTGTAAAAGAGGCAGAGATCAGCCTCTGTTCAATTGTAAGCTGACTTACAACCGTAAAAATTATTATGGGCTGCACACCTCTTTGTGTTAACAGAAGACATGTGGCCCATAACAATGTATTTGAATTGCCGAATGATTGCGACTTGCAAAGCTGATCGATGCTTCGTTGCAACCGTACACAGCTGATAATGGAGTGTTCAAAACCGTCAAGCTTTGACAGTCATCATCTGATCAGCTGTACTGCAAATATTGTTACAGGTAGCTTGCCTGTAGAGTCATGTGAAAGACATTAAAGTGTCACTCTCGTTTGGGAAAACTTTTGACATGTCATAGAGCCGTGAAAAGTTTTGGTCAGACCCTTATCAATTGGGAGAAAGAGCCGAGAAGACACGCTGCAGCATGCTGCAGTCAGGCTCATAATGCAAGTCTATGAAGCCTGCTGCAGGAGCTGTCCTCTGCCTGCCTGTTATTCTGATCAGTACGGGTCTAAACATGGGTCTGACCTGGACTGATCAAACTTTTCACGTCTCTATGACATGTCAAAAGTTTTTCCAAAAGACAGGTACACTTTTATATAAATGCTTTTTGAACATCTCTAGGCAAAAATATTTTTATTGACTATTTATTTCTTAAATATTGCCAAATCTCCTTGTAGCGTCTGCTCCATATGATCCTTGATATTACAAGGCCAGAATCACAATCATGTGTTTATCATCTCTCTGCTTTTGTCTGCAGCTCTCTACCTGACCAGACAGATTCCCTTTAATGCAGTGCATTTCCAGGAATACTTCAAATCCCATCAGAAAAGAGATGTCGATGTATACTTTGATGCATTGTGGCAGACCCCATTCGCTTCAAT
This sequence comes from Dendropsophus ebraccatus, assembly GCF_027789765.1. Classification (NCBI taxonomy): domain Eukaryota; kingdom Metazoa; phylum Chordata; class Amphibia; order Anura; family Hylidae; genus Dendropsophus; species Dendropsophus ebraccatus. The sequence continues at coordinate 69,231,477 of NC_091454.1, forward strand.
GCCCCAAACATAGTCAGCTGGTGACAGTCAGGCTATTTCCTGCATGCATACATATAATTTGCTGCACCCAGTGGCTCAGCAGACAATGTTATTTTGTACAGCAAATTAAAGGAATATGAGCAGGAATTGGCTTGAACTTAAACACTAAGCCAGAGATTTAAAGGGTGAAAAATATACACTGGTGTATACTGCCCATAGCAACCAATCACAGCCCAGCTCTCAGCTCTGATAAAATGGTAGTCCTCATTATTCATGAGAAGCAGAAAACTCCGCCCACCAGCTGCTGATTGGCAGTTATCTATTCATGCTGTATATAGGCAGTCAACTGTCAATCAGCAGCTGGAGGGCGGGGGTGAGGGGTGAGGCAAGAATCCTATTTTCCTGCATATTAGGAGAACGGCTGAACAGATGTAAGTAATACCCCGATCTGTTCAGCATTTTTATTTCTAGTTTATGCCGCCCTCATTTAAGTCAGCATAAACCTAGTGACAGATTACTTTTAAAGAAATAAAAAAAAAAATATCCCCATCTGTCCCAAGGCTGTGTCTGGCATTGTAGATAACACTCATTCAAGGTGACACAGAGATGAACTGTAATATCAGACACAGTCAATGGGTAGAAGCAGCTCTCTTCCAACAATAAATGTAGCTTTTTTTCCCTCCAAATAATGCACCATCCCTTTAAGATAATCCATACATGAAACTGAACTTCCCTCCCGGAAGGTTGATTATACAGCACATTTATATGTAGTGTTATTCCACGTATGTAATCATAGACTGTTGAGAGGAATAGGTAGCTAACAATGCAGACGAAGCCTTCAAGAACCAGTTTGGTCTTGCTTGGTACTGTTAATTACACACAGGAATGTGGAAGGCAGCGTTAAGGAAAAGGAGGGGGAACACAAGGAGGGAGAGGTTAGAAAAGCAGAATCCCTGGGTCTATACATGACCTCTTAGAAAAGTTTCATTTTGAGGCTTTATTTAGGAACCACCATTTGGTATTATGGGTTTTCAGCTCTTCAAAATAAAGTAAAAAGGTAAAGTGGTGAAACCAGCAAAAAGATCCCAATCATGTCATGGCACAGACAAATTACAGGCATAGTTAAATATATGCACCTACCTGAAGCAGTCGTTCTGGCTCCGAAACAAATCTTTTTATTTGTTGTATTGTGCTTTTTAAATAAATTTATGTTTTTTTTTTAACGTGGAGCAGCGCCTAATGTGGTCTATTTTTCATATTCTCCTCCTCTTCAAATTACAGGCATTGTTATTGTCGTGTTATTTTTAAAGCATGAGTTTTTGAGGTCAAGCTTTATATTCCTTTTAAATACAGTGGTACCTCGGTTCTCAAACACTTTTTGGGCACCCAGTCTTAAAGTACTCTGTAAATGAAGGTTTTTGCGAGCGTTGATGATTGGTTGTAAGTAGTGAGTTTAGCACTGGAGAGGCTTTACATACAGTACAGCACTGTATAAGACTGCTGGAGTGCAACAGTTGAGCTCCTGGGGGGCCCATGGCCACCCAAAAAGACATACTTTCAGTGGTGTATTGTCTCCTGGCTACATTTCTGCCATGATTTGCAAAAAATTGCTGCTTTTTTACAATTTTTGCCACAAATCAAGGCATTGTGATATTATTTATCCTGTACTATGAACACAATGCTAGTTCTACCATAGTTATAATGGGGTGGGGTGGGGGGCATGGCTTGGTGAACAGCCCGGGGCCTATGGTAAAGTTAACCTGCCCCTGGAGTGCATAAAACAGTACAGGAGTAGTACAGTCAGTGCACCACCATCTCCCATACATTACAGTGCTGGGATATATGGGAGTAAAGAGTGTATAGAGTAAATGATGAGTGAGGTGATAGTGACTACTGTACTATAATTGCTGGTTTTGTTGAATGTTTCTTGTGTATAACGTACTGTACAGTATAATGCTGCTCTGTAATGTACTGTACAGATTAAACTGGGCACTGTACAATGTAATAAATGAGTATTGTAGGTAAATATTGGTTGGTGCTGGAACCAATTAAACACATTTACATTATTTCCTATGAGAAGACACTGCTTGGTTCTCAAACTGCCTTTCGGAACCAATTAAGTTTGAGAACTGAGGTACCACTGTACATGGTTATTTACAGCAGTTATTTTTCTGACAGATTGCATATACATTTAGGGTACAAGCACACTTGCCGGATCTGCAGCGAGTCTCCTTGCTGCGTTTTTGCAGGGAGACTCGCTGCAGATCCCGGCCCTATACTTTCAATAGCAGAGAAACTTGCCGCAGGGATGTACATCCCTGGAGCGATTTTGTCTGCAGGCCGCCCCATTAACCCCCCGGCCGCCAGACATTATACATTACCGGGTCCCCGTTCCTGCTGGCTTCGGGGCTCCCGGTATCTTCACGGCCCGCCCGGCCAATCAGTGCGCTGCGGCGGGGCAGCGCACTGATTGGCCGGGCGGAACGTGCCGGAAGCCGCCGAAGCAAGCAGGAGCCGGGATCAGGTAATGTATATCCTGCCCGCCCCCCTGCAGCCCTGATCGCCCCCAGCCCCACCAGCCCCCGGCCGCACCGTTGCCCCCGGTCACACGATCGCCCCCAGCCCCACGATCGCCCCGCAGCCCCCGCACGCTCGATCGCCCGACGGGGGGCGGCTGGGGGCTGCGGGCGATCGTGCAGCCGGGGGCTGGTGGCAATGGTGCGGCCGGGGGCGATCGGGGCTGCAGGCAGGATATACATTACCTGATCCCGGCTCCTGCGGCTCCCGGCACGTTCCGCCCGGCCAATCAGTGCGCTGCCCCACCGCAGAGCACTGATTGGGCAGGCGGGCCGTGAAGACACCGGGAGCCCCGAAGCAAGCAGGGGTGACCTGGTAATGTATAATGTCCGGCGGCCGGGGGGTTAATGGGGCGGGCTGCAGCCAAAATCACAGCAGGGATGTCCATTCCTGCTGCGATTTTGTCTTCCATTGAAAGAATAGGGGCCGGATCCGCATGAGTCTCGCTGCAAATACGCAGTAAGGGAACTCGCTGCAGATCCGGCAAGTGTGTTTGTAACCTTAACAAATATTTTTAAAGCACCGATAATTCCAGAGCACTGTACATATGATAAACAACTAGAAATAAGCGCAACTCGAGCATGCTTGGGTCCATCCAAACCCGAATGTGCAGCATTTTATTAGAGGTGGCTGCAGAATGTAGGCCTAAGGCTGCCTGGAAAACATGGACACAATCAAAGGCTATGTTCACATGCTGTAATGAATTCGGGAAACTACGTCTGTAGTGGTCGTAGGGCTAAAACTTTTTTTGATCTACTGAATTGTGTGGAGTATGTTAACTTTGTATAAACATACAATAAATCAAACTATTATTGAAGAAAACATAATTAAGATTTTCCATGGTACTAGTCTGCCTTTTTCTCTTTAAAGGAGAGAGATCTTAAGGACATATCACATGGGGTGATCACCAGGTAGAATAATGCTCCATGTAAAAAAATTTGAGATTAGTCTACAAACAATCAAACACATATTTATTGGATAATTGCAGAGATTGTGCAGCCCAAAAATCACACGTTTCCCCTGTAAATAGAAGATGTATGGTTGATACTGAGGTAGGATGCTTTGCCCAATATTTGACTGTGTAAAGGCTCCTTTAACTTTTGCTGGTCTATGAGGTTGGTGCCCATATCGGATTTAGGACTGCTAATCTGTACAGGACTTTAAAAAGTAGTTATATATCTTGGCACCACGACTGGACAATTAGAGAGATTTTAAAGTCTAAAAAGAACATACCTAGGTTGAAGATCTCCCCCACTTCCCTAGTGTTACCTGTCCCTACTAGTTTCAAGTTGCAGAGGGGGTGTCTCCTACATTAGGGATTCTTTGGCTGGCAGGAAAGTTATTGTAATTTATAACCAGAAAGCAAAGAGTCACTGTCAGCGTCTTTGTCCTAGTACCCAATGTCTTTATGTGTATCACATACAGATGCCCATAACCATGATTGGACAAACACACTGTTGTCAAGACCATTATGTATACTCGTGACATATGAGTTTACTTCGCATATATAGTCAAAGACAATTGAAACACTGTTATAACACCATTGTATTCATGAGTGCAAGTAAACACTGACTATTTCTCTCTGTTCATCATTGTATACCCAAGTGAATTTGCTGTAACCCAATGGGCATAATATTATATTTTATGTTTTTTCTTTTCTATAAAATGTGTGGAATTTCATTGTTGAAATCGAAATAAAGAATTGATTAAAAAATAAGAAAAGTAAACAGTCACCATCTTTCTTAGGCTTTTTGGCCTGGTAGTCATGGTACGGCCTAGGTTAAGGAGTTTTATATACAATACTACTAGTGTAAAATACACCCAGATTAAACTGGGCCTCTGATATGTGTTTCCTAGTTCTAGGTGGGTAGCACAGCATCTGATGTTAGTACCGAATCCTCATTAGGCTGCAAAATTCTTCTGCCTACTAAGTGCCACTTAAAAATTTTAACTTTGTATGGAAACACGATTGATATTAAACTGACTTTATCCCTCAAACTCCGTCTTTGGTTCTAAAAGAGACTAAAAGGCTAAAAAGAGAGATTACCCTGTTCATAAAAATGTTCGATACCTGGAAGCTCATGGTATGAAGAGATGAGAGGAAGACTTCTCTTTGAAGAAGAAATGCACATCTGGCATGAGGCTCCCAAAACTGTCGTTCAACTTGCAAAGATCATAAGATACAGCTCTCACTTCTGATCTGATTCATCACAAATCAGGTCAACATTTTACTTTTCCAGACCAGGGAAGTCTGTTCAGCTTTGTTAAAGCAGTCACAGTCACAAGCATTGCATGATTTCTTTATATCTGGGTAAACTGGCTTAAAGGGCAGCTAGAGAAGAAGGTACAAGATCATGCCATCCTGCTACAGTATGTATGGATGGCTGCCAGTTCTTTGCTTTGTAACTGAAACACTAGTAGTAAAATACCATATCTTACTCAAAACTGTGTGCCACCCCTTTATAGCTAAGTTAGTGATTGGGCTTGCTAAGATGGTGGATAAGGTGGCCCACAAAAAAAAAAAAGTTAGTGATTTAGGGTGCATGCACACTGAGGAAAATCAGTGAAAATCCTAAACGAAATCCGCTCAGAATTGCCCCTGCCTCAGTGTCTCAATGTTATGTATAAGGACTTACTTACATTCTTACTGAAGCATGTAAAGGGTTAATCTAATCTAACGCACTGCCCTCAAGCCCCTATTACATGAGGCGACGGAGAGGAGCAAACAAGCGCTGTCAGCGCTAGTTGTTCCCGGCTTGCTGTTGGTGCTATTACATGCATCGGCAGCAGCGGGTAAGTGCAGGGGGCCCACAGGGAGCTCCCCGGATGATCACTAGGTCATATGGGCAGCCCATAGAACATAGCAGTCTGTTGCCGCCGCTCCTATTCCTCGGGGCGACGGCAGCAGATCGCCGCTATCACAGTCGTTTGTTTTTGAACATGTTGAAAGACAAACGACAATGAGCAGCCGACATCGTTCATGTCGGCTGATAGTTGTCTTCTATTACACAAGACGATTATCGGCCATAAAAGGCCAATATCGGCCAAAAACAGCAGATAATCATTTTGTGTAATAGGGCCTTTATTCTAAGCATGCCAAAAAAGGCAGTGACTTAGAATAAGTACCCTTAATGATCATCATAAAAAGTATTGGTGGTCATTAAGTGGTTAAAAGGGTTAACTGGCAATTGTCCAGAAAATAAAAATCACCCAACTACAGTACTTTTTTTTTTTTTTTTTTTTTTTACCAGACACACGGTGTGCTTCTGCTACGTTTCCCAGCATTCTTTCTTAGGGCTCGTTCCCACTGAGGAAAGGTAGCGGAATTCCGCAACGGAATTGTCCGCCGCGAAATGCCGTTAGCCTCCCGCTCATAATGGGAGTCTATGGGAGGCGCGCGCTCCTGCCCTGTCCGCGCTGAAGAATGAACATGTTCATTCTTCAGCGCGGACAGGGCAGGAGCGCGCGCCTCCCATAGACTCCCATTATGAGCGGGAGGCTAACGGCATTCCGCGGCGGACAATTCCGTCGCGGAATTCCGCTACCTTTCCTCAGTGGGAACGAGCCCTTACACTGGAGGTAATGCATGCATTGTATCAGTACAGAGCACTCTACCTTCTCTGACGCTGCAGGTCACATGACAAAGCAGTGACATTACAATCAGCAAGCCAAGCTCTGAGAGCAGATCACATCAAAGGATGGAGAGGGTGCAGGGGAAGTGAGACAGAGTGGACAGGGAAACATGTTTTACTGCACTCCGGGTGGGAAGTGTCAGGTCAAAAACAAGGCAATTGCTCAGATCTGATAATACTTTACAGGACAGTCTGAAATATCTTTATATTTGGGTTTCAGATCAATGTAAATTTTATTTAACCCTTTAATGACTATTAAAAGCACCATGTGCCCAATCAGTCCACAAGGCGGCAAAAGCCCCATAATTGTGCTGGTGCTAGGATGTAAAGGCAAAAATGCTTCATAGAAGTATAGGCTGAAAATCCCAGAACATTTGATCCCTCAAGTAACAAAAACTAAGTAATAAAAGACATGAAAGGTAGGGAAATAGACCACCCTAATGCCGGTAAGGGTAGAAACTTCCATCATATCAAAAATATCAAGTTTTCACTGTAGCCTACACTTTGCATTTCCAATATCATTGCCCCACAATGCTTTATAAAAGTGATGGTAGAACAGGTTTTTCTATAACTCCAGAATAGCTCTTGGATACCATACAATCTGGAAATAGAATTAAAATTATAGTTGACAGACTGTAGAAACCCCCAACTGGCTTTACTGAGGGCCGATCAGGTCAGACTAACCTCATTGATTTCTCTGATTATGTCACCATAGTGCTGGATGATGGTGGTGCCATGGATATCGCCTATCTGGACTCCAGCAAAGCCTTTGACACCGTTCAACATAAAGAGCTGATAGAGAAATTAAGAGAAAATTGGACTTAAGCCCCTATTACACAGGGCAATCTCAGGGAGCAAGCGAGCACCCACCTGTCGGGGGTGTGGGGGGTGTTTGCAGGTGACGTGACAGAAATGTATGCAATTGGGTTGATGTTGAGGTGTCAGTAATATGGAAAATGATTTAGCTTTGCTAGATAAGTGGTCAGAACAATGGTTCCAAATGTAAAATAATGCACTTGGGGAGAAGGAATCCTCTACCCGGGTATCATATCGGCAGTTCTATGGTGGCAAAGACTTTAGAAGAGAAGGATTTAGGGGCAGTAATTTCTGACAGACTTAAATGTGTCACCAGTACAACCAGGGAGTGGGGAAAGCAAATTGTATGTTGGGCTGTATAACTAGAGATATAACCAGTAGGAAGAAGGCGATTGTGATCCCACTGTATAGAGCTTTAGTGAGACCACATCTGGAATACTGTGCCCAGTTCTGGAGACCTGACCTAAAAAAAAGATATTGATAAAATAGAAGAGGTCCCAAAGACAGGCTGGTGGAGGGTGTCAGGCATACAACATATCGGAAAAGACTTAAAGGGGTTATCCAGCACTACAAAAACATGGCCACTTTTGCCCTGCTCTTGTCTCCAGATTGGGTGGGGTTTGAAACTCAGTTGGAGCTTAAACGCAAAACACACCTGAACTGAAGACAAGAGTGGGGCAAAAGTGGCCATATTTTGTAGCACTGGATAACCCCTTTAAGGATTTGAATCTATATAATCTGGAGAAAATAAGAGAAAGAGGGACATGATCAAAACCTTTAAGTATGTGAAAGGACTAAAGATTCAGGAGGGAAGTGTTTTTAGTAAAAACTGAACTGAAGAACAAGGACACAGTGAAAGGTTAGTTGGGGAAAAGATCAGAACGAACGTGATAAAAATATTACTTTACGGAAAGAGTAGTAGATACTTGAAACAAACTTCCAGCAGATTATGTTGGTAAATCTACAATAATTTAACCATGCTTGGGAAAAACATATCTATTCTGAGATATTCTGCCGGCAATCTTCTATGTTTCTATGTCCCACTTGGTTATTGAGTCATACATTTCTAGGAGAGAAGAGCAAACCGCTTCCTTTCTATATGCATTGTGCTTATCAGGCTGCAGGCTTTGGAGTCTGCTCTGAGCCACTCCTCCCCAGGTGCTGGGAAAAGATGGATTCAGTCCTGGGAAACTTCTCCCTATTTCCCAGCAATGGGGGAGTAGCGACACAGAGCAGAACAGACTTCAAAGCCTGCAGCTGTATGATGAGAATGCAGATAGGAGCAAAGTGGTTCACTTCCTTCATACTGTAGATTTGCTCATCTTTAATTTCAAGTAATTAGAGGAATGGAACAGCACAGAGTACAGGAATAGATGCCCCATAATTCTTAATAGAAAAACAAGTATATACTAAAACAGACAGGTCAGAAATGTTGTCCAGGCTTAGAAAAACATGGCCACTTACTCCCTAGAACAGCACCTTTCCTGTCCCCAATTTGTGGGTGGTTGAGAGTCAAGATCCATTAAATAGCTGTGCTTTTCCTAATTCTGGATAACTCCTTTAAGCATATACCATCTCTGGGAGTACACAGTGCTACTGCTTGTAACAAGCAGCCATGGTTCCTGTTCCTCGGTTGGAGGATGTGATGGAAATGTATTAAGAGTCAAATTGTTGAAGCAATTGTTATGGGCAAGCCACTTTAGTTATTCCAGTCATCCATACCCTCCTTGGCATAGAATTACAGGTTACTTTAAAACAACAAGAGCAGAAAAGTGACTATAGGGGCATATAGACTGTTGAGCACGCAATAATTTTAAAATGGGCACTTTTGTTTCTAAACTTCCCTCAATTTAATAGCCAATGTAAACCCTAACATTGTTTTGTAGATTACTTGGCTATGCACAGTGTACCTGCATACAGCCATGTTCCCGTCAGTAGAATCTCAGTGCTTAAAAGGGGAAAAGAAAAACTTGTTTTCTATTAAAAGTACATTATGGGCGCGTTCACACGTACAGGATCTGCAGTAGATTTGATGCCGCAGATTTGAAGTTGCAGATTCAATGTAAAATAACTCTGGGCCATCAAATCTGCTACGGATTTGCTGCAGATCCTGTATGTGTGAATGCACCCTAAAAGTTACATAGATGTGTCTATACAATGTATTACCATATCTGTGCGGTTCTGCCACACTAGTAGCTGATAGAAATCCAGGAAGTGTGAAAAAAAAAAATTCGCCCCTGTGCCAATTCACATTGTCTCCTGCTTGCACTGCTCTCCCACCTTAGGAGACAAATCTTCCATGCCTCTGTCTCACATTGTGTGTGTTTGCTGAGCACAGACTAATGATGCAGACAGGGGGCAGGGCGTGATGTCAAAGGAGGCTTGGCTGGATCCCCCAATCCCCTGAGTGATTCACCATCTCTGATCAGCCAGAAGCAGGTGCAGCACTATTATTGATTGTGATTAGTGGGGAACTGATGATCAGCTGAGGGAAAGCATTGCATTCTGGAACTGCTCAACCAGGAAGGACAGAAACACAATACAGAACAAACACTCCCCCAACAATTGGATTTTTGGTAGTTTCAAAACTGAGATAGACAGGTAGGCAATGCTATATGCTTCTGCAGAAGTTTTTTTTTTAACCTCTACCTGGGAGTTCCCCTTTAATGTAACCCTGTCCTGACTATGCCATTTCTTTCCTTTCTGCTCACACCACCTCAGAAGTCGTGATGCCTCTTCTCCATCCATATGACATCTACAGTAGGTTACTGTGCAAGGGCTCTTGCACACTGAGGAAATCACAAGGATAATTTGCTGTGGATTCCGTCTCTTCCCCCCCACTTCACCAGTCTCATAGGCCGCATTCTATGGTCAGGCGGATTCCACCGTCTGCCCAAAGAAGTGACATGTCAATTTTTTTGGGTGGACAGCTGAATCCGCCCGAGCAGAGAACGGAGTCTATGGAACAGGCGTACAGTCAAGCAGAAGCGCACAAAGAATCTGCTGTGTGATATTCTCAGTGTGCAAGGGCCCTAAATTATCAGCCCAGCATAGCTGGGAAGGGATGAAAAAATCCCTTGTTGCTTGAAAAAGGTTTCATCAAGAAACTGAAACATTGTAATGCACATGATGGGTGAATAAACTCACTATCTTATTCACTATATTTTTGGAGTGCCGCCTTGTTTTCATCATTTTCTGGATCTAAGTGGAGTCTGGGTCTGACTTCGTGGAGGCTGTGCACCCACCTGAGCTGTTGCCACACAGTGCCGTCTACATACATACTTTTGTTGTCTACACTAGGATAAATGTAACATGCTTAATCTGGTTTAACCTTGTACTTTATCCAAACTTAAAAACAGGCAGGCAGAAAAGTTGAGCCTTTTGGGTGTAGACTAATCTAACATTTTAAACCTTACAGGAAGCTACACAGATCATTTTAAAGTATTTGACCAACATGAATCACAGGTCATTAACCAAGCAACTGTTTAATCATGAACCTTAAAATGTACTTTGGGTGGCATAAATGAAACTAAGCCACATTCCATTTCTCAGCATGCATTTGGTTGTAATACTACCAAAGCATTTACAACTCTCCATTCTTTACAGTAGCCTCACCAGCATTTATAATATTTTATAAGGCAACTGCATGGTCTATGTAAAATAAATCCTACTACAATAGCTTGGTGTGGCATTCTTATAACACAATAGCAGTAGGCGTACTTCAATGTCCAACACACATTCTCAAAAGGGTGTTACCAGAGAACATAAAGCCCTGTTATTGGGGGAAACATGGGAAAATGTTACTTGTCAAACATTGAAATTACTGTAATTTACTCCCAAGTTCAAGCATCGGAGCTGGAACCACATCAACCTTTGTATACTTTGTGAATGACAAAAAAAAAAAAATAGATTACACTGTTGAGGAATAACCAGTATTTTGATCTTTATTTTTAGTTGGGCATAGGAACAAGTGATAGGCAGTACCACCATACTGCTTTTCTATATATATATATATATGCTGTAAGTGGGCCACTGTAGTTCCAAGTGTTAGGCAGTTGTTGCAAATCACGATTGAGAACTAGCTGCATGCATGCACAATGTGGTTCCCATTCCTAACAATTCTGCACATTATCCTTGTGAACCATTATTATTATCTCTGCTGTAATAAAAACATTCTGAGAACACAAGTGAAAATAATAGCTCATAAGTTCAGATAGTACTTAGCACTTATACGCTGTAATAGTAAGAAGTCTGTCTGCATGTGGAACCATAAACTCCCCTCAAAACTTCTTGCAGGCTGCATAAACAGAACCATGAACTGATGTACAAGTGGTTGTAATACCTACTAAGCGTCTGCTCCCACATAAAGAGTTCAAACTAGGGTTGAAAGGAAGCATGCAGTGGGTGGAAAGTGGTGTGTCTCTTAGCCTATTGTCCAAGTGGAAATCCTTCAACAGGCTCCATAGTTCTTTTGAGAGTGTCTTGTAGCCTTGGCACCTAACCAAACCCCCTCCCCATGGCAGCCCATCAGCCAAGAAGGTTAGGCACAAAACTGCTTCTTAGCTTTTGGAGAATGACCTTTAGAGGAGGGGGTGGGGGGTATTCAGTGGGCACAGTAACATTTATGGAAGGGATTACAGAGGCTTAGGGACCAGTCATTAACGCTAGTACTATATATCCTTCCTAATGTGCTGTATTAAAAACCACTTAATAAAGCAGTGACCACAGAGTGAATCCAGTAAAATATATGTAACTACAAGTTACATTTAAGCACCACTGAAGGAGGAGCACTTTCAATAAGGATACCTACAAGATGGCCAAGATGGACTAGACTACTTACTGCAAAGAGCACTATGCAACATCTAGAATCAGTCTGGAAAGCTGAATAGAGCACCTGGCATCCAAATGAGGACACAGGGTAAGATGCCATTTGCAAATCAGAATTACTGATAAATTTTTAGTGAAGCTACCTGGCATCAAGAAATAAGGCCAGCTCTTAAGGGGTTATCCAGGAGGGAAGGAGAGAAAAAAAAAAAAAAAAAAAAAGTTACTCTCGTGCACAAACTGCACCATCTCGGCCCTTAGATGGGGTGTACTACAATTCAGTTCCATTCACTTCAATGGAGCTGCAAAACTTACACCCGAACTGACTGCCAGGTTGGTGCAGATTCTGAAAGCAAGAAGCCATGTTTAAGCCTGAATACCCCTTGAAGAGTTTACAGCTTAGCCATCCACCCCATTACAAAGCATCAGTCTATCCAACCCTTGTTAAAAGTGCTTCCAGTGGTCGCGCCCACTAACAGTGCCTCCACCATAAAATAGTACTTTTCACCATAGGTATGTCATTAAGTCATGGATGTTAATGTGGGAAGCAGATTTTGGTAATGGTACTCATGCAGTGAAGTGTAAATACAGGCTATTTCCAATAAAAAGGATAGTTTCGGAATGGCTCTTTATACTAGGGACATTATAACCAAGTGTCATAGAAAACACTTTAACATTAGTAGGAGGTTGGGTAGAGCCCACCCAACCACCTCTTCAGAGACCCATATAAATTAACAGTCAACCATATTATAAACTAAGAAATAAGTGTTATCGCTAATCCCCCCACATGAAACTTAAAGAAACTTCTAATCTACTTAAACTGTATCGATTTTTCAGTTTTTAATGAACTTGTAAACAAACAAAAATGTTCAAAATAAAAACAAAGATATCCCAGATCATGTTTACAGTGATTACATTTCCTAAGCCACTTAAACAAGCTTTAAAGTTGTTAACTAGATTGTGACAAAAACGCTGCAGTTTGCTTTGTACAAGTTATTTCCCATCTTCTAAAGACTAGAACTGCCAAGTTGTGTTTTAAAGGTCTGCACTGTAGAAGATGTCCTTTTTTAAAAAAAACAACAAACAAAAAAAAAAAACACAGAAAGCTCGGTTATATTATCTGCTTAAAATTGTAATCTTTGGTTACACCAGGGACATTTATTGGTTTCAGATTATCAAGAAATGGCAGACTGCTGAGGATGTACATCCAGTTGTTTTTGTCTTACTAGGAAGAGAAGCTGCTACGCCAGTAGATCCTAATAACCTGGAGCCATGTGGTCACCATAATAACCATACAAGGTGACAGACAAGAAATCAAAAATAAAGTTCTCGTTGCTCATTCACTGCAGGGACACCTACTTGTACAGCAAGTGAGCCTTCAATGCAACAGCTAAGAATGTTTTAAGTGTACAACTTAAAAAACACAGAAGTGAAGAAAAAAGTAGATCGGAAGAAACGACTGAGTTTTCTCTTTAGACTTGGGTTGTCACAACTGGCTCTAGGAAGCCACTTCAAGTTGCTCTTCTGAAGTAGAAGTCATAAGCAGTGTAAGGTTCAAGAGGTTAACCATAGGAACAAAAATAAATTGGCATATGCACAATTTCTTCCACCACTCTGTTGAATGCCAGATAACTGAACCACCCGTCCCACGCTTTCAGGGGGGAAAATTGCAATAAAAAAACTGGACACCATGTTTCACTAATCTTAGTGATATTCACAATTATTAACAGCAGCTACAAGTCGGCACATCGACGCCGCAGGTAGCCAGTTTAGACTGAAATTAAGTTCCTTTTACACCAAGTAAATGGTCTCCCACAACAACTGGCAAGTGTACATATGAACTAAAAATCTCTAGGCTTTAAGGGAGTGATGGGTCCAGCTCGTGCCAGGAACTGCAATGTCCGCTCCTTGCGTGTTCAAAATCCTGTTAGAGAGAGGGGAAAAAGACAAGATTTACCAACTTACATTGAGTGAACTGCAAAATGTCACACAGTGGATGACCACAAGCAAGACCAGCGATGAAGTGAAGGGGAAGACTAATCTTTACACTTATACACTAAATACGCACCTTCACAAGATGATGGCTTTCACATAATACCTGCTTATATTTCTCCAGACTGGTCTCACACATTTTGTTCAGAAAGTAAAGTAGGACAATGAGGAATGGAGAAGGGGGAGGCCCGAGAGATGTGAACAGCAGGGTTTCTTATTGCCATCATGTTTTTTTCCCCCCTGAAACGGGAGCCCATTACATAGGCCATTCCTAAAGCACTGCAATAGCCTTATACAGGATAGCAATAGTTGTCTACAAACACTACCTGTAAAGGGTCTTGGGGCAGTCTGGTGACCTCAACAGGCACACTGTGCTGGCACTATATGAAGATGAAGCAGTGTCCAGGAACCCCATCACTTTACTAAGCACTAACTAACCTTCATTAAACAAGGACCCTTTCTAAAGCTCGAGATGCAGATAACTAGCTAGAGTGCCATCTACTTGCACCTGTAGTTTTTTTACTTGATGTTTTATTGATGCTACATACCTGACTGAGCTCTCCCCTAGAATCCCACTAGATTCTGTACTTTTACACCAGGGTGCACTCACCTGTATCATTCAAAAGCTGCACTGATATCCATGAAATGCAGGGAAAGGAAAATAGCAGCATCCTGCTTACTGCATGAAAAGGAAGTAGCAGTCCTCTGAGAGATATCTTTCTAAACTATGGTGACAAGCCTGTCTACCCTAATAGCAGGACTGCAGGCAGAGGAATACCTCATCTGTGAAAATGGAATCTCACTCTGAAACCACATTGTGGCTGTGTAGTTCTGTTAAAGGGGTACTCTGGGCCGGGAAGTAGTTTGGTGGATCGCCAGGGAGGCGGTGGGTATTGGAGTCCCGCCTCGGCCGCTGAATAGCAGAGCTGCCTTGAGATGTCATGTCTCATGCGGCAGCTCTGACCAGGAAGCGGCCGAGGGATGGGAGTACCGGGCGACGCGATCCAGGCACCAGCACTGGAACGGGAGAGGTAAGTGTCCTCCGGCTTCAATTTCCACCCCCTCCACGGCGATTCACCGTAACACCCCCCGGCCCGGAGTACCCCTTTACCCTTTCCTGCATGAGGACGTAACTGTATGTCCTCGCACGGGTGCGGGCGTTCAGAGCGGGGCCGCGCGGCGAACCCGCTCTGAACCGCGGCTGTCCCGGGTGCCGCTTGTAGCCCGGGACCCCCGGTATTAGCGGGCACGGTCCGATCGCCGTGCCCGCTAAAACAGTAATCAGATGCAGCTGTCAAACATGACAGCTGCATCCGATTACCGAATACAGCATTTCCCTGGTGTCTAGTGGCGGAGATCGCTCCTCCGGGTGATCTCAGTTACTGCTGCCGGCCGGGGACCGCTCCAAGATGGCGCCGTCCCCGGCTCGGCACTCGTTTGTTTTCGGCTGCAGCAGCCAAAAGCAAACAAGTGCCGATCTCATTGATCTTTGCTGTATAACTATACAGCAAAGATCTCAATGAGAGATCAAAGTGTATATACTAGAAGTCCCCCAGGGGGGCTTCTAGTATGTGTAAAAATAATAATAAAAAAAAAAAAAGTGTTGTCATTAGTAAAAAGTCCCCTCCCCCAATAAAAGTCTGAATCCCCCCCCCCTTTTCCCAGGTTTTAAATAAAAAGTAAATAAATAAACAAACATGTTTGCTATCGCTGCGTGTGTAATCGCCCGAACTATTAATCACATTCCTGATCTCGCACGGTAAACGGCGTCAGCGCAAAAAAATCCCAAAGTGCAAAATTGCGCATTTTTGGTTGCATCAAATCCAGAAAAAATGTAATAAAAAGCAATCAAAAAGTCGTATATGCGCAATCAAGGTATCAATAGAAAGTAAATATCATGGCGCAAAAAATGACACCTCATACAGCCCCATAGACCAAAGGATAAAAGCGCTATAAATATTGGAATAGAGCGATTTTAAGGAACGTATATTTGTTAACAATGGTTTGAATTTTTTACAGGCCATCAGATACGATTAAAACAATATATAACATGTATAACTTATATTGTAACGACTTGAGGAACATATATAACAAGTCAATTTTACCCCAGGGCGAATGGCATAAAAACACATTCCCCCAAATAAAAAAAAAAAAATGCAATTTTTTTTTTTCCCCTTCAATTTCCCCACACCGAATTTTTTTCTGGTTTCGTACTATACTTTATGCAAAAATTCAGCCTGTCATTGCAAAGTAAAATTAGTGACGCAAAAAATAAGGGCTCATGTGGGTCTGTAGGTGTAAAAAATGCAAGTGCTATGGCCTTTTAAGCACAAGGAGGAAAAAACGAAAAAGCAAAAATGAAAATTAGCCTGGTCCCGAAGGGGTTAAGGGACAAAAAACAAAAAAAACACAGGCTCGTGTGTAGTTAGTCTACAGGGAGAGCCATGATTCAGCAGTGTGTGGGAGGGCATAGTAAGACTCATGCAAAAAGCTGTTTAAACACAGAAAACCATCCATCCCTGAACCAAATATCGCACAGTACTGTGTGTAGCTTAGTAGGCATGCCAGGTCTACCAGGTTATCTGTGCTACCCTACCTAAACGAATAGGACTGGGAATACTAAGCTCGGGGGGGGGGGGGGGGGGGGGGGGGAAGAACTAATGTTTCCTACCATCTGCATCTCTAACAATCTAATGTCTAGTGTGGCTTTTAAAGGTAACCTAGCAGTCGGTTATAGATTCTAATAGTGCTCAGACAAGGAGGCTGCACATAGGGCTGGGCGGTATACCGCGAAAATCCCTGGTGTCTGTTAACCGACCAACTTTTCCAGGACGGTATCTGCGGTATTACCCCTCCCTCACCCTGCCGCATTCTACGCCCGCTCAGCTCCCTTGCGTCCCCGCTCCTAACCTGCTTGGGTTCAAGGGTGCACATATACTATTAAGGCAGGGGTTCCCCCATCCCCTGCCCTGCAGAAGTCTGACAGCTCGCAGCAGCGCATCCCCCCCCCCCCCCCCCCCCCGCACAGCTGCTGACCCGCTCCCCATATCCGATCTCCTGGCAGCCACCTCCCCCTACCCCGGACAGCCGCTGACCCACTCCCCATACCGATCCTCCCGGCAGCCACCTCCCACAACCCCGTACAGCCGCTGACCCGCTCCACATATCCGCAGGGACCACGTGATTGACGGCATCGCTGCGCTGGAGCTGTATAGTGAGGTGTGGGGTCGCAGTGCAGACCCCCGATCCCACTATACAGCTCCACCACCTGCAGTGACGCCGTATATCACGCGGTCCCTGTGGCCGCCTCCTCCTCCAGAGACCAGGGACCTGCGTGTGTGTGTGGCAGGGAGGGCCGGGTATGTGCCTGTACTTAGCGGGGTGACAGGGCCGGAGGAGATACTGCCCCCCCCTTCTGCCCAGATCAGCCCCTGTCCCCCCCCCCCCCCCAACAGAATTCATGGGGCACCATGCTCCACCCCCAGCTATCTGTTATGATCCTCTAATACACATGAATGATCAGCTTAGCTGAGTGTGCATGTGTTTTTAATGGAGAATCTGCATAGCTGTATACCTGTGTATATACACATGTCTTGTAGTGTGTACATACATAATACTGCCACTACAGGACATGTATATATGGGTATACAGCTATGTACACACTAGAGGACGTGTATATACTGGTATACAGCTATCTACACATTACAGGACGTGTATACATAGATATACAGCTATGTAGTACATAGCTGTATACCTGTATATACACATCATGCAGTGTGTACATAGTTGTATAACTGTGTATACACATCCTGTAGTGGCTGTATACCTGTATATACAGGTCCAGGTCTCTGCCAAGATCCCCAAATAATAATAAATAATATAATGACAATAGACTAAACAGCCCAGCCTTGTGTTCATGCTCAGTGAGTTACTTAAAAAAAAAAAAAATTATATAATATATATATATATATATATATATATATTTACTTTAAAACAAAATATCCCCAGGTTGGCACGGTCAAGTGGGTGTGGCTTGAAAAAGGGTGTGGCTTACCTAAGGGGCATGTCATAATCATCGTCCGTTATAGTTACCCCGGCTACATGTACAATTAATCGCGGTAATGATTTAGGCCAATATCACCCAGCCCTAGCTACATCAGGGTGGATTTGATTTAAATCTAACTGATTTAAATCACAATTTTAAAATCACTAGTCAGTAAGGCTTGATTTAAATCAAAGTTTCTACCTAAACTAGTTCTTGCTATTTTAACATGCAAGTAGATGAAGATTTTTAGAATCACTTTTTATATTACTTTTTTCTCCCCAGTTTAATGGGTTAATCATTCATATTTAAACACCACTGTTCTGTTGTACTTAGGAAGGAGAAAAATAATCCTGACCTTAAAGCGTAACTGTCATTTCAGGGTCATTTTTCTGAAAACATTAAATATCAACAGTACAAGCAATTTTAAGAAACTCTGTAATAGGTTTTATGTACTAAAAGAGTTTCCTTCTGTACTGAAAAAGCAATCTCTCAGCCTCCCCCCTCACTGCAGAAGAAGCAGGATTTCTGTCTCCATTATGTGGCTATGGAGAGGGGAGGGGCTGTTAGGAGTGACTGAGCACAGAGGATTTCTGCAAAGCACAACACCCTGCAAACTTCTCTCAGTAAGTTCATAGATAAGCACTGACCTTTCTGACCCCAGAATCCTGCGTTTTAGCTGCCCAGAGAGTCTACAAACAGCTGACCTTCATGTCACCTCTTCCTGCTCCCTCATCTCCCTCAGCCCCTCCCCCCTTCATAGGCTTACAATGGAGAGAGCAGAACCAGTCTTCACTGGCTTCTCTGTAATGAAGACGTGTTTGCCTGATAATGCACAGATAAGAAGTCGGGGGGGGGGGGGGGGGGGGGGGGGGGGGCTGGGAGATTGCTTCTTGAGTACAGAAGGAGTCTTTTTTGGCTGATGAAACCTATTACAGAGTTTCTTAAAATCGCTTATACTACTGATTTCTGCAAAAAAAAAAAAAACATGACAGTTACGCTTTAACCCCTTAAGGACAGAGCCAATTTCGATTTTTGCGTTTTCGTTTTTTCCTCCTTGTGCTTAAAAGGCCATAGCACTTGCATTTTTCCACCTAGAAACCCGCATGAGCTCTTATTTTTTGCGTCACTAATTGTACTTTGCAATGACAGGCTGAATTTTTGCATAAAGTACACTGCGAAAAAAATTCAAAGTGTGGTGAAATTGAAAAAAAAAACCAACGCATTTTATTTGGGGGAAATGTGTTTTTACGCCATTCGCCCGTAACTGACTTGTTATGGATGTTCCTCAAGTCGTTACGATTAAAACGATATGTAACATGTATAACTTATATTGTATCTGATGGCCTGTAAAAAATTCAAACCTTTGTCAACAAATATACGTCACTTAAAATCGCTCCATTCCCAGGCTTATAGCACTTTTATCCTTTGGTCTATGGGGCTGTGTGGGGTGTCATTTTTTGCGCCATGATGTAATCTTTCTATCGGTATCTTGATTGCGCATATACGACTTTTTGATCGCTTTTTATTACAATTTTTCTGGATTTGATGCGACCAAAAAAGCACAATTTTGCACTTTGGGATTTTTTTGCGCTGATGGCGTTTACCGTGCGAGATCAGGAATGTGATTAATTAATAGTTTAGGCGATTACGCACGCGGCGATACCTGGATAACCTGGAAAAAGGGGGGTGATTCAGACTTTTATTAGGGGAGGGGGCTTTTTACTATTACCAACACTTTTTTTTTAACTTTTACACTTATACTAGAAGCCCCTAGGGGGGCTTCTAGTATAAGTGCTTTGATCTCTCATTGAGATCTCTGCAGCATAGATATGCTGCAGAGATCCATGAGATAGGCACTCGTTTACTTCCGGCTGCTGCAGCCGGAAGTAAACGAGTGCCGAGCCGGGGACGGCGCCATCTTGGAGCGGTCCCCCGGCTGGCTTCAGTTACGGAGATCGCTCCTCCGGGATGTTATCTCCCCACTAGACACCAGGGATGACGCTGCTTCCGGTAATCGGATGCAGCTGTCAACTTTGACAGCTGCATCTGATTACTGTATTAGCGGGCACGGCGATTGGACCGTGCCCGCTAATACCTGCGGTCCCGGGCTACAAGCGGCACCCGGGACCGCAGCAGTTCAGAGCGCGGCCCCGCTCTGAACGTCCCTAACGGCATCAGGGCGTAAATATACGCCCTATGTCGTTAAGGGGTTAATAACAACTTAAATAGATTTATTCAACTGAAACAATAACATTACAGCATAAGTTATGTGCTTAAACATCCATGTTTGTTAACGAATTTGGCTAAACAAAATATATATATTAAGAACACATGACAAACTTAAATAATACTGTCCCTGCTGTCCTCTGTAGCTCACTTGTCGTCATCTTCATCATCATCTTCTTTGTTCCTATTTATAATTTGGCAAAGAAAAACAAGCTTTCCTCCCTCATTGGGTCCCAACCGATCTCTCAATTTAGAATGAATGAGTCCAAAGGAAGAGAATATTCTTTCAACGCCTGCAGAAGAAGCTACTGCTGTTAAAAGTGAAATCATTACTTGAACAGTCTCTAAATCCAAGCGCTTAAGTGACTTCCACCAGTTTACTGATGTGACCTTCAAGAAAAATATGTTTGCTGAAGATATTTTAAGGAATGGTTCCCCCTTAGCTCTGAAGTTTATTATAGTTGGCATTAAAGATGGATGATTGCTGGATACCCATGTCATAGCTAACTCCTCTTCCTCAGCACTTAGGTTTTGACCCTGATATTGGATTTGACAATATTTGCCAAAAAATCAGCTGGAGTCAGTGCTTGTCCCATTCGTTTGTTTACTGCTTGTAATTTAATTCTGTCCATGTGTAGTTCTGTTAAGTGTTCACTCAGTTCCTTCCAAATTTCAACAGCATCCGCAATAAAACAGCTATTTTTCTGTATTTTGTTTAAAGCTTGAGAGATTGGTTTCAGGAAGCTCAGCATATGTTCAACATTTCTCTTAAGCCCAATGTTGAGGATTTTGGCCGTGACTGTGCCATCTATTTTATCTCGATTTTCTTCACAAAGTGTCATCAGAATAGGCCAGTTTTTGATATACTGCTGAAAACAGTCCACCACAGAGTTCCATCTAACATCTTGTGGGAGCGTTAGCTTAGTTCCACCCATCCTTTTCAGAGCTGCTGCAGAAAAATGATTATTACGGAAGTATTTAGCAATTTCAACAACATTAGCCTTTACTTCTGGAACACTTAAAGGGGTATTCCAGGGAAAATCAATAATTTAGCAAAGGAAAGGGTTAACCAAGGTTAACACTTTCCTAATATACTTACCTGTTGTTTTTTGGCCCCCCAAGGAGATCTCCGGTCCGGCCACGTGATCTTGCAGCTTGTGGCTCGGATCCTCTTCCCCTTCCGGTTCGGTGACGTCACCCAGCCGGCGTCGCTCTCCGTCTCATTAGCAGCAGAGCACTGAACCCTGACTGGCTTGGTAGCGTGCAGCCAATCAGGGATCAGTGCTCTGCATCCCCACACGCTTCAGAGTGGGGGTCCCCTGAGGCTGCAGTAAATTATCAGGGGTCGTCGGGCTCAGTGCCGGTCACCAGTTACATGGGCCGGCACTGCACTACAGCAGGTGAATGCGGGGTCTGGCGTCAATCATCACTCCGCAGAACCCCCCCCCCCCCCACACACACCTTGTCAGCGATGCCGACCGAGTCCCGGGAGGGGATGCGGCGGGCGGCATTACTTCATTCATAGCTACCAGACACCTGGCTGCCCGCCGCATCCCTTCCCCCCAGGGACTCAGGGTCGGCATCGGTGGGGAAGTAATGTGTATCGGCTGCTGATCCCCCCCGGCCCCCCCTCCCTGTGTCCCTGTCAGAGATCGCTCACCCCCACCCCCGGAGCGTGCTGCTGGCCCCGATCTCTGCACTGGTCTGAAGCACCTGTACTCAGCTGACAGGCTCTGTGTACGGAGAAGACAGAAATCTCTCCTGACTCACTCACACAGCGCCTGTCAGCTGAGTACAGGTGCTTCAGACCAGTGCCGAGATCGGGGCAAGCAGCACGCTCCGGGGGTGGGGGTGAGCGGGGATCAGCAGCCGATAAACATTACTTCCCCACCGATGCCGACCCTGAGTCCCTGGGGGGAAGGGATGCGGCGGGCAGCCGGGTGTCTGGTAGCTATGAATGAAGTAATGCCGCCCGCCGCATCCCCTCCCGGGACTCGGTCGGCATCGCTAACAAGGTGTGTGTGTGTGTGTGTGTGTGGGGGGGGGGGGGGTTCTGCGGAGTGATGATTGACGCCAGACCCCGCATTCACCTGCTGTAGTGCAGTGCCGGCCCATGTAACTGGTGACCGGACCAGAGATCTCCTTGGGGGGCCAAAAAACAACAAGTATATTAGGAAAGGGTTAACCTTGGTTAACCCTTTCCTTTGCTAAATTATTGATTTTCCCTGGAATACCCCTTTAAGTCTTTGGCTAAGAGGTGCAGCAAATGAGCACTGCAACCATATGTTATTAGCAGCTTTGTATTCCCTCCCTGCTCTTCTAAATCTCTTCTCATCTTGGATACTTTTGCAGCATTGTCAGTGATCAAACTGCGTACTAGACATTTGAATTTTTGTTCACATGTCGTTATAGCTTTTACTGCCACTTCTTGTAAGTATTCTGCTGTGTGTGCATTTCCTGACGTATCAGTTGTTTGTGCAAGGAAGACTTTACCTTCTTCTGTTATACAAGCACATACAATAGGATCATTGTGGACATTACTCCACCCATCAATACTTAGGTTAACAATTTTACCCTCCAGAGCTGTTGCACATTGCTCCATTTCTCTGTCACACACTTGATCCAGCAGTTTCCCTGCAACATCAGCTGGGTGGACTGTATCCTGGTCTCAGTGACTGAACCATATTAATGAAATGTGGGTTCTCAGTCAGACAGAACGAAGAGTTTATTGCATAAATAAACTGGGCAATTTTTTCATCAATCAACTCTTTCTAATCTGCTAGTTCTTATCACAAACCTATCTATGGTGGTTCCAGGAGGTAAAGGTTTTTTCTTCCTTTTGGGTGATGGTGATATGTGGCTGTGGGTGTCTGATGATGCTGCTGCTAATAAAGCACTATCCTGGATGGATACCTCTGAAACTGTAGAACAGGATGATGGTGATCTTGGAGGTGGATAGTTTCCAGAATCCATGAATTCCCCTAAACAAAAAGTGTCAATGCTGTTATTTTATTGTTTATACAATTTCTGCTTATTGTACACAACACATCACTGCCCTAAAAGGAATATTTGTTTTTCTTCATCCTAACTGTACCAAATGACAGTAGCATGCAGTAATAAGAAATATAATTTCTCACACATGACAGTTCAGTCTTTAGAAATAGAATTCAATAAAAATGTTTACCAACCTGAAGATCCTGCCTGTTCAGAAGTGCTTCTTTGGTCATCTTCATCACCGCACTTCTCATGATGTTGCCTCATTCGCGCCACTAGGCCTTGCATCTCTTTGTTGCATCGTTTGCATTTTGCACGCATGCCTGCCTTACCGATAGGCGAAGGAGCGTCATTAAAATATTCCCAACTGGGTCTCTTTTACGGGCTGCTGCCATTATAAGGAAAGAATGTAATAAACCTCAGATCGTACACACAAACATATCCAGACTATGCTGCAGTATTGTGCTCAAAGTTTCACTTTTCATTTTCTTGTCTGCTTGCCCTTCCTCCTCCTTATACTTAAATTCACGTTCTTCTTGTGTTGTGCAGATCTATTCCACTCCAAACAATCAGAAACCTATTGTCTAACTTCTTGGACTTGACACTGAAGGGGTTGATTCTGTATTCATAGGTTTGTAGAACAATAGGATTAAGGTCTTTTTCTCGACTCTGTTCATGTTGTAACATTTTTGCTGTGAAGAAGAGGCTGGGACCTCTGCGGAGTCAAATTCAGTTTTGAGAACTGCGTAAGTAAAGCGAGCGTCTGATGATATAGGAGAGAAACTGCCCACTAATCCTACAGAAACCTCTGGAAGAGCATGGCATTGTGAATGTTACACATATACAGCCTTTATTCTACAGAGTTAAACAACTCAGCTTTATCTCATGATGGAAGAACCTTTGGATGGTAAAATATTGTCCTCAAAAAGCAGTTTATTGTAAAAAAAAAAATCCGATTTAAATAAAAAAAAAAAAAGATTTTTCTTTAATTTTTTTTAAAAACATTGATTTTTATCCACCCTGACATACACCCTGTTCTCGAGTCAGTGGTCATCTATGCCTGTAGCAGACATTAAACATGTTGCTGTCCACAGGTCTGCTGCACTACCAGCAAACTTCAGTGAAGCTTTCAGCGGAAAGAGAATGGAAATCTGACCAGGGCTGGGTATAATGCAGAATAAGTGTTCAGAAGGAGGCTGAGCTAAACCGCTCACAAATGATGCCGCTCTGAATCCTTACATTGACCTCGAAGCAAAGCCTATAAAGGCTAGTTTGTGCAGGAAACGACTTGTTGTGGCACCATTTTTTGCACAACTTCTGCTCCTGGTGCTGTTGCTAGGGATTATAGATTGTGTCCTATAGTCTTATACAAGATTAGTATTATTCAGCTTTATTTCTGTAATGGCCTTCAGAAAGATTCTAAATCCTGAGAGTATCCTGACTATGACCAAGTCATACAGATTTCTTCTGCACCCTTAAGTTGACTTGGTGTGGTTCCATGTATTGGTCAGAATTTTTTGTGTAGACAGAGCTTAAAGAGTCACTGTCGTATTTTTTTTTTTGCAGAAATCAATAGTCCATGCGATTTTAAGAAACTTTGTAATTGGGTTTATTAGCCAAATCTGCCATTATCTGCATGTAAAAAACCTTTTCCCAGGTCCCCCCCTCCTTCCTCTTTTTCATCCACTCTGAAAAATCTGAAAATTGTGACTTGTTGCAGGAGACGTCCCCTGTCTGCTCTAGGGAGAGGGGAGGGGGGAGGGGGAAGGAGGGAGTTAGCCGGCAGCAGAAAGCAGATAACAGAGGATTACAGGCACGGAGCTGGGTGACAGCTGTAATCCGAGTTGTCCTGTTTTGGTCTTTTCTTTAGCGCTCTCCATAGGAGAACAATGAAGACAGGGGGGAGAGCTTCAAACTGCTTTTTCATGATAAAAATGCATTTTTCGGATAATAAACCCAATTACAAAGTTTCTTAAAATCGCCTGGACTATTGATTTCTGCAAAAAAAAAAAAAAAATTCACGACAGTGACACTAAGCCCAGATAATTGGATTTCATTGGAAAAGCAGACATGTATTACCCTTCCTTTAAGCAGTTGCATCTTTCTTTGTAACTCTTCTAGTTCTATTTGTTCTACACAAGATGTACATTTTTATTGGTGGCATAAACATTCAATCCACTCCCTGCATGGGCAAGCTAAGAGAGATCAACCGTAACAAGGGCACCTTTTCTAAAACAAAGTTTATTCTTGGTCTGGTCACCTTGGGCTGGTAACCTGTGCATACTTCTAGTCAGCTTTCTGATCTCACACAAGGCATCTGGTCATCTTCCCCCAAAGTGTTTTATTTTTATCCAAGATAAAGTAGCCCAGCTAGTTTTTAAATGAAGAGTGAACTAAAACTTTATTGTAGAAGTGAATGTCAAGCGTCCTAGGATGTATTTGCTTAGGCTCCACCTTTTGTTGCACCATATGGAATTTGTCTTCCATTGCCGGTCAGGGTTTCCTAGCTACAGTGTTTTGTTGGCACTTGTGTCCATGGTGCTGACAATGAATGTCATGTATTATTGATGCAAAGATAATGATGGATCATCCAGCTCAGTGGAACAATTGCCTGCAAACTGGCGCTTAGTTTCCTGATATCAGCAAAACGTTCCGTTTTTAGTCTCAAGGCATCTAGAGAAGTAAATTTCCACTTTCTGCAGTGCCTTTTTATGCAGTTCTATTGCAATATTTCCTTTTCTCTCATGCAGAATTTTACTGTATAAAGAGGGAGTTGGGGCTGTATAGGATTAAGGTTGGGCTTGACCTGTCACCACTCCTGCCCTGTAGTTTAGGAAATGCAGTGCCCATAAAAAAAAATTTTTATGGCTCTGGGATCTGCCGTTCCTGTTCTTAAAGAAATCAAGTGGGTATTACCAATTGTGGCACGTCCGTACACTGATTGACGCTATGCAACCAGAGGTGACAGTGCTAGACTTTGTAGGACACATCCCTACCTGGTAATTCCCACTATCGTGTCATACATTTCTAGTAAGAATAACAAAGGCAAAGCACAGAGCTATGAGAAAAGACGTTCCAGAAGTGAGTGAGTGTGTGTGTGTGTCTCTCATATATATATAAAAT
This sequence comes from Dendropsophus ebraccatus, assembly GCF_027789765.1. NCBI lineage: Eukaryota > Metazoa > Chordata > Amphibia > Anura > Hylidae > Dendropsophus > Dendropsophus ebraccatus. Next base: position 69,257,685 of record NC_091454.1, read on the forward strand.
CTATATCTAATGAGAATATTAGTATAGGCCAAGAGACAGTTTTCTTCGACTCAATCCACTGGTGCAAAACCTTGAAGTTTAAGGAAATCTAACAGTGTGCTGCAGTGTTATTGAGTAATTTTAACAGTATTAATATACTATGGCCATTCCTCTAGCCCTCAGACTCCTGCTAATGAACATTGAGCCGGCTTTCTACTGTGATCTACTCTTACTTTGGGCCAAATATTCATCAGTAGGTGTCCTGTAGGAGCTGGTGGGTTGGCAGATGGTGCACTCAGGGCTAAAGGATCCCAACCAGTCTACTAAACACCACTATGTAGATCAGGGTGGATAAAAATCAATGTTTTTTTTTTTTTAAATAAAAAAAAATAGGATTTTTTTTATTTAAATCAGATTTTTTACAATAAACTGCTTTGTGAGGACAATATTTTACCATCCAAAGGTTCTTCCATCATGAGATAAAGCTGAGTTGTTTAACTCTGTAGAATAAAGGCTGTATATGTGTAACATTCACAATGCCATGCTCTTCCAGAGGTTTCTGTAGGATTAGTGGGCAGTTTCTCTCCTATATCATCACAGACGCTCGCTTTACTTACGCAGTTCTCAAAACTGAATTTGACTCCGCAGAGGTCCCAGCTTCTTCACAGCAAAAATGTTACAACATAAACAGAGTCGAGAAAAAGACCTTAATCCTATTGTTCTACAAACCTATGAATACAGAATCAACCCCTTCAGTGCCAAGTCCAAGAAGTTAGACAATAGGTTTCTGATTGTTTGGAGTGGAATAGATCTGCACAACACAAGAAGAATGTGAATCTAAGTATAAGGAGGAGGAAGGGCAAGCAGACAAGAAAATGAAAGTGAAACTTTGAGCACAATACTGCAGCATAGCCACAGACGGACAAGTCTGGATATGTTTGTGTGTACGATCTGAGGTTTATTACATTCTTTCCTTATAATGGCAGCAGCCCGTAAAAGAGACCCAGTTTGGGAATATTTTAATGACGCTCCTTCGCCTATCGGTAAGGCAGGCATGCGTGCAAAATGCAAACGATGCAACAAAGATGCAAGGCCTAGTGGCGCGAATGAGGCAACATCATGAGAAGTGCGGTGATGAAGATGACCAATGAAGCACTTCTGAACAGGCAGGATCTTCAGGTTGGTAAACATTTTTATTGAATCCTATTTCTAAAGACTGAACTGTCATGTGTGAGAAAAATTATATTTCTTATTACTGCATGTTACTGTCATTTGGTACAATTATGATGAAAAACAAATATTCCTTTTGGGGCAGTGATGTGTTGTGTACAATAAGCAGAAATTGTATAAACAATAAAATAACAGCATTGACTTTTTGTTTAGGGGAATTCATGGATTCTGGAAACTATCCACCTCCAAGATCACCATCATCCTGTTCTACAGTTTCAGAGGTATCCATCCAGGATAGTGCTTTATTAGCAGCAGCATCATCATCAGACACCCACAGCCACATATCACCATCACCCAAAAGGAAGAAAAAACCTTTACCTCCTGGAACCACCATAGATAGGTTTGTGATAAGAACTAGCATATTAGAAAGAGTTGATTGATGAAAAAATTGCCCAGTTTATTTATGCAATAAACTCTTCGTTCTGTCTGACTGAGAACCCACATTTCATTAATATGGTTCAGTCACTGAGACCAGGATACAGTCCACCCAGCTGATGTTGCAGGGAAACTGCTGGATCAAGTGTGTGACAGAGAAATGGAGCAATGTGCAACAGCTCTGGAGGGTAAAATTGTTAACCTAAGTATTGATGGGTGGAGTATTGATGGGTGGAGTAATGTCTACAATGATCCTATTGTATGTGCTTGTATAACAGAAGGTAAAGTCTTCCTTGCACAAACAACTGATATGTCAGGAAATGCACACACAGCAGAATACTTACAAGAAGTGGCAGTAAAAGCTATAACAACATGTGAACAAAAATTCAAATGTCTAGTACGCAGTTTGGTCACTGACAATGCTGCAAATGTATCCAAGATGAGAAGAGATTTAGAAGAGCAGGGAGGGAATACAAAGCTGCTAATAACATATGGTTGCAGTGCTCATTTGCTGCACCTCTTAGCCAAAGACTTAAGTGTTCCAGAAATAAAGGCTAATGTTGTTGAAATTGCTAAATACTTCCGTAATAATCATTTTTCTGCAGCAGCTCTGAAAAGGATGGGTGGAACCAAGCTAACGCTCCCACAAGATCTTAGATGGAACTCTGTGGTGGACTGTTTTCAGCAGTATATCAAAAACTGGCCTATTCTGATGACACTTTGTGAAGAAAATCGAGATAAAATAGATGGCACAGTCACGGCCAAAATCCTCAACATTGGGCTTAAGAGAAATGTTGAACATATGCTGAGCTTCCTAAAACCAATCTCTCAAGCTTTAAACAAAATACAGAAAAATAGCTGTTTTATTGCGGATGCTGTTGAAATTTCGAAGGAACTAAGTGAACACTTAAAAACAGAACTACACATGGACAGAATTAAATTACAAGCAGTAAACAAACAACTGGGACAAGCACTGACTCCAGCTGATTTTTTTGGCAAATATTGTCAATATCCAATATCAGGGTCAAAACCTAAGTGCTGAGGAAGAGGAGTTAGCTATGACATGGGTATCCAGCAATCATCCATCTTTAATGCCAACTATAATAAACTTCAGAGCTAAGGGGGAACCATTCAAGAAAAATATGTTTGCTGAAGATATTTTAAGGAAGGTCACACCAGTAAACTGGTGGAAGTCACTTAAGCGCTTGGATTTAGAGACTGTTCAAGTTATGATTCCACTTTTAACAGCAGTAGCTTCTTCTGCAGGCGTTGAAAGAATATTCTCTTCCTTTGGACTCATTCATTCTAAATTGAGAAATTGGTTGGGACCCAATAAAGCAGGAAAGCTTGTTTTTCTTTGCCAGATTACAAATAGGAACAAAGAAGATGATGATGAAGATGACTACAAGTGAGCTACAGAGGACAGCAGGGACAGTAGTATTTAAGTTTTTCATGTGTTCTTAAAATGTATATATTTTATTTAGCCAAATTAGTTAACAAACATGATGTTTGTTTAAGCACATAACTTATGCTGTAATGTTGTTGTTTCAGTTTAATAAATTTTAATTGTTATTAAGGTCAGGATTATTTTTCTCCTTCCTAAGTACAACAGAACAGTGGTGTCCAAATATGAATGATTAACCCATTAAACTGGGGAGAAAAAAGTAATATAAAAAGTGATTCTAAAAATCTTCATCTACTTGCATGTTAAAATAGCAAGAACTAGTTTAGGTAGAAACTGATTGAAATCAAGCCTTACTTAGTGATTTAAATCAAATCCACACTGTATGTATAGACATGGCATTAACAAAAACTGGTCTTGCTCAGGAAATACACCATAAATTACAATTTTCAAATTTTACAAAACAGACAAAAGAGTGGTTAAGACAACAGTTAAATGGTTTGCATGGAAAACTGTGACTGTTTACAGTATTAAACAATGAAAACATTCATCCAACCAAATGAAAACCCATAAAATACTAGTGTTCCACATTTAATAAGGATCACTTTTTTTTTTTTTTTTTTAAGGGGTAGTTCACTAAAAATGTTTCTTTCACATCAACTGGTGCCACAGATTTGTAATGTACTTCTATTAAAAACAAAAAACAAAAAAAAAAAAACTAATCTTCCATTACTTATCACCTACTGTATTTCCTGCTAAGCAGCTAAGTAAATGAGCGCAGATCTAGCAGATTGGTGTTCATTTACATTACTGATGGGGCTGTGTAATATGGCGCCAAAAAGGGAGGATATAAGAAGACTAGTTACCTTTCCATTTCCACTACATAGGTGATAAACGATAACATGGTTGCTGTCTGACTGCAGTCTGCTCAGGTGTCTCAGTCAGTGTTAAGTCCCTAAATGAAACAGAGCACATGACTGACTAATGCCCCATTTGGACGTCTAGCCATGATCTTGTGGCCAGAGAGGGAACAAGTGACCGAAGTGCCCCATTCTGGCACATGTTGGGCGTCCCAGAGGTCAGAACTAGACCAATATAGCAATCACCATTTATCCTGTGGATAGGTAGACAAAATAATCCTGGCTGAAGCCTTAAAGAGGACCTGTCACCCCCCGTGCCGGGGTGACAGGCTCCCGACCCCGTTAGATCCCCCTATACTCATATGATCTCGCCGGGTCCCGCTTCCTGAGCCGGTCGGGTCACAGAGATTTTAGCGCCCGAAGCCCGGCGCGCGCTGAGAGACGAGTCCGATGCCCATAGAGAATGACGGAGCATCTGACTCCCCATTCATTCTCTATGGGCATCTGACTCAGCTGTCAGCGCGGGCTTCGCGCGCTGAAATCTCCGTGACCCTACTGGCTCAGGAAGCGGGACCCGGCGGGATCACGTGAGTATAGGGGGATCTAACAGGGGGTCGAAAGCCTGTCACCCTGGCACAGGGAGGGGGGGGGGGGGGGGGGGGGGGGGGGGGGGGGGGGGGGGGGGGGGGGGGGCACAGAAGAAAGGTGTCCTTTAAGTATTTACTTTAACAGTAATTATAGTTTGTATGAAATGTACTTCACACCAGCATGCCTTACTTTGAGCTTGTCCCAGTGCATGCTATATAGTGTTACATTCACTGTTTTCCCACGCCCAGAAACTACTGAATAACCACCAAAACGCATCTTGGGTAGGTTACACTAACAACCCACGTAGTTTGAAAGTAGTTTTAAAGGGGTTTCAAGGGGTGCCCGGGATGTCCAATAGTCAGTAAAAGTTGCCAACATTGTGGTGACATTGTGCAGCTATGAGATGATCGAGGATTGTCTTGAAAGACATAACTCCGAGACACGCAGAGGATGTAAGTGGAGCAACAGGTAAGCAAACCCAGACAAGAATAGTAGACAGACAAGTCAATTTTAGCAGGTTTCCAGCAGCCCTACCTTCCCCATCCCTCCAACACACAAGTCAAATGACGTCTCAGCCACACACAGTTTACCATTTCATCAGAAATATGCAAATGGTTGCTCAGGGCTATATTCTCTGTGCACATTATGCTTAAAGCACACATGACTCAGCACCTTAAAACAGTCACAGTTTCCCAGCAATTTAGAGAAAGAGTCCAACACCAAAATTTACAAGGCCGATATCAAGCAGGGACCTGAAGCATCCCACAAGACCCTTTTGCAACAGAAAGGCTGAAAGAAAATACCACGGAGATTACAGCAGCAAGGAAGAGATCTAAGCTCCAAATAATCCATGAAAGTGTTAGGTCCAGGAATGTGAACCAAGAGACGGCTCCGCATTCACACCACCAAAAACTGGTCCCACATTTGGAAAAGGGAGTTAATGCATGAGAGAGATGCAGTTATAAGATGACCCCAAATCCCAGAAGATGAGAGATTTCTATATATTGATACACAAATAAGGAAATTTGAATTTAAAGTTAGTAGTCAAATTTTCCAAGGACGTCTTTTTTTTTTCTTCATTTTTCTTTGTTTTATAGGCCAAATTGGTTCTAAACCACCTCCTCGATCTAACACTCTGAATTGTGAAAATTTAAATTCTTTTCTTCCCTAATAAAAATTTGATTTCCCTGAAACGTCACTTGGTTCTTGGCTACTAACCTTTCATGTTACTCTTGGATTTGTCAGTTTGCTTGCCTGTGGGGGTTTGGGCTTGCTGGCCCTGCCCACTGGAGGAGGCTGCTTGCTGAGCTGCCTTCTGCTTTAACATTGTCCAGTCAAATGTGTAGTCATATTGGTGATTCAAAGTTCTGGAGAAGAACAGAGAACATGGAATCAGAAATAAAGCACAAATACAATACAATATATAAGATGCAGTGTGTATAGGATAATCTATAAATAGTAATTATATACAATGTATACACTAAAGCCAAATCTATAAACCTGGGTGTTAAGGAGTAAACATAGATGGGAGAGGCAATGATTGTTACTCCTCCTTACAATACCATATATCTGTGTCCCCCAATAAAGACGCACGAGAAAGCTATGATTACACCATGTAAAAAGGGGCCATATACTAAACAGCCACAATAAGATTTGTAGTACAACATCTATGTACAAACCTGAACAGAATTCGAAAGAGCTGCCTCAGATACATGTAGTCTGGTGCTTCCTCAAAACGCAATCCACGACAGTAATTGAGATACATAGCGAATTCTGCAGGAAAACCCTATTGAAATAAATAAAATATTCAAAACTCAATTGGAGTATATAAAAAAAAAAAAAAAAAACTAAAATAGCGCGTTTCTATTTAACTCCACCATCACTGCCAACTCTCTGTGGGTCCCCCGCCACGCTTCACCTCCTTGTATTTGCATGGCACAAGGATATTCTCGCTCGGCCAATCAGGCAAGACACTGCTGTGGTCACAGACTGGATGAGCAGGATGGTCCTAGTACAACACACAGGAAAATGCAGCGCTGCAAGCGACCGACATTGAGATGGCAGCAGTGGCAATGGAGCAAAGGCCTTAGGTAAAGACATAGGACTGTGCAAAATAACCCTTCAAAAAGGAGTACTACTGTAAAAGGGACAGATGATCCAAAACTAGAATGTGTCAGCCCCATATAAATGGCCGGAAGTTATAAAAACGATACGAACGTTAATTTATGGGATTACCCAGGCCTATGTAGCTGAATCATTGTATAATGAAAGTTATACAACTTTCTAAAATAGTTAAGAGGCTGAAACCTTATACCGACCTAGTCCTGACTGTAACACATGTACTGTAGGCATGCATTATTGGACTGTAAACCAGAATAGCAAAAGCTGGTCTGCCTGGCGTGTGTGTAATGGGAACCCAGGTTAAATGTGCTTAGTGCCAGTCTTTTGTACTACAACAGTCATTTGCATCTCTTTAGAGCTGTAACACTTTAGTAATTTCCAGTCTCTATTACAGACATGTATATGTACCTCTTGCAGCTTATTTCATTGCAACTGCTTACCTTACACAAAACCTCAACAGGAGTAGACATCTTCTTTTCACTGATCTTTTCGTATTTTTGTTTCTTAGTTGCTGCCTGTGGAACATGTGGTTCACAATATAAAAACGTTGTGCAACACAATATTAAACAGGATGGACACAAGCATACTCGACAATGTTTTTAAAAAGGGGTAGTGCAGTGTTTAACTTTTATTCACTAAATAACACACATTACAAAGTTATACAACTTTGTAATGTTTGTTATGTAAGTGAATGGCCCCCGTTCCCCGTTTTCCCCCCACCCCGGAAGTGTGGTGCAGTATACTTAATTGCTGTCGACCCAGCGCTCCCAGCCGTCGGGGTCAGTGAGTATAATGCACCACACTTCCGGGGTGGGGTGGGGTGGGGAAACACGGGGAAGGGGGCCATACACTTAAACACACATTCCAAAGTTGTATAACTTTGTAATGTGTGTTTTTTAGTGAATAAATGTTAAACGCCGCACTACCCCTTTAAATAGGAGAGCACAGGACAGCGCTTAGCGTTATTATCGCTGTATTACCCAAAAACTAACATTGTTCATTTACTTGGTTTTCCTCGCCATCAGTTAGTATACAGATTTGCTCGGAGTAATTTCTAGCAATTTTTGTGACCCAGCCCCAACGTGGCCTCCTGCCATATCAATAGGTACAGAATGAAAAGTTATAGCCCATCTTTTAATTAAACATCTTATGTACAGAACTCTGCCATGTAGTGCTTTGAGTAGTGGACATTGCTATGCAATGTAGATGAACAGTGCATTTAGAGTGTCTGTAAACAGACACTGGAGCAAAGGTGTTAACACTTAAGTCAACCTATATGATAAGTCTACCCAACTCAAAAAGGATGTTCAGAACATGGCCTACCTTCAATCCCTGCCAAGGAAGGCTGGTTCTGTTGAAATACATTAGCACATAACCTAGAGATTCCATGTCATCACGACGACTATGGGAAAGGAAAGAAATGTAAAATGTACAAATAAGTAAAACCAAGAGAGTCTGGTTCAACTTGGCGATAACATACTATACTTAAAAACAGCATACTCAATGGCTTATAGGTGTACTGAAAGAGGGCCTTTCTGCATGAGAGTAAATTCAAACAGCAGAGATTGGTGACTGAAGAGAAGTTCCATTCTCTGCGGAGTTGCACCTGCAGTATATACTTTGCTTTCTGTGTGTGTCAAAGGACAGGACAGTCACAATTTATATTTCCGCAACAGAACTGCCACACATGAAAGGAGCCTAAACTTCCTAAGCAGACTGTGTGCAGTTGGAAATTTACTGAAAGCAGGATTTCTCAGCAGCTTATTGTTGACTAAGGTAAATGCCATGAAAAAAAAGGGCTTCTTACCTGAATTAAGAAAGAACTTTAAATTCAGCACTCCAGTGCCAGGATTTAAGATTTAAAGGGGGGGGGGGGGTGTTGGGTATGCAAATACGATAAAACCCAAGGAGCTTTTTCCTGGGTTGCAAAAGCCTAGTAACATTCGGCCCATTAAGCTAAACAGTGGACATTTACTTGCATGCATGCCATAAGGGTTTTACTTAGGAAAGAAGGAGCTGAACGTTTGAACTTCCTCTGGGTGGCAAAAGCCCACTTTTCATTGAAAATACTTTTTTTCTGTTAACAGGATGGAAAGGACAGTTACACCAGGTGGCCAAAAGCACTTCACTCTCCTTATCACAGTCACTTAGACCAGTGCTTCCCAAACTGAAGTGTGCCCCTAGTGAGGCACCCCATAGTTGCTGGGGAGGCAGTTTTCACATAATTGACTATAAGCTGCACAGTCCTTCCCCTGACTGCCAAAGCCTCTGGTTTAGGAACATGTCTGATTCATTTTGAACTTACTTGATGTTATAAAAAAATCTAGGAGACAAATATTGGGTAGACTAATAAAGCAATAGTGTTTATATTTGTATGGACTTCCACCACAGACGGTGAGGCCCGGCATCCCTTTGCTCTGTTGGGTGGGGCTCCAGTAGAAAAAAGTTCAAGCAGTGGTGACTTAGACAATCATTGTTTTCTGGAGCCCAAGCAGATGTGATCTGCCAAGCACCACTAAAGAGTGAGGAGGAGGATTGGTAACAGAATATGCACAGATCAAGCCTAACAAAGCATGGCAAGTGGGTGGTAGTTTCATGTGCGTGCTCCCTTAGCATTAGTAAATATATTATATATGTGTGTGTGTGTGTGTGTGTGTGTGTGTGTGTGTGTGTGTGTGTGTGTGTGTGTGTGTGTGTGTGTCACACACATCATGCAAATTCATGACAAACAGATCAGTTAATCAAGTCTCATTACCTCTGCTCAATTCCTAAGTGGGCATTGATACTGGCGTAGCGGGCTGTGCCAGTCAAGTTTTTGTCTTCTCTGTAAGGTATGTGCTGCCTTGTTCTGTTGTCTCTGTACTTTTTGGCCAGACCAAAGTCTATAAGGAATAACTTGTGGGGGGGAAAAGAAAGTATTAATATAATATATATAAAAAATAAATAAATAAATAATTGAAAAGCTTAACCATATACTTGGTAGCATAGACATGCTTTGATCACCCATAGAAGTGATTAACATAGGAAAGACATCCAGCATTTTGATAAGTTAAATTGAATATATACTGCGCCACCGCAAACTATGGACGTGGATGCAGTGTTGAACCAGTGCCGTGGCCGCTTCCTATACCAGATGTCACTATAGAAAAATGTTCCAAATGTCAGTCTGGAAGTTATAATTCGCCTAAAATGTCCAACCAAGCTAGTCCTTCAATCCCCTCCCAGTCTAGTCAATTAAACATAAAAATATTAACACATACAAGACATCTAATTCTAGTAGTTGTTCCCTTTCAATAGGTTTAATTAACATGACATTGTCTCAAAACCAAATCATTTCTGCTTCCAAGCAGCATATTAATAAAGTTACCATACAAGAGACATACAGCAGTCCAGACACTGACATTACTGTCTATAGTGTGGCACTGTACTCTATAGTATTCCTTATACAATGCACCACACCATGACGCTCTCATTACAGTATCTGAAAACCTAACAAAGAGGACATGCACAGGCATGCAAATGGACAAGTAGTACTGATGTTCTCATTCTTTCAACACATCAGAGCAGGGTCGTCTAACCACAAACATTTCCAACAATCTACTGACGCATTGAGTCGAGAAACAGGAAAACTAAACCTAGAACAGGCAGGGAGGGCAGACTTTAGTTATTTGCACCCACGGCTGGACTCAATTTAAGGTGTTTAGGGTTCTCCCGCATGACAGATGATGTCGATGATGGGGTCAGGCATGATTTGGGGGGGAAAAAAAAAATCACTAGCTGCCCCTTTGTTTTTGGACAGGTAAACAGCAGGGAGTGCCCTTACTGCGGCCTACTCCACCTGATAAAGAACACAGGAACGCTCAGCAGTGAGGAACGTTCCTGTGTATGGAAAGATGGGGGCTGGATGGAAGAGAACAGACGTCTGGTTCGGCTGTCAGTATTGAAGATGTACGGGGACCTTTAGGGTGCGTTCACACCTACAGGATCCGCAGCGGATTTTCATGCTGCGAGTTTTCAGCAAAATCCGCTGCGGATCCTGTACTGTGAAGCTCAATGGGTCCCATACACGCAGCCCAGCTGCCTGCATGGGACCCGGCCCCCTTAAACCCCCCCCCCCCCAACCGATCGCCACCCGTGCAGGGGAGACGGGAGCATCACACAGCCACAGCCCGAGCAGGGGATTTATGCTCGGGGCTGCGATCGGGCGTGCGGGGCGGTGATCACCGTGCAGGCGTTTAAGAGGGCCGGGTCCCATGCAGGCAGCGTGTATGGGACCTATTGAGCTTCACAGTACAGGATCCGCAGCGGATTTCGCTGCAAACTCGCAGCATGAAAATCCGCTGCTGATCCGGTAGGTGTAAAGGCACCCTTAGGCTACTTTCACACAACCTATACTATAGCTACTTTCACATTAAAACTTATTCATCTGGAAAAGCTCCAGGTGTATATTCCATATAGTGGTATCAATTATAGACTGCACATTAAAATTCTTTTGTTGCTACAATCCTTTATAGAAAGGCACAGCAGATGAACACAAGCTGCAAAGTACACTACCCAAACAGAGACCTCCTGGTCTACGTAGGGTAATGGGGTCTGTGGATACATACTCCGAATACAGGGTACTTATGGTCCTCAAAAAATGCTAACCGTGTGAAAGAGAGCCTGGCAAGATGCTAATGGAGACAAGTAGCCTGTGTGGAGCCCAGGTGATCCACCGTGCGGGAGCCCAGGTTATCACACTACTAATTGTTCCATTTAACACATTTTCCTTTTTTTTTTCTAAGAGCTACCCCAATCAACGACAATAAGTAGACGAGGCAGCATCCGCAACAGATGACACACATTACAGGAAACATACTAAACAAAAAAAAATGGAGGGGAAAAAAATGGCTAGTTTAAACCAGCCACATTCCAAGTTAAGTGGCAAAAAGAAAAGAACAAAAAAAAAAAAAAAAAAAAAAAAAAAAGACACCACCTCCACCAAACCTGGTCAAGTCTTCATGAATTAAAACATAAAAACGTGCAACTTTGCCAATGCATCATTCTGGCACAGAAGTCCAAAGCATGCAGTGGTTCAGTTCCTGATAAAGACGTAAAAACTGGTTTACACTTGTCTTTTCTAAACATGCTCTTACACAGGTTGCACAAAAAAGTGGGGAAAAAAATAAATTATAAAAAACATTCAGCAATAAATAAAGCGTATACATTCTTAGTAATGTTGCATGTTTGCCAAGTATGTCTGAATAATGCCAACATAAGAGGTGCTTGTGCAAGGCCTGGATTGTTTGGTTAAAATAAGTAGAAGGGAAAACCAAGGATAAAAAGCACATGAATTTGGGGTGGAAGGTGGAAAAGGAGACAGTTTTCAGACCTGGTTTAATCCTGAGAAAGATGGGTCCTGAGAAGTACTAACAGTCATGCTTCTTTTCCTCTTCCCCACTGGAGATTCGAAACACTGAACAGACAATAGAGGGTGGCAGTGCATCAAACAGTATTGCTTACATTGCAACAATGGCCGGCGCAGACAGGCAACACCGAGGCGGTAACAGGGGAGTCAAATGCCATCCTCCTTCCACCAAGTAGCTAAGGATCACTTTGGTTTTTACCCCTCCAAAATTGAATTTCTACCAATTACCCCCGCATTTCAGAAAAGGCCATTTAAGGTAATGACACTGCTCACTTGGCAACTGCCAATATTCTCAATACAAACCATTCATGGACCCCTTCCATAGCACAAGAGCTAAGAGCTCCTCTGTTAGGGGAGGTGGCCATAAAGCTGCTTCTTCATTTCCCAAAATGCCCTTCCTCAAACATCATAAATCTACAGAAAATCTTCAGTAAGGAAGAGGTGTAAGGCATTTTGTCACCTGAATAATAGTGATAAGCATGCAGGCCTTGTTCCTACAGGAGCAGAATGTCTGACATTTACAAAAACCTTCCTGTAAGGTTCAGTGATGCTGGAACAAGATTACCAGGAAGTCCTGCCTCTATGGCACAAGACGCTAGACTGAACAATACACCCTCCCATCCATAGTAAACCATGCATGTCTGAAGTTATTTTTTGCTTCTGTGATCTGGACTATATATATATATATCTTCATAAAAAAATGCACACAAGATGCATGCTGGGGGGGGGGGGGTACATGATATTTGCAGGAAAGGAAAAGAAATGCCAGAAAAAGGGGAGGAAGGGATTAAAAATAAAAACGAACATAGGCATTCTTGGGTAACAGGGAAAAATAAAAATGCATTTTGGGTAGTTAAATCCAGTAAGGATGGCAACTTATTTACAGGAAAGAGGCTTCCCTATAAATTAACAGAAAACCAGCTATACATTGTTCACACACTTCTGATCATCTAAGCAATTTAAGTAAAGAACTCTGCTGACAAACCCAGAGTCAGATGCCCTTGGAACTATATTAAAGGTCTAATGGTTACAGCTGAAAAACTGAACTGCATGTAAACCGATTGACATTTTACCATGTAATTTAAAGGACTTTGTTTTAAAGTGTTACTGTCACACACATAAAAAAATAATAATTTTGCACCTAAGTGCTATATCCATAGGAGACTGGACTTAAAATCATATATAATATATATATATATATATATAAATATACACGCACATTTCAGCGCAGATATAAACATGACATTTCTTTGTAACATGATACGTTTTTTTCAGCAAGTGACAGTAATGCTTTAATTCTGAAAAATGTGCCAAGAAACGCAGCCTAATATGAGGGGTGGTACGCTCACAGAGTATACCTTCCTCTATCAACCAGTGTACAGCACCATAAAAAAGAGCAGGTTTACTGGTAGGAACAGTTGACTTCTCATAAAGCAATTGTATTATGTATCCACATACACATCAGGTGCCCAAATTCATAAAGACACCAGTTTAGTGTATGCTTGCAGGGTACTATTTTGACAGGTAGCTCTAACTTTCCTATTTAAAGAAAAACATCAAGGATAGAGATGAGCGAATTTAAAGTAGTAATGAGGCAAATAGTTTTGTTAGCTAGACAGTCGGCTTATCCTCCCGGGGTACCTGGAAAAGCTGGGTCAAGCACTGGGAAACTTCTGCCAGTTTCCCAGGACTGGATCCAGCTTTTCCTGGCACCCAGAGCAGAGTGGCACTGAGTCAAAAGGCAGCAGGCTTATAAGCCAACTACTAAGCTAACAAAGTGCTTTGTTTCATTCTTACTGTAAATTGGCTCATCTCTAGTCAAGGTCTTAAAGAAGCACTCTAAATTTTTTGCCCATAAACTGCACTTATGTCCTGTAGGGTCAACTGTTTCATCCCAGCTTTGTTACATACACACATTTAAATACTGTTTTGGGGTCAGATAACCACTGTTCAGCCACCATCTTGACTTTTAAACACCATACTTTTCCTTAAAATGTGTTATCCTATGATGCATCAGCACTGGGTCACACTTGCAGTGAAGCCAGTAACATCTACCTGCTGGAAGGATACTGTAATAATACTATTCTCTAAACATATTTAAGATATATGACTTTATGAACTGTCACCAAATCCATTATAAGTGTGCGTTCACACGTACAGGATCTGTAGCAGATTTGATGGTGCAGATTTGAAGTTGCAGATCCTGTACAGGTGATTGCATCCTAACCGAGTAACAGGAGCTGTATAATCACTAGAAAAACTAATGAAAGTTTGTGGAGAACAGTCCATGCAGTTTTTAGGTTCTGTTGGCTGAGATTGCGACCCCATTGAGGGCACAAAAAAATGTAATTTTCAAGGGATCACATGATCCAACTGAAGGAAAGGATTTTAGGTAGGAAAGGACATCTAAAGCAATACTAACTTTATTATATACTGGCTGGAGAGATGAATTCTTAAAAAAAAAAAAAATAGTAGTGCTTCTTTAAATCCTTTAACCAAAGCTGCTCTACTATGCAGATTTACCAGAAAGGTTTCTTTTTCACAGTTTTTATGGCTGAGTTTACCTGTAAAGCCGTAAGTTCATTATCAATGTGATAACCCATAACATTTGGGGTAAAACCCCAAGATATGTATGCATGTGGTAGACTTTGTGCAGATATTTCTGCAACTGTTGTATTCATCCATCTACTTACTACCAAAATAACTAGAAAGCTGTGTGGATGGACATGAAAACTGTTGTAGTGTAGAAAAACAAGTGACTGTATGTGAAGAGCAGAGCTTAAACCAAAGCACAGCGACTCTTCACTCTCAAATTGAAGTTCATCTATCTACTAATAGGAAGGCATACAGCATCAGTGTTAAAGGGGTATTCCGTGGGGGTGGGGAAATCACAGGTTCCGACCCCTGAACTCCCCAGCAATCTTCGCATTGGACTCTGTCGGCTCTGTTATGAACAAAGCCCCGGGTCGGCACATGACCCGTGGCTCTATTCATTCCTATGGAGTGATGGTAAGAGCAGAGTATGGCGGAAGAGCACTGTACTCTGCTCTGTCGCTCCATAGGAATGAATAGAGCCATGGGTCACATGCTTAGGTGGGGCTTTATTTATAAAGTCGGCCGAGTGTGATAAGGAGATCGCTGGGGGTTCAAGGGTCGGACCCCCGCTATCTCCTACTTTTCCCCTATCCTGTGGATAGGGGAAAAAGTGAATTTTTCCCAGAAATCCCCTTTAATATTGGTTAGACTTCTATCATGTAGTCAGCCAACACTTAGTGGGAGTAATGTTATACTTCCTATCTTTCCAGACCTCTGTACAGGCTTAAAGCATACCTCATGGTATGACAGACCTGTTCACTGGGAAATAATGCGTCATATTGGGAGAATGGGTTATACTGAAATTAAAAAGACCCTAGAATAATGTTCGTAAGGCATCATAATGGTTCCCTAGGCAAATGTACTGCCCAGCATGCATCTCTTCATTCCCAATGTAAGATGGGATGAGTATATGCCATGAGGTACACTTTAGTAGTTTAGAAAATCAGAAGTGTGTTTAAACTGGAGTAAAGAATGGGAAAGGCATATTGTTTGACATAAACACAATACTCATCCCACCCAAACTTTACCAAGTATAAAAAAAGAGGAAGGGAGGGGGGAAAAAAAAAAAAAAAAAAAAAAAAAAAAAAAAAAAAAAGGTGGCACACCTGTTAGCCCAAAAGTAAATGGCAACTATCATGAAAAATAAACAGTGTCACGAAACACCATCTGAGTTAAAACTTCAACTAGATTGTACACTTATATTTTGTGACCAAGCATACAAATAGGAAGTGTACTGTGCAGTCATTTACAGGACCAGATAGACAACGGTTGCATATAAAGCAGCTGTTCTCACAGAATCATAGCATGAGTCCAGCTTGGGCTGCACCACTGCAAAGGCTAAGGATATAGGGAATAAAGATTAAAGATTTCCTCTTTGCATCCCAAGTGGTGTACAATCTAGAGGCAATGGTGCCCAGTACATTAGTACAAACCTTTTAATTTTTGCTACGCACATACAACAACCATGCCACTCCTCACAACTACCTAGAGAGCAGCAAAAAAATGGTTGTGCAAGGCACAGTGAAAAATTAAATTCTAGAACATAATGGGCACCATTAGCATTAATGTTGGCGGGGGAAATCTGGTGCAAAACCTGAACTTGATAAAATGCCTCTGGAAATATGAAAGTAGTGCAGTAGCGCAGTTTATTTTAGTCAAGATAGTTGACCATTTTAGCCATGTTCCTTTGATATAAAATTAAAATAAAAAGTTACGTGTTTAGGGAGGCTATAGCACCTCTGTTGGAACCCAGTTCACTTTACATTTTCTGGCCTTGAGTTGGCATTCATACAGGCAAACAAAGGTAAACATTACCCACAACCAGATAACAGATAGAACAATTGGCAATCTTGCTTCACGTTTATAGTAACAAACTGTCCCCAGTTGAATGTTATGCACAGCATGCTTATTGATTTGCCAATTG
Source organism: Dendropsophus ebraccatus (assembly GCF_027789765.1). Taxonomy (NCBI): domain Eukaryota; kingdom Metazoa; phylum Chordata; class Amphibia; order Anura; family Hylidae; genus Dendropsophus; species Dendropsophus ebraccatus. The sequence goes on from NC_091454.1 coordinate 69,274,166, forward strand.
CTGCCTGTCTGCCCGCTTTTAACATTTTGGTACCTTCAATGAAGCATGTTATGTTAGCTCAGGAAAATACTAGAGAGAATATATAGATTTAAAAACCATGCAAAAAAAAAAAAAAAGTAAGTCAGAACCTGTAGCTGCAATCAACGGGAGAGCTGCAATTAAAGTGAGGTATGCAGTATGCTTCTATAGATCAGGGTGCAAAACTAATCGAAAATGGGGCCCCCCTGTCTTAGAATAGGACACCTGATAACTAGGATATCGTGCAACTTTCTTGGTTTCTGGAACACCCACCAATTGTGTCAACAGGATGTAAAGTTGGTTGCTGTATCTCCTTCACAGCATCTACTGGCCACCAAACTGTCTGAATGAGCGGGGATGGGCTGCAGTTTTCTGCACAGCTAGATGGCCGGGAGCACTGTGCAGGGACAAGACTGATGCAACACTAAACCAGCCCTGTCTCTGTCTTTTTACCAATGATGGGGGCCCGAGAGCTTATGATGGCTTACACAAATGGAAGAGAAGTGCCCAGTGCTAAATACAAACGTAGAACTAGTTAACCAACCAGAACTGAAGAAATAGAGGAGTTGGGACATTTAGCTAAACTGGGTGTCTTTTAGGCAGTCAACCTCTTATGTTCCCAAAGCAGATTCTATGTGTATGCATAACTCCTTTTAATTACAACTCAGCTGACACATTGTGTTTAGTAAAACCTACAATATGGCAAGACATGAATACTGATTAAGGTGATTGCTACCTTGTTTAATTTCAGAGCAAGACAGGATGTGACAATGATGTAGGATTATGTATATAGCAAATCTGATGAAAAGACAACAGGACAAAGCAACTGAAAGCTATTACAGCTGATTGACACATAGCAGGCAAAAGGTTACTCAGTCTGGCACACAATACTAACCTTATTACAATGACGTCCGATTCCCATTAGGAAGTTGTCTGGTTTGATGTCTCTGTGTATAAAATTCTTTGTGTGTACATATTCAATTCTACTGATCATCTAAAAACAAACAAAAAAGAAAAAACATTTCCAGTATGTACAATGAGAAGAACACAGAGATTCAACGCATGTACAAACTGCAAAGCAAAAAAAAAAAAAAAAAAAAAAAAGCTAAAACGTTGAGGGCAATTAAACTGGATATTTCCTATATACACGCACCATGCTTTGTTTCCTGCAATCTCTCACATACACTCCCCTATATTTATGCTTCCTGTCATGTGACTGCTAATCATTGCAATATTAGTATAAGAGGTGTCACATGACGACAGGAAGCAGTCTTGATGCTAGGAAAAGGAAATCAGGAGCAGGGTATTAAAACAAGATTGGTACTTTCTACCATAACTGTTTTCAGTACATTAAAGCAGTTGTCCAGTGAAATAAAAATCTTAACTTTTTAAATTTTTCCAGGCATTTTAAAGTGATGGCCTATCCCAAGTGTCTGGCAGAGCCACTGCTCTGGCATACACACAATGAACGGGCCAGGAACAGTCTGCTCCATTCAATGCGTACTGGTGACACCAGGTTACTGCAACTCCGCTTCCATTCACTTCAATAGAAGCTGTGCTACAGTAAATTGGAGCTGCCACTACACAATGTATAAATCCAACCCAATAGGGGGAGCCCTGAGGTAGGCAATCATTAAATGGGTTAAAGCCAACACCATATATGAAATGGACCTGAAAACAGAAAGGCATTGGGATTAGGTGTATTGAATAGAAATAGCCTGTGCATGGCTAACCCTCAGCTGTCCTGTGCCTAACCTGCAGAAATGGTATGCATGCTCCACTAACAAACGTGTTTAGGATTTCCTCAAACCCAGTGTGAAGAGGGCCTCAATGGGTTCAACCACAAGAACGGCTGGAGATCAATGGATTACCTGGTCTGCTAACATAAGCACAGTTTTCATAGTGAACCTGCGTGAACAAAAATTGAAGAGATCCTCGAGACTTGGCCCCAGCAAGTCCATGACTAGAACATTGTAGTCCTTTTCTTGTCCATACCACCTAAAAGATGAAGAGATAACGCCATTGGCTTTGCAGAAGGAAACATTACGCAGCAACCTACCATGCTTGAACAGACAAAAGTGTAATATATATATATATATATATATATATATATATATATATATATATATATATATATATATGAAGCAATTTCAATATAAAATTTTCTAATAGGTTTTCCTTTCAGTAATCTCTCTGGTAAGCCCAAAGCCAATGTTTATTCTTCTTAGGTCATTACTAGAGATGAGTGAACCTCGAGCATGCTCGAGTCCATCCGACCCCCAACGTTCAGCATTTGATTAGCGGTGGCTGCTGAAGTTGGATAAAGCCCTAAGGCTATGTGGAAAACATGGATATAGTCATTGGCTGTATCCATGTTTTCCAGACAACCTTAGAGCTTTATCAAAGTTCAGCAGCCCCAGCTAATCAAATGCCGAACGTTCGGGTTCGGATGGACTCGAACCCGGTTCGCTCATCTCTAGTCATTACCAACAGAAACATGATAGAATGTAAGTGCAGGCCATTGTGTGAACTCCCTGGCCAAGATACAGAAGGAAGGACAGCCTTGACTACTTAGGCAGTATGCAGAAGTTTGCGGTGAGATTTGGCATGGTAGTGGAGTCTTGAAATTCAAGCCCCATCTCTTCACTGCTTGTTGCACTCCACTTAGTAGTAAAGAAAAGGGCGACAACTGTGTAACTTCATTTACTGTATTGCAAAAAAATTCAGCTTCAGTGTCTGTTGTTCATGTTACATGATCTAGGCCAAAAGACTGTAGTGTAAAACCCAGTTATAGCTTTGCTTCCCAGAGTGCAAGTGTACAGCACTAATTTCATCGCCAAATCAGTATGGAATCCATACAAAAACACCACAGTGACAACTGTTACCTAGATCTAGAACCTGGCAACTGGGCCTGAGTATGCCCCGAAACAAAGTAGCAACATTTCAGCAGTCCTAACATTCACTTCATTAAAAAATTAACACACAGATCGGAGCCCTCTCCGCATTTCCTGTTACACTGCGGACTACCAGAGTGCCAAGAACAAATTAAGGACACGTCCTCATGGGATCTTATATAGGGTGAAGCCTGCAACATACTAAGATGGCATAAGCTATATATCTACAGCACAAAGTTGCACTAAATTATTCACTGATGCTCTGTCAATACCAGACTACATTTTCTATGGTACAGCTGCAAATTCATAAGCATTTACGCTTCTTTCCTGTAAGTTACCAAATACAATTTGTATATGTGCTACGACAACTGCTAAGGCTAGGTTCACACTGCTTTTTCAGCATCAGTTTAACGGATCCTTTTTTTGCAAAAAACGGATGCATTTGTGTGCATCCGTTTTTCCATTGACTTCCATTATAAAAAAAAAAAAAAAAAAGTATCAAAACGGATGCGTTGTTTTTTTTTACGCACAATAAAGTTATGTTGACACTACTTTTTTGACCGTTAAAAAAAAAAAAAACGGATCCGTTAAACGGATGCTGAAAACGCAGTGTGAACCTAGCCTAAGCTCCCTCCAAAAGACTAACAAAAGCAAAAGCTATTAGTATTAACAAGTGACTTACTTCCCCCCTCAACTAAATTTAAAGTTCATCCATTCTCCTCTAAGAGTATCTGCAAGTGAAAACATATCTGGCAACATGCTTGATTATTCTCTTGGTACAGTGTAGACTTTGCTCCTCCTGAGCTTCATTTGCTATGTCTATCAATAAGGCGGCTCACAAAGGTTTTCTTTTTAGTTCCCCACCCTTGGCAATCCTTATATCCACTGAAAGCTGTCACACACTGCCAAGTGGTCACTGACACTCCAACCTTTAGCATGATAGAATTGTAGTTTTGTAGCTCTATTCACCACTGCAACGTTTCAGCTGTTCACTACAGTCTTAAGCAAGGCAGTGAGCAGCCTAAAAGTGTCACAGGTGTATACAGCTAGAAAACTACAATTTTAGCATTGTAGCGCTGGCACCAAGCCTACATCTGTGCCAAGTACCTAAAGCTCTCCCAAGGAGGTGTTCAACCTTAAAGGGGTTGTCCGGCGATAAAAAAATATTCACAGAATAACACACATTACAAAGTTATACAACTTTGTAATGTATGTTATGTCTGTGAATGGCCCCCTTCCCCGTGTTTCCCCCCACCCACGCTAGACCCGGAAGTGTGGTGCATTATACTCACCGCATCTCGTGTCGTCCACGGTCTCCGATCGTCAGCAGTGACGTCTTCTTCGGGAGGCCAGCGGATCTTCCCGAGTGCCGGCAACCCTCTGCAGCGTCATCCGAAGCTCAGCCGCGATTGGCTGAGCATAACTGTGCTCAGCCAATCGCGGCTGAGCGGCTGATGACGCGGCCACGTCATCAGCTGCTCAGCCGCGATTGGCTGAGCACAGTTATGCTCAGCCAATCGCGGCTGAGCTTCGGATGACGCTGCAGAGGGCGGCCGGCACTCGGGAAGATCCGCTGGCCTCCCGAAGAAGACGTCACTGCTGACGATCGGAGACCGTGGTCGGCACGTGACAGGTAATGTATAGCGCACCACACTTCCGGGTACACGGGTGGGGGTGGTGGGACACGGGGAAGGGGGCCATTCACAGACATAACATACATTACAAAGTTGTATAACTTTGTAATGTGTGTTATTCTGTGAATAATTTTTTATCGCCGGACAACCCCTTTAACAGTTTGCTTCAGCCTTTAAATTTGTTTACAAATAGGCATACATTCATTGAACGGCTAAAAAAAAATAAAATAAAATAAAGCACCCCCCAAAAGAAAACACAAGAGTATTGGCTCTGACTATTAAAGCAACCTCAGCTTCAGACTGTACAAGACAATGTAGCGCTGCTTAAACCCCTGCCGCTAGATAACAAGGAAAATAAGGAAATGAGAGAATACAGTGTGGTAAACAGTATTGTAATATCACCCACTATCTGTTTCTAGGAGTGACCTAGAAAGAAAAGTCTTACCTGATGTGTGGTATGCCAACGCCACCTTGCAAGATCTTATATAATTTGCTTTCATACAACAGCTGAGGATGGCGAGCTTTCTGTGACTCTAACTTTACAGCGACCTCCTGAAAAATACAAATGAAGAGGTCAGACTCCAGAGGGACCCCAAGTCTATATATACACCCACCTCCTTATAAATGGAGATCCCATACTTTATGGGCCCTTACACACTGCAGAAATCACACCGTTGAAATCCAATGGATTCTGTGCATGCTCCTGCTCGAACATCCGGCCGTCCCATAGGCTTCATTCTAGGCTCAGGTGGATTCAGCCATCCCACTTAAAGAATTGACATGTCAATTCTTTGGGCGGTTGGCGGAATCCGCCTGACCACAGAAAGGAGCCTATGGCACCGGCGGTACTTCAAGCGGGAGCAAGCGACGGAAGTTATCCATGTGATTTCCGTAGTGTACAAGGGCCCTCTAGATGGCTCAACTAATTGAGCGGCCGGGCTGAATGAACTATGCCTGAATCGTACGTGCAGTCATTTAAATATATTGCTATCAGCCTCATAGCCCTTGTTCATACAGGAAGATGTGGGGCCAATAATGATAGATTTTAAAGCCTGCACAGAAGAAAACATCAGCTGAGGATTGGACATTTTCCCACTCGCTGACACTTGTTGATCGCTGACACTTTTAGGACCTGTTCACACTGAGTAAAAGAGGCGGAAATTCCAAACTGAACCCCCGCCCTGGACTCTGCTCGGAATCCCGCCTGCCTCAGTGCCTCAATGTAACGTGTTGCGCACCTCCGCTTTCTGCTCACAGAATTGACATGTCAGTTATTTGAGCGGAGGCACGCAACACATTATATTGAGACACTGAGGCAGGCGGGATTCCGTGCAGAGTCCAGGGCAGGGGTTCCACTCTGAATTTTTGCCTGTTAGTGTGAACAGGCCCTTACAGGGGCTGATTTCTAAAAACACTCCTTGCTGATATTCAGCCAGTGTAAAAGGACCTTTAGTTACCTCTGTAGGTTTTTACTGGTAGGATCCTAAAGTGTACCCGTCATCACGTCTACAGAGCCAACTGAATTCCCCTTGGCGGATGGAAGTTTGGGTAACCATGGCTACAAACTCATTGTGACAAATGCACGAGTCCCCAATTCTGATCCAATTGGGGTCAAATTTCAGTCACTGTGTGTTAATAGCCATGGATACTTGAACTTCCATCCGCCAAGTGGAATTCACCGCAGTGGACGTAGTGACATGTACACTTTAAATAAATCCTAAATATACGATATGTCATACACAATCACAAGTACTGTCCTAAAAAGGCTGGCGGAATCTGGCAACACCTCTTGTCTCTATTGCCTTTCCCTCCCCTTCCAAGACCATTAGTGTGCACAATGGAATAAAATGCCAAGGTGATGTGTCTCTATAGTTCTTACGGACTGGCATTCAAACTGGATACTACAAAGAGGGCGCCCAGCTGACTACTGCTAAGTGTTCAGGATCTCAGTAGGGTCCATGTTTGCCTGTGCTCTATGACAAAAAAACAGCAATATTGTCATCTGAGTTTCCATAGTAACGTAGGGGCACTGCTACCTACTAAACGCCAAGGTCAATAGTGACTTTTTTGTAATGGAAACAGATCAGATTTCTGCTGTCAGCCATGTTATTGTACACAAACCCATATCAAGAAACAATGCGAGGATGAAGGAAGGGACTATAGAGGAGAGGACACACTGCAATAAGGGCCTGGTGCTTCAGCTACTCCCTAATGCTACACCTAGAAGACACTGCGGCTCCAATGTGTCAGTACCCAGCTGCCCATTCAACTACACATCACCCATCCGTCTGATGTATGGGAGCCTCTGCTTTAACATTTGCCTTCCATGATTCTCTATAGCCATAGAGTGTGTAATAATCAGGCACATAAATAAGGGAATGCTTTCTCAGAGGCCTACTGGAATGGCTGTAGGAGAGGCAATGGTAATAAACCATATGTAATGTCTGCAATGTGGGCAATCAGGATATAGACAAGTTGTATAAAGAGCCAGGAGAGAAGGAAGTGACTCACACAAGGCTATGTAGCAGCACCCTAAGGTTAGGAAAGACTACATTCCAGTCAGCAAGGCCCCATTTACACAATGCAGTTTTTTCTGCTTTCTAGTATCCCAAGAAGGGTAACACATTGAGAAGGTTAGCTGTGCCCTCACACACAATTGATTTACTAAACAAAGCACCAAATCAATATGCCCAAAAAGCCCTGGGGGGAGGAGGGTACCTGTATCCAAGCAGGTGGCTATAGCTACACTGGAGCCTGTCTATATACTGAGTGAATAATCCATGGGGATAAATACATGACAGAGCCGACCAGATTAGGAGACTGCTAAGGCTAGGTTCACACTGCGTTTTCAGCATCCGTTTAACGGATCCGTTTTTTTTAACGTCCAGAAAAATAGGGTCAGCAACGTTTTTTTGGTCCGTTTTGGTGCGCCAAAAAAACGGATCCGTTTTTTTTTATAATGGAAGTCAATGGAAAAACGGATGCACACAAATGAATCCGTTTTTTGCAATCCGTTTTTCATGCGTTTTTTTGCAAAAAACGGATGCGTTAAACGGATGCTGAAAACGCAGTGTGAACCTAGCCTAAGCGGTCAGACAAGTCACCTCCCGACAAGAGAAACTGATTAGGAAGTAGAAACCATAAGGAAAGCCAAAAGATACAAGACTCTTGTGGTTTACACTTTTACTCTGGTTACTTTCAAGAAATAAAGCGCCACTAAATCCAGCACCATAGCTTTCTATTCCTGTTATCCTGGCTTGTGGCACCAACAACGGCCATGACAGCTGTGACAGGGGAGTCACACCCAATCAGATTCCCCTCTCCCAGATGACAAGTCTTATTGGCTTTCCTAATGGAACCATAGCCTGTGCCACCATGCACCCAGGAGCCCCCAGTGCCCTCACAAGCTAATCCCACCCCCACAGAGGGGGGGGGGGGGGGGGGGGAAGAGAAAGAAAGATGGGTCTCCCTGTAAATCCTTGGCTGTGCTTAGTCACAGAAGAAACCCAATACAGATAGAGGGTCCTACCATAACACAATTCACTTGATATCCCGCCAACAATCCCATAAGGTTATCTACTGGTGCATTTAAGAGAAATGCTGATATCTAGTATCTAATAAGGCTCTGTTCACATCTCAGCCTCACCCCTGAGGTACACATCAGGAATAAAGCCAATCTACAATAAGAGCCATCTAACCCAAACCAGCCATCCCCTCATTTAGTCTGGTATAGTTACCCTGATCCTCCAGAAAGGAACAAGGCAGTGCGGAGCCATTGCTCCAGGGAATCAGATACACTCTTACATGGGTAAATCCCAGTCTAACAACTCTATGCAGGAGCATATAATACCTGTAATGCATACCACTGTGCAGCACAAGCTATTGACTAGGAATCGGGTAAAAAACAATAAAATAAGCCCGGTCTCATGTTTCCTCTGCATAGGAAAGCACAGCATTCTGACACATTCCACCACCAGTGGCCAAAAAGACAGCCTTTTTTTTCAACAACCAGCTTAATATTGAGAAAAAAAAAAAAACTTTCAAGATTTATTTAGGCGACGGCCAACTTGTTAGGCTTAAATTCTTGGTAAGTTGCTCACCTCTAAGGACTATTCAGAGGGGTTGGCATACCAGGAAGTGAAGCAGCCATTTCACACAGCACTATCCCCCAACCTTAGCTTTCCAGCTGTTGCTAAACTAGGCCTCCCATGGGTGTTACTGGAACACTGCCCTGCACCCACCAGAAATACACTTCATCGGGATGGCTTAGGTCCAAGTAATAAGAACTCACAAACATAAAATGGCTTAAGAAGAAATGCCAGCAGCTAATGGGGGCAAAGAACCTATGGGGGAAATAGGCAAGGCTCTCGTAAGTATCCTCTGGGTAATCTATAGACAACATATACAAAGTCCTCTGGACAGGACACAAGTACTATATCAATGTCCATCATAAAACACAGCAGCCCTAGTATTCATAGGGGAGACCCAATACAGGATTATGTAGTCAGCTGCACATATGTGGGTTAGATATAAGACTATATGAACACAAGACAAAAAAAAATAAAATATATATACATATATACAGAAGCTACCGATCCGACAGCAGCAGCCACAACATGTATAGCCATGTAGGGCAGAGCACTAAGCCAGTGTGTATAGCACCTAGGTGGCAGCTAGTAGGTATGAGCCCTCCGCCTCCCCGTACATGATGCACTGCGGAATGTCACCTCCACCATAGTGGCCCTAATCCACATTACACTGGACTGAGGGGCCCACAGCGGCCCCTAGAGGGCAGTCAGGGCGGTGCAGGGCCTCGTTACCTCGCCGTTCGTGATGTTGATCGCCAGGTAGATGTCTCCGAAGGAGCCGGAGCCGATCTTCCGGACCAGCTTGTATTTCCCTCCGACTATAAACTCCGCTTTGGAGCCGCTGCTGCTCGCCATGATCCGGGGACGAGAGATACCGGTAACTCCACAGATAAGACGCAGCAGTCCGTGCCGGGATCACGTAGATGTCCGGGGGGAGGGGGGAAAGCCTCAGGGTCCCGGAGGGCTCGGGATTTTCGGTTCTTCCTTTGTTTGAATATAACGGGGGCGCCGCCTATTCCCGCTCCCCTGTCTCTCTCTCTGCCCCTTTTCCCGAGCGTTGCTTGGCTCGTACCGAGCCTCCCGGACCCTTTGGCGCCGGGTTTCAGTGCTCTTCCCTCCGTCACAGCCGCAGCCCTCCGCTCTCTCCTTAGACCGCCATCTTGTGTTCTCTTCTTCCTGCTCCCCCAGCTTTCTCTGCCTCACCACAAAATGCCCTCCTCCGCGCCGCTGTGCACGTTGGGTAATGAGGAAGGGCGCCACAGGTTGTCGCTCTACGCGTCCCCACAGCCCGTGCCTGCTGGCCCCGCCCTTCTGGACTAGGCGCCTACCGTCACGACACACCCAGACAACCGCTCCGCCATTTTTCTTTTGGGCTGTGTGTGCGTTGTAAATGAGCACGCCCTTCCGCCAGCCTCTATAGTGTGTAGTGTGAGGGGTTAAACAGTTACTCACGTTATCACTAGCTGCCCACTATTAGATATTTGTTTTAATGTATCCTAAGATACGGAGGATTCGCGTATTTGGCAGTGTGTGTATCGGCTAAATGGCGGGGCTGCGGTGACCAGCTGACAAAATGGCGGCTCGCTCCGCCCGGCCCGCCAAGAGGCCCGCAGTGACCCGAGGCAAAAATGGCCGCAGTTAGGTAACCAGGGGAAGCCACGGAAGAAAGGCTACCTCAGGCGACCGCACCCTATCCCTATGGTGACAGCCCAGGCAGCCAGGGGCAAGTGACGCCTCCTCACAACAGAGGCGCTACTAATGGCCGCAGAGGGGGGTCAGGGCGGGTGACGTCATCAGCCGGGGAGATTAACAGCTTCATGGGAAGCAAGAATGTGATGTCATGTTTTTAAAGGGAAATCAGGGTGTGTGATGTCATTAGCTGATGAAGCTAGGGTTCATGGTGGGGAGATAGAAGGCTTCCCTGGGGAAAGTCAGCTGAGCATCAGTAACATTTTAATGGATCAGACAATTCCATTATCGGCAGTACCAAATATGTTTATTTTTTTTGTATGATTTGAACTTTGGGGTTTTTTAAATAAAATATTTAAAAGTTATTTCAATTTTTTTGTATGCTTTTTGAATCCCCCTACAGAACTTTAATAAGCAGTCATTAGCTTGCTGAGACCGATCCATGCAATTCTATCAGGTGGGGGGGGCTATGGAGGGGTAAATAAAGGCTGGCTTTAGGGGGTTTTGATTGACTATCTGACAGGTTGGGCACTCATGACATTCAATGAGGACCTGTCATCCGGGATTCCGGCGCAAAGTCCGGTGGAGCCCCGGATACTTACTCTTTGCTGGAAGTCCCGCTCCTGGATCCGGTCCCCAGGCGGAGATATTGGCTCCCGAAGGTGAGCCCGTGCTGTATGCTTATTACCAGAGATGAGTCCGATGCCCATAGAGAATGACTGGAGCCGTCATTTTCTATGGGCGTTGGACTCATCTCTGGTGTCCACTCGCACGGCTGCCAACGGTGATATCTCTGTCCCGGGACCGGATCCAGGAGCGGGACTTCCAGCAAATGGTAAGTATCAGGGGGGTCGGGCGGGCCCTGCGCCGGAATGCCGGGTAACAGATTCCCTTTAAAGGGAACCAATCACTATTATAATTAGTGATGAGCAAATTTACAGTAGGATGAAGCAAAGCGATTTGTTCCTACTGGCATTCTGCTCATCAGTCTGCTCCTCTTCCTGGCGCTCCTTCCCATGTGCTGGGAAAAGATGGATCCAGTCCTGGGAAACTTCTCCCAGTTCCCCAGTACTGGATCGATCTTTTTTCCAGCACCCCGGCAGGAAGTGGAGCAGATTTCAAAGCCCCGCAGACTGATGAGCGGCATACAGATAGAAACAAAGCAATTTGCCTCGCTCCTACTGTAGATTCACTCATCGCTAATTATAATGCATGTAGTGCAGTTAGCGCCTAAAGCATTGTCATACCATACTTGGTGTGCCATCCTTCTAGGGGGTATATCTGAGAAAACACTCATTTAGTCACGGTTCTTTGTCTTTCAGCATGCTCTACAGCAGGGCAGCCTTTGTCACAGAGGGGGGATAGTCACACTGGGGGCTGGCCGGCCCCTTCCAGTGCTTCATAACCGTCCGGTGCTCGGTAATTGACCAGTGCTGTGTGCGGGAACCAGGAAGTGGTTTAAAAATGAGGGCCACGGAAACGCATCCCCTTTCAATCTGCGCTTGCTGCAGCCTGCTAGGATGGGAAAAGAACGCAGCACCACTCCGGCCGAGACAAGTGACGGGACCTCAGTGGCGCAAAATTTGGTGGTGCCAGACGGTGACCTTATCAGCTGCTGTATGCCCTGTAGGAAGTGGTGGAAATTCTTTTCAGTTTGACACAATGTTCTCTGCTGCCACTGCTGTCCATGACACTGTCTGCTGACACCTTTGCCCCATAGAAAACCTCTCCTGCTTTTCAGACTGGAAAGAACACACCACTTTCTGCAGGACATACATGAGCTCATAAGTCTTGAGATTTTTTAATTTACAATTTACAAATCTCTGGCACTCTCTGGGCCCAGTTGATTTAAAATAATTTTTTTAAACCCCTTAAGGACCCATGCTGTACGGGTATGTCATGGAATCCTGTCACTTAAGGACCCATGCCGTACCCGTGCGTCATGAAGCCCAGTGGTGCTTTGAAGTTAGCTCAGGAGTTAAGCTCACTTCAAAGCATGTGGGGAATGCCTGCCATATGCAGCCAGGTCCTCACTGTTAATGACGGGCTGCCGCAATCGCGCAGCCGCTGGCCATTGACCACTGCAGTGCCGCGATCGCTGCACTTACATCTGTGACAGGAGCTGTGGACCCCTGCAGCGTGACTGTGGAGGTTATGACCGTTGTAGCTGACTGCCAGAGATCCCTTACCTTCCTCCCGGCAGTCAGGCTCTATGCAATGATCGCAGATTACACTGATCAATGCTATGCTATGGCATAGCAATGATCAGTGTAAGAAATCCAATGTAAAAAATGTAAAAAAAAATGTTTTAAAAAAAACATGACATAACCCCTCCCCCAATAAAAGTTTGAATCACCCCCTTTCCCATTTTATAAATAAAACACATATAAATAAATATATAATATACCGTAGCATGCGTAATCGTCTGTTCTAATAAAATAAATATTGTTCCTGCATGTTGAACGGTGTAAAGAAAAAGCGGTTAAAAACGCCATGATTGATTATTTTTATTACATTTTGTTTAAAATAAAGTGAATAAAAATTGATCAATTATGTCTCATCTACACAAATATGGTAATAATAAAAACTAGAGATCATGGCACAAAAAAATGACACCCTATACAGCCGCGTATGTGAAAATATAGAAACGCTATAAGAGTTTAAAAAGGGCCATTGTAATCACACATTTGCAAGAAAAAAGTTTTACTGTTCTTAAAAATAGTAAAACATTAGAAAAGCTATAAAAAAAGCTTATTGCTGTATTCCGTCATCGGAGATCGTCGTTGATCCTGCCACTACACTCTACACCTTTCAGAGCAGGAGCAAATACCATAGAAAACCTTTCCTACTCTGGAAAGTTCCTGTTTCGGACAGAGGTGGCAGCAGAGAGCACTGTGTCAGACTGAAAAGAAAACATTTCCTGCAGGACATACAGCAGCTAATATGTATGGGAAGACTTGAGATTTTTAAATAGAAGTAAATTACAAATCTATATAACTTTTGTAAACCAGTTGATTTGAAAGAAAAAGTTTTTTTCTGGACAACCCCTTTAAATCTAAAGACAGGATACAACTAAATGGCATTGTATCCTGTCCTGTCATATCAGAAAGGTCTATCCTAAAGAAGGCTGTCATGATGGAATAAAATTCCATCCTTTGCATTAAATACATGGCTCATGCACAGAAGCACAGTATGTAATTGCACAGTGCCTATACTGAACATCCTTACATTCATGACAGAGGCATTCATACAAAAGGATATGAATAGGGTGATAATAAAGCTTTTTTTTATTGTCCAACTAGGTGAATATTATTTCCAGGTCCATGACCATGTGCTAGAGCGATGAGAGTTTGTGGGTTGGTGATCCACATAAAACAGTTAGTCCCTTAGAGTTGATGGGTACTTTGGGCAAATTATCAAGGGAGGAGAATTTTAGTGAAGTGACATTCTACTCAAAATCCTAGATATAAGAAAGTAAACTGCAGTTATAGACCTACAACTTCTCAGGAAACTCGAGATAGGTTTTTACTCCTCCTACATGTGATGTTTGCATTCTACAGCTCTCTGGTGGAAGGCTACCTACCACTGTCATTAATATTAACTTTTGACATATCACTCAAACATAGAAAAGGTTAAAGGGGTTATCCAGCGCCACAAAAACATGGCCACTTTCCCCCTACTGTTGTCTCCAGTTCAGGTGTGGTTTTGAAACTCAGTTCCATTGAAATGGAGCTTAAAGGAGAAGTCCGGCCAAAATTATTTTTTTATATTTTATTACTTATGGAAAGTTATACAATTTTCTAATGTAGATTAATTATGGGAAATGCTCATATACTGCTATTTCCCTTAATTTAGTGTATCAGGAAGTGTTAGAATTATCTCTGAAGCAGTGACGTCACGATGAAAGGTGTAATTCCTATGGAGTGTCCAGCAGGGGGCGCTCTCTATATAGAAGTCAATGAGTACCATTGACTTCTATATATAATGCGCCCCTGCTGGACACTCCATAGGAGTTACAGTGTATGTAATGTAATGTTATGCACTGTACTTTTTTGACTTCATGAATACATTTATGGAATACTTTGGGGAGCAAGTGTCCTTGCTCCCCAAAGTATCCCATAAATGTATTCAATGAATACATTTGCTGGGCACCGAGCAGGGAGGGAGAGAAGTGCCATCTACCTCCCCCCTCCCTGCTCGGTGCTGGGAACATATACAAAGTACTACTCCCCTATTATCTGCAGATAATGGGGGAGTAGTACCTGTGCTATCTTATCGCCACCGCCGCTCACACAGGGGCTGCTTTTTATGCCCCCCGCTGCCCCCTCTCGTCCTCCCGGCATCAAACTTACTATTGCGCCGCTGATTCCCCGCTGCCCGCGCTGCTCCTAACTACCCGGCCGGCCGCTGACTCCCGCCCGCCCGTTTGCACGCCCCGTTCCTCACACTATCTGGCCGCCGCTCTCTGCTCTTGCATGCCCGCCGCGTCAGCCCGCCGCCACCCCAGCCGGGGACACCAGGAAGCGCTGTGCTCCCGGCCGGGGTGGGGGCGGGCTGACGCGGCCGGCATGCAAGAGCAGAGAGCGGCGGCCAGATAGTGTGAGGAACGAGCGGGCAGGAGTCAGCGGCCGGCCAGATAGTGAGGAGCGGCGTGGGCGGCGGGGAATCAGCGACCCGATAGTAAGTTTAAAGCCGGGAGGGGGAGCGGCGGGGGGCATGAAAAGCAGTCCCTGTGTGAGCGGCGGTGGCGGCGGCGCGGGCGATGATAGGGATAGCAAAAGGTACTACTCCCCCATTATCTGCAGATAAGTAATAACATATAAAAAAAATAATTTTGGCCGGACTTCTCCTTTAATTGCAAACTGCACCTGAACCGGAGACAACAGTAGGGGGAAAAGTGGCCATGTTTTTGTAGCGCTGGATAACCCCTTTATGGTGCGCTCACACCTACAGGACCTGCAGCAGATTTCATTTAAATAACTGAACACAGCATCAAATCTGCGGCAGATCTGCTGCAGATCCTGTAGGTGTGAACGCACCCTTAAGGTCACTCAGTCCTGAGACTTGCTGCATTTGTGAGTTATAGCCAGGGGAAGCTTGTGGCCACGCACTTTACTTGTCATAGAAGGAGTCGGGTTTCTTGGATGGAAATGGAATAAATGGATATACTCATGGTATTAGCTTGGGAATGAGCAGCCATATTGCTGCTATGTTCTCACACAAAATGTGAGCAAAGTTCGGACAAGAGATTCAAATTTCGTGTTGTGTTGACACTATTGAATGTGCCAAATTTGAGCTCCTTTACCCCTGAAAATTACCAAGAGTACACAGTGTACTTTCCTACAGTTAGATCCTCATGTACATTTGTATTCAATAGATAAACATATACTCACAGCCACAGGGGGAAAAACAGAGAAAAAAAACAGGCGGAATTTAAAACATCTTCAGTAATCACGTGTCCCTGGGAGCGCCCATGCATGAGAGCCATCAGCGTCACAGAGGGGACATGTCTGAGTGCCGACGCTCTCATGGAGGCATGATTACCTAAAATATTTTCCGCCAGCCCTGATGCCTACATACTGTATGGCATGGCACATTTACAAAGGGGTACTCCACTCAAACATAACTTTTGATATGTTACTGCCTATAGTGAGACTCTCAATTTATTCCACATATATTATTATCTTTTGATTTACCTTCCCCCAGTTCTCAGCTGCTGCTTTCTGCTGAAGACACAAAAATGTGTGAGCCTTTCCCTCTGTCTCCCCCCCTCACCTCTCCCTTTTGACACAGCTGATGTAAACAAGTCCCTGACTGGCTTTATCTGCAACTTTGTAACTTCTTTGTAATGTTGGGAGAGTTATTCTGAAGTTGCTAATAAACTCGATGTGATGAACCCTCCCAGCATTACAAAGAAGCTACAATGTTGAAGATATAGCCAGTCAGAGACTTTTGTACATCAGCTGTCTCAGAGGGGGGTGGTGGTGGTGAGGGGGGGAGACAGAGAGAAAGGCTTACACACAGATTTTTGTGTCTTCAGCAGAGCAGCAGCTCAGAACAGGAAGAAGGAGACTGAATAGATAATAACAAGTATGGAATTAATTGTTAGTCTCACCATGGGCAGCAACATATAAAAAGTTATGATTGAGGAGGAACACCACCTGGCATTCAAAATGTATTGCAATATGCATGTCCTCCTATTGAGCTGAGTACTGGTGGACTCTCATGCTCAGTCACCCTCATCACAACCACATTTCTGCATTATAATCCTCTGCAGAACAGTCAAGATAAGTAGCATTTTGTCTTTCTTGTGAGAGAAGCAGCATAGCATATCCAGTAGCATAGCAGTATAGTTGAGGTAATTCCTTATACAGAGGAAGAAGGGACTCTATTGGGGAAGGAAGGAGCCCAGAAGAACAGCTTAGCAGCAATAAGGTACACACATTTTGTATGCTAGTAACACCATAACCATAGTTCCCATTCAATGGGCTATGTAATGCAGGACAGGCACCCTGTGAAACTGCTGTTGTTTTTGACGGCATTCTCCTCATATGCAATCTTATTGCTGTCTTACATATTCAGTACTACTTCTGACATCTATGGTGTCAAACATTATACTCATAGATGGAAAGAAAACACTATCTCAAAGCCGATCTCCTCTCCCAACTGTTATACATTCTACAGACAATACCCATTATATTACATGATGACACAATACCCACCCAAGTTCATCACCCACTTGATTCTCTAGGAGGCTTACCTTCTTACTTAAAGGGGTTATCCAGCATTATAAAAACATGAGATTAATGCAAGATAAGCATACGGCACTACCAATTGGAGGGGACAACCGCACTGTGTGGCCACGTACTCAGACCCGGTTCAGCTGGTGGTGCTCAATTGACCCAACAATCATCCAAATATATAGTCCGCAGAAACATGAATGTCAAGGCACTCACCACAGCTTCTTTTTCCAATACGCTTGCTTTATTCACATATATCACGGATACATAGATGCAGACAGGTGAACGGGTGACAGCCTGTTTCACGTGCTTAACTCGCACGCTTCCTCTCGGCCCTGACGTCACTACGTTACACAGTCCTTTTAAAGACGTACTAATTGCAACACAATACACACCTCTAAAAAATATACACAACTTATTTAAAAGAACATAGAACGTTACATAATTTACAGCAATGATACCCCTTAATAGTAACCATGTAGATCGGAGCGATCATTCAGACCTAGTGGTCCGAGTGCTTCCGTCTTTAAAATCAACTCAGTTTCCTTTTTAATCAACCTATTATCCCTACCACCCCCTGCTGGGGAGTTCTTAACCTGCAGTAAGCCCATAAAGCGCAGTTCAGACGGGTTACCCCCATGAACTGTGCACATATGAGAGATTACTCTCGGGCAACCTCTACCTGTTTTCAGAGAGCGTACGTGTTCAGCAAATCGTTGATACAGTGGGCGGGTGGTCTTACCAATATAATAGAAACCGCAACTGCATAAAAGTGCATAGACCACAAATGCAGTGCGGCAGGTGATAAAATCACGTACTTGCCATGTAAGACCACCTAGCCGCACTGTATAACTCGCATTGAGATGCCCACAATAATTACAATGGCCACATTTGTGGTTACCTTCTAACTTTTTGCGACCCAACCATGTATTTGTATTTCTCGCCTCCGATGATTTATTAAAACGCCCTTGAACTACCTCATCACGTATATTTCTGCATCTTTTAAATGCTAGTAGGGGTTTACTTTTAACATATTCCTGTAGTGCTTCCTCTCCTTCCAGTAAATTCCAGTATCTATATATAACAGATCTCACTGTTTTGTCCATTGGACTATGTCTAAAAGAGAAGACAAATCTATCCATTCTGTTACCTCTATCCTTCCTTCGGTAGATCAGCTGAGTACGGTCCAATGTCCCTGCTCTTAATCTAGCCTTGTCAATGACTTCTTTGGGATACCCACGGTCTAGAAGTCTCTTGCTCAGGTCATTTGCTTGTTGTTCATACTGCTCATCGCAATTGTTGATCCTACGGAGACGTATAAACTGACCATATGGTACTGACTGTTTCACATGATGGGGGTGATAGCTCTTATAATTCAACAACATATTTGTAGCTGTGCTTTTACGGTAACCAGTTACTTTTAGTTCTCCCTGCTGCAGTTCCAAGTGTACATCTAAAAAATCAAGTTTTTTATCACCGTAAATTGCTGTGAATGACATATTATATGTGTTAACATTAATGTATTGCACAAATTGGTTAAACTCGTTTTCTGACCCCGCCCACACCAGCAGGACGTCGTCAATATATCTAAGATACAAAGCGATCTTAGATATAAAGGGGTTCTGTACATTGAAAATGACATCATCTTCCAGTTCAGCTAGGTATAAATTTGCGAAAGTGGGTGCCACTGGCGTCCCCATCGCCGTACCAGCCCGCTGGCCAAACCATTGGCCAGCGAACTGGAACGCATTATGACGGAGGACAAACCCCAGTAGTTCACAAACATACCCCGCAAATTCAGGTTCACATTGCCCACTATGCAGGAGTCGACGTCGCACAGCCTGTACACCGGCATCCTGCGGGATGCGGGTGTACAGGCTCTCGACGTCGACGCTTGCCAAAGATAGACCCTCCGACCACTCAAACTGGTCCAGTATGGCTAACAGATCCTTAGTATCCCGTAAAAAGGAAGGGACCCCTTTTAGCAGTGGACGTAAAAGCCAATCAAGGTATTTTGAAACCGGTTCTGTAACCGACCCCCTGCGTCCCGGAGGGCGCTCCATCGATTTATGGACCTTGGGGATCCAATACCAATATGGCTTGCTGGGGAATTCCACAAGAAGTTTCTCAGCAAACTTTTTACGCATAAACCCCCTCTCCACCCCCTGTCTGAGTAGAGACCTTAGTTTGGTAAGATATCCCATTGTTGGGTCATTATTCAATTTTTCATAAGTGGTCCCATCCCCTAGCAACCGCATGGCTTCTTCCACATAATATTTCTCAGTTAACAGAACCACATTTCCTCCCTTGTCCGCCGGCTTCACGATAATATCTTTCCTAGATTTTAACCACTTGAGCGCCGATAGTTCGGCTTCCGACAGATTTGTCTCTGCCTGCGGATAGATCAAAGACTTGACCTCACGCAGTACATTACGTTCAAATTGATCTAAAAGTGAGCCGGGGGACAAGGGAGGATTAAATGTGGACTGTACTGAGCCTCTAAAAATCTCATCCTGAGTGTGTCCATCTGGAGCAATACCCTGTAATTGCATGAGTGTTGTCAGTATCTCTCTATCTTGAGGGTCAAATTGTGGACTGAGGCTGAAGCCCAACGGGCCTACACATATGGGCTGTTCTGCTATGGGTGTCTCCTGCTCTGCCAGTGATGGTCTGGAAAGAAAACACTATCTCAAAGCCGATCTCCTCTCCCAACTGTTATACATTCTACAGACAATACCCATTATATTACATGATGACACAATACCCACCCAAGTTCATCACCCACTTGATTCTCTAGGAGGCTTACCTTCTTACTTAAAGGGGTTATCCAGCATTATAAAAACATGGCCACTTCCTTCCAGAGACAGCACCACTTTTGTCTCCAGTTCAGGTGTGGTTTGCAATTAAGCTCCATTCACTTCAGTAGACCTGAGTGGCAAAACACCTTTAAAGTGTCACTGTTGTTTAAATGTTTTTTGCAGAAATCAATAATACAGGCAATTTTAAGAAACTTCGTAATTGGGTTTATTAGCTGAAAAATGCATTTTTATCATGAAAAAGCAGTTTGAAGCTCTCCCCCCTGTCTTCATTGTTCTCTATGGAGAGGGGAGGAGGGAGATGAGGCACCAAAACAGGACAACAAAGAGTTAATTTACAGCTACATCACTGGGCTATCTCCTCTCAAGTCAGCACTGACCTCTGATTAGCATCTTTCACACGGCTCCCACTGTGTAATCCTTTGTTCTCTGCTCTCTGCTGGCGACTAATCTCACTCCTCCCCCTCCCCTCTCCATAGAACAGACAGGGCATGTCTGATGTAAAAGAGTCAAGATATCCTAATAATGATCAGTGGATGAGAGAGTGGAGGGGGGGGGGGGGGGACCTGGGAAAAGGCTTTTTGAATGCAGATAATGGCATATTTGCTTAATAAACCCAATTACAAAGTTTCTTAAAATCGCCTGGACTATTGATTTCTGCAAAAAAAAAAAAAAAAAAAGAAACGCCAGTAACACTTTAAGACTTTAGTAAGTTGATAAGACTTAGGGCCTTATTACAAGGCCTGACATTTCACTGTAAACGAGTGCCGATCTGCTAGGTCAGCACTCGCTTACTGAGCCCATACATTGCTGAATTATTGTGCAGCAAAGGCTGCACACACACCGTCAAAAGGTTAAACTGTTTTTGGATCTCCTGGCATCATAATGATATATGATACCAGGAGCTTCGAAACAGTTAAAATTTTTGCGGCAAAGTACTGACACAGCCGCACGGCCAGTACAGTACCCCAAAGATGTAAACTTTTCGTTGCTGCTGGTATCCCAATAATACATGACGCTGGAAGAATACTTGGGAATGAGGCCTATGTCTGGGAGAAAAAAATAGGGGTTGTTTTCTCCATGGTAGAGAAGGTTATTTTTAAGAACTCTGAGTTTCTTAAGATTTGTCTGGGTGTAGAAGAACCGTTGCTAGAGATGTAATGGTGCTTCAGGTACCCTAAT
The DNA here is from genome assembly GCF_027789765.1 of Dendropsophus ebraccatus. NCBI lineage: Eukaryota > Metazoa > Chordata > Amphibia > Anura > Hylidae > Dendropsophus > Dendropsophus ebraccatus. The sequence goes on from NC_091454.1 coordinate 69,295,227, forward strand.
GTACTGCCCACTCAGGCATACTTCTTCAAAGCAGTTTTGACTACTATACAGAAAGTCATAGAACATTAAGTGCCTCTGCACCCCTCTGTGATATCTTTGTGGATACCTACATTGAACTTCTTCCCTAAAGTAGCCAGTTTAGTTACACACTGTAGCAAGGTTACCAGTCCCCGCAATGTGAAACAATGGCGACCCTCAAATCTTTCAAGCATGGGTAGATAATATAGACATGCTCTGCAGAATGGAATAGCTTGTTAACTGGGGACTAATATCATATAGCAAATTTAGCAAGATCTGAGGCCTCAGGAAAACCTTCAGAACTTCAATATTTCACATGTTCAGTTAATTTCCTAAACTTGCTGATACAATAATGCTGTATTGTAATGCCTCTTTTCGCTCCACTCCTCTACCTCACTCATCACTGGTCCTGGATCTGCTGTTGTCAATGCGGAACTTAAGCGAACAAATGTGGAATTACAGCGAACGATTAGCGAACGATTAACAATAATTTTAGGTTCAGATCTATATCAACGATCAACGACATTCGAACGATTTTTCGATCATTGCCTGCAATTATACAGAACGATTATCATTTAAATTCGAGCGATTTAACGATTTTTTGCACAATAATCGTCCCGTGTAATAGGGCCCTTAGATTAAAGACCAGAGAGGAGGATGTTGCCATAGTCCAAGCAGGAGATAATAAAGGCATGTACCAGCAGTTTTGTAAAGTCAAGGTTGAGAAAAGGGCAGATTCGGGAAAAGTTTTTGAAGTGAGGGCGGCCGAAGGTGGTCCCTTGTAGCACCCGCTGCAATGCTACCTCTGATCACTAGGGTGCATGCACACCTGCTTGCCAAAGATTTAAAGGGCAACATATCTTCACTTATTTCTGTCTACACCACTCCTGTACCTGTTTGAAGTCACTCCATCTGTCCCTCCTTGAGTGTTGTTGACTCCTCATGTTCCTAGCGAAGGTGTGTTCATGTGATTTCTATTCCGTTACTATTCCACAAATCCTGACCTGTGCCTATTCCCATTCGCATTGTGCTTGCCTGACCCTTTTGGTAATGTTTGCCCATCTGAGCTGATTATGGGCCTGATTGTCTATGTTGCTGTCTCATCCCTGGTACTGTAGTGTTTCTTTCATCAACAATTCAGATTGCTGGCTACACTTATCTGGCCTATTCTCCGCTTCTTCCCACTTACACTGTCTGGTTCTTGGACCCAGCCGATACCCACACTGGGACTATGTTTGTGGAGTGACCTGGTGTCCTCTAGCCGCAGAAGTCCAGCCTCCGCATCCTGGAGCAGGATAAAAGGTGACGACCTAGAGGGCACTTAGACTATGCTCCGTGTTGTGGCACAAAGTTCAGTAGCACATCATGTCCACATCCACTGCCCATTCTACCCATTCATTTGCTACCAACTCACTCTTCCACATTTCAGCATTTTTTCTGTTGTGGCTCATGATTCTTTGTAATTACCATTATAATTAGTAGTATTTTAGGTTAACTCCATACTATGTATGTGCCCAGTGTGTATATAGTTTGGCTGGAGACCAGTATATAACCTGTCTTTTAGTGCTAGTAATAATTATGACCTACTTTACATGTTGTAAAGTTTAATCTCTTTATGTAGGCCTGCGCACCTGACCACATATTCATATGATTACATGCATATACGTATGCTTTTTACTGTTCTATTGTTTGTTAAAACAATAAAAATGAGAATTGAAAAAAATACTCTACTGCATTTGCAATATTTATCCCTGTCTAACCCTCTTACAGTTGTGACCGAGCACAGCTCATGCTTATCGTGGAAAATCTTTAACCGTGTCCCATATGAACAGGGCTGTATTAACAGCTGCTGCTGCCCTAGGCACTAAACCTGAAGACGCCCCATCTTCACGCACCTATTGGCGATACCAGACCTGACCAATACCACTATACCCCCACCCCCCTGGAAAAGACACCAGATTTACTGGCAAGTTTGAACGGGAGGAGGGAAACTAAAAAAATAAAAACAAAAAAATATTTGTTTTTTCTGTCCCCCTTCTCCCTGGTGCTGCCCCCCTGCAAGGTGCTGCCCTAGGCTCCGGACTACGGGTGCCTAATGGTAAATATGGCCCTGCATATGAACAGCAGAATCCTGTCTGTAATACACTTAATAAGACAGTTAATGTGATATTTCACCCCTCTTGTGCAGTTCTCCACACCATCCGCATACTGCACAATTCATATATACACATATATAAAACTTGTCTGTGTCTTCTTTATATTCTAAAATTTCTTTATTTCATTGTTGGACAGTGTAATCTAGGCGTGGCTTAGCGTTTGTTAACCCCTTAGTGACCGCCGATACGGCTTTTTACGGCGGTCACTAAGGGTCCTTATTCTGCTGCCATCAGAGAATAAGATAGCGCTGCCGGGACAGCCCCCACCCCATCCCCCCAGCTAGCGGGGGGGGGGGGGGGTCCCGCCCCCCCCCTCCCTTACCGATGATCGCCGCTATTAATGTTATAGCGGTGGCTGTCGGTAACGGGGATTACCGCCGCCTTTCATCTCCCCCGCCGTGGAGATGAAATAAGTGTCCATCAGACCCCAGATCAGACCCCCCTAGTGCCCCGATAACTAACCCTCCTCCCGGCGGCCATCAGATCTAAGATAGCCGCCGCAATCACTGTGAACAGACATAGTCTGTTCACAGTGATTGTAAATAAAAAATGAAAAGCCCCATGCTCTCCGCCACCGGAGGTAGCGGAGAGCATGGGGCAGTGATCGGGGACCCCCCTGTGGGGTCCCGGTACAAGCGATCAGCGGTATATACTATATACCGCTGATCGCTTGTGCCATGTGCTGATCAGCACTTTTTATCCCCTGTCACCATAAATGATGTGATCTGTCCCCCAAGTTGCCCCCCACCCCCCCGTCACACCCTGTCCCCCAGTCACTCCCCCTTCCCCATATACTCACCTGATCCTGGAGCTACTTCCTCCTCTACATCCAGGCTGGTTCTGAAGTGCGCATGCGCGCCAGAACCAGCCAACTCTGAAAATTTAAAGTGACAGAGACCAATTTGGTCTCTGTCACTAAACTATGATTACTGTGATAGAAAATATCACAGTAATCATAGTAATATAGTGAAAAAAATGTGTAAAAGTACAAAAAGTGAAAAACACACACTTTTTATTATAGTAATGATTGCAGTTTACTCCCAAATAATAATTATAATAATAATAATTTTTATTTATATAGCGCCAACAGATTCCGCAGCACTTTACAACCGCACGTTGCCCTTAACAACCGCACGTTGCCCGCAACAACTGCACGTTGCCCATAACCACCGCATGTTGCCCATAACCACCGTACGTTGCCCGTAACCACCGCACGTTGCCCGTAACCACCGCACGTTGCCCATAACAACCGCACGTTGCCCATAACAACCGCACATTGCCCGTAACCACCGCACGTTGAACGTAACCACCCCAAATTGCCAGTGACCCCCTCCAGATTGTCCATAATCACCCCAGATTGCCCGTAACCACCCCAAATTACATGCACCCACCCCAGATTACCTATAAGCACTTCACTTTATCCGTAACAATCTCAGATTGTCTGTATCCCCCCTAGGTTGCCCGTAACCACCGCACGTTGCCTCTGACCACGCCACGTTGCCTCTGACCACCGCAGGTCGCCTCTGACCACCGCACGTCGCCTCTGACCACCGCACGTCGCCACTGACCACCGCACATCGCCTCTGACCACCGCACGTTGCCACTGACCACCGCGCCTTGCCTCTGACCACCGCACCTTGCATCTGACCACCGCACGTTGCCTCTGACCACCGCACATTGCCTCTGGCCATGCCACGTTGCCTCTGACCACCCCAAATTGCCAATGACCCCTTCCAGATTGCGGTAACCACGCCAGATTACAGGTACCCACCCCAGATTACCTATAAGCACTTCAGTGTATCCGTAACCACCCCACATTGCTCGTAACCACCCCAGATTGTCCGTAACCACCCCAGATTGCCCGTAACAACCCCACGTTGCCCGTAACCACCCCACGTTGCCCATGACCACCCCATGTTGTCCATATCCACCCCAGATTACCTGTAACCACCTCAGGTTGCCCGTAACCACCTCCAGACTGTCCGTAACCACCCCAGATTGTCCGTAACCACCCCACATTACCTGTAATCTCATTTTTTTTATTTTATTTTAGTAACTGCGCTATTCTAATAACTATTACTAGCTGCGGTTTTGCTCCAGTAAATTGGCGCTCCTTCCCTTCTGAGCCCTGCTGTGTGCCCATACAGTGGTTTATGCCCCCATATGGGGTACCGTTTTACTCAGGAGAACCTGTGTTACAGATTTTGGGGTATGTTTTCTCTCAGACTCCACGTGAAATTGAGAAATTTCAAACTAAACCAACATATTATTGGAAAAATTCGAGTTTTTCCATTTTTACTGTATACTTTTGAATACTTTCCTCTAATACCTGTGGGGTCAAAATGCTCACCACACCCCAAGATGAATTCTCTGAGGGGTGCACTTTCCAAAATGGGGTGACTTATTGGGAGATTTTACTCCACTGGCACTACAGGGGCTCTGCAAACGCACCTGGCGCTCAGAAACGTCTTCAGCAAAATCTGCATTGAAAATGCTAATTGGCGCTCCTTCCATTCTGAGCCACGCTGTGTGCCCATACAGTGGTTTACGCCCACATATGGGGTACCGTTCTACTCAGGAGAACCTGCGTTACAGATTTTGGGGTACTTTTTTTCTCTTGTTCCTTGTGAAATTGAGAAATTTCAAACTAAACAAACATATTATTGGAAGAATTCGAGTTTTTCATTTTTACTGTATACTTTTGAATACTTTCCTCTAATACCTGTGGGGTCAAAATGCTCACCACACCCCAAGATGAATTCTCTGAGGGGTGCACTTTCCAAAATGGGGTGACTTTTTGGCAGATTTTACTCCACTGGCACTACAGGGGCTCTGCAAACGCACCTGGCGCTCAGAAACGTCTTCAGCAAAATCTGCATTGAAAATGCTAATTGGCGCTCCTTCCATTCTAAACCACGCTGTGTGCCCATACAGTGGTTTACGCCCACATATGGGGTACCGTTCTACTCAGAACAAACATATTATTGGAAGAATTTGAGTTTTTCATTTTTACTGTCTAATTTTGAATACTTTCCTCTAACACCTGTGGGGTCAAAATGGTCACCACGCCCCAAGATGAATTCTTTGAGGGGTGTACTTTTCAAAATGGGGTGACTTATGGGGGGTTTTCTCTCTGCTGACACTACAGAGACACTGCAAATGCACCTGGCGCTCAGAAACTTCTTCAGCAAAATCTGCATTGGAAAAGCTAATTGGCGCTCCCTTCCTTCTGAGCCCGACTGTGTGCCCGTACAGTGGTTTATGGGATGCCCTGGCCCCTGGGAGCCACTTCCGCAGTGCTGATGTTATGAGCGGGCAATGACCGGGGCAGCTGCAGGGGTTATAATTGTCACTGTATAGGCCTGAGGGCGGCACAGCTGTAGGGCCGGTCTGTGGAATCTGCGGGTGATGATGGGCATGCGATTCTTCGCTGCACTTAGTCAGGGCACCAGTTAGTGGACACCAATGCCAGGGTTCAGTAACAGCGGTTTTATTATAGATGAGGTAACTAGTAGCAACAGTTCTGTCAGGATGCAACCGGGTATATAGCAGGCTTTGACAAATAAAGCAGGAGTGGTGCTGCATAGGCTGTGAGAATACATGCCGGATGATGGGAGTAGGAGTATGAGAGAAATAGCTTTGCTGGGTGGATTAGCTTGAGAATAATACTTGCTGTGAATCCTTGTAGCGATGATGAGAGATAACAGAATGACACCCAGATGAGAGAGAAGACTCCGGACACTTGAGCAGGCATATACAGCCGAAGACTTGAACACAGCAGAGCACTCGATCCACACTTCTAGTGGTGAAGTGGGAGCTGCAAAGAAGAAGTCCAACTCCTCTGAGGTAGGAGAGAGACGACACACACCCTCCTTGCTTGGAAGCAGGGGGAAGACTAACTTGTTAGGAGGAAGTGGGAGGTCGCATGGTTGCTCCTGGCCAGAGCTAGTCGGCCATTGGAGGAACCATGGTTACAGGGCACTGGCACGGTCACGTGATCAACAGCCTTGCATACCACTGTACAATGTAATAATACACAGGAATACATGAGAATACACATGAGAATGCACATTACCAGAGAATACTAGGGGAAAACCAGCAGCAGTTGCAGTGCAAACACTCACCAGAACAGGCATGGACACAGCAATAGAAATGGCCATAATAGGAGTAGTAGTCCTTGCGTGTTCTGGGACACTGCATTTACGCCCGCATATGGGGTACCGTTCTACTCAAGAGAACCTGCGTTACACGTTTTGGGGCGCTTTTTCTCTCATGTTCCTTTTGAAAATGAGAAACTTTAATCTAAACATATATATTATTGGAAAATTTAATTTTTCCATTTTTTACGGCCTAATTGTGAATACTTTCCTCAAGCCCCTGTAGGGTCAAAATGTTCATTATACCCCTAGATTAATTCTTTAAGGTGTTTAGTTTCCAAAATGGGGTCACTTATGGGGGTTTTCAGGATACCAGACTTCTAAATCCATTTAAAAAAAGAACTTGACCCTAAAAAAATTCAGTTTTGGAAACTTTCACGAAAATGTGATAATTTGCTGATAAATTTCTAACCCCCATAACACCCTAAAAAAGTAAAATATGTTTACCAAATTATGCCAGAATAAAGAAGACATATTGGTATTGTGACTTAGTAACTAATTTATGTGCTACGGCTTTCTTTTTTTAGAAGCAGAGAATTTTAAAATTCTTAAAATGCTTATTTTGTTAATTTTTCATGATATTTTGATGTTTTTCACAAAAAAACACACGAAGTAGTGACCAAATTTTGCCACTAACATAAAGTGCCATATGTGACGAAAAAACAGTCTCAGAATCGCTAGCATACATTAAAGCATCACTGAGCTATAAGCGCATAAAGTGAGACAGGTCAGATTTTGAAAAATTAGCCTGGTCATTAAGGTCCAAACTAGCTGCAGCACGAAGGGGTTAAAGCCCCTTCTCCCCGTCTCATTCCAGTGCTGTTAGCCATGTTCCTCATGTGATCAGGCAGGGAGAAGTGGTTCAACGAATGCTAAGCTTTGCCTTAGTGTCACTGTCCAACAGTGATAAAAGCATACAGGAAGACTGGCGTGACTATGTCAGTAGGTTTATGCTGCCCTATCTAACTAGTGACAGAGAGGCTGAACAGAATGATGTATCAATAACATTGTACTGTGCAGATGATTTGGAGATATCCTGCTGAAGAACGAGGACTAAAGGACTGAAGAACTAAGCACTGCATGCTAGTCCTATCCATTATGTGCGTGCACTCAGTAGTCCTCCTGCAGCTGATTGGTATTTGTACTATATATATATATATATATATATATATATATATATATATATATATACAGTGCCTACAAGTAGTATTCAACCCCCTGCAAATTTAGCAGATTTGATAAGTTGCAAATAAGTTAGAGCCTTCAAACTTCAAACAAGAGCAGGATTTATTAACAGATGCATAAATATTACAAACCAAAAATTTACGTTGCTCAGTTAAATTATAATACATTTTAAACCTAAAAGTGTGGGTCAATTATTATTCAACCCCTAGGTTTAATATTTTGTGGAAAAACCCTTGTTTGCAATTACAGTTAATAATCGTCTTTTATAAGACCTGATCAGGCCGGCACATGTCTCTGGAGTTATCTTGGCCCACTACTCCATGCAGATCTTCTCCAAGTTATCTAGGTTCTTTGGGTGTCTCATGTGGACTTTAATTTTGAGCTCCTTCCACAAGTTTTCAATTGGGTTAAGATCAGAAAACTGACTAGGCCACTGCAACACCTTGATTTTTTCCCTCTTGAACCAAGCCTTGGTTTTCTTGGCTGTGTGCTTTGGGTCGTTGTCTTGTTGGAAGATGAAATGACGACCCATCTTAAGATCCTTGATAGAGGAGCAGAGATTCTTGGCCAAAATCTCCAGGTAGGCCCTGCTATCCATCTTCCCATGGATGCAGACCAGATGGCCAGGCCCTTTGGCTGAGAAGCAGCCCCACAGCATGATGCTGCCACCACCATGCTTGACTGTAGGGATGGTATTCTTGCGGTCGTATGCAGTGCCATCCAGTCGCCAAACGTCACGTGTGTGATTGGCACCAAAGATCTCGATCTTGGTCTCATCAGACCAGAGAACCTTGAACCAGTCTGTCTCAAAGTCCTCCAAGTGATCATGAGCAAACTGTAGACGAGCCTTGACATGACGCTTTGAAAGTAAAAGGTACCTTACGGGCTCGTCTGGAACGGAGACCATTGCGGTGGAGTACGTTACTTATGGTATTGACTGAAACCAATGTCCCCACTGCCATGAGATCTTCCCGGAGCTCCTTCCTTGTTGTCCTTGGGTCAGCCATGACTCTTCGGACAAGCCTGGCCTCTGCACGGGAGGAAACTTTTAAAGGCTGTCCAGGCCGTGGAAGGCTAACAGTAGTTCCATAAGCCTTCCACTTCCGGAAGATGCTCCCAACAGTGGAGACAGGTAGGCCCAACTCCTTGGAAAGGGTTTTGTACCCCTTGCCAGCCTTGTGACCGCCCTCGATCTTGTCTCTGATGGCCTTGGAATGCTCCTTTGTCTTTGCCATGTTGACCATGTATGAGCGCTGTTCACAAGTTTGGGGAGGGTCTTAAATAGTCAGAAAAGGCGGGAAAAACAGATAATTAATCCAAACATGTGAAGCTCATTGTTCTTTGTGCCTGAACTACTTCTTAATACTTAAGGGGAACCAAGCAGAATTCTGGTGGTTTGAGGGGTTGAATAATAATTGACCCTCTGAATAAACTTTTCTCAATTTTAAAAAACAATAAACAAAGAAATAACATTCTTTTATGCTGCAGTGCATTTCACACTTCCAGGCTGATCTACAGTCCAAATGTCACAATGCCGAAGTTAATTCCGAATGTGTAAACCTGCTAAATCTGCAGGGGGTTGAATACTACTTGTAGGCACTGTATATATATATATATATATATATATATATATATATATATATATATATATATTTATTTACACACTGTGTATTGGCAGACAGCTGTCAATCAACAGCCGAAGGGTGAAGGGAGTAGCACAGCAGGAAGCCCATTCTCCTGCATATCAGGAGAACACTGAATAGAATGATGTAAGTAATACAATGTGCTGTTCAGCATTTCCGTCACTAGTTTATGCTACTCTCATTAAAGGACGCAAAACTCTAGTGTCAGATTCCCATTAAGTGATTATGCAGCTATACATAAAGGGGTATTGCCCAAGAGCTAAAAAATTTAATTCTCCTAAACCTAGCTGGTCTTACCAAGTCCCTTTGAGTATTTTGAGCCATCTCCCATCTTCCTAGATGCCACCGTTCCTGAGTTACAAGTTTTTGTAAAAGCTGGTCTATATCCAAGATAGTTCCATCCGGGGAACTACAGGACTGTGTGTTATGAAAAGAAATGTTACTGAAAGAAAGCAGCCCTGACAGAGCAGACCAATACCTGCCAACAGTTATTAGTGAACACATACTCCTGCAACACCTCCTAGCAATACTCCTGCAACACCACCTGGCATTGCTCATGCAACACCACCTGGCATTACTCCTGCAACACCACCTGGCATTACTCCTGCAACACCTCCTGGCATTACTCCTGCAACACCACCTGGCATTACTCCTGCAACACCTCCTGGCATTACTCCTGCAACACCACCTGAAATTGCTAATGCAAAACCTCCTGGCATTACTCCTGCAACACCACCTGGTATTGCTCATTCAAAACCTCCTGGCATTACTCCTGCAACACCTCCGGCAATACTCATGCAACACCCAAGAAACTTGTAGACAATAAATAAATGTATTAATATTTTTTTTGAGTTAGCTTGTAATTACTATTGACCAAGCCCACTCTAATAAACATTGGTAGTGAGTGGTGCTTTATATGCACTCAGACACTACCAATGCCTATTACCTGACTCATAGTGCACCTGCTCAGCTCTGCTGTGGCAGTGTTTGGACACACCACACAGTGAATCATCATATGTACAATACATGAGCTAGGGCCACAGCGCTCTGGCAGAGAGCTCTTACTGGAGGAAGAAGGTGATATCAGAGTATCACATGTCCTCCATCCCTTCAGTGGGCAGGGTTAGAAGCTCTAACCCAGCCCATTGAAGAGAACGAAAACGTGATCCCATCACGGAAGGGAGGGGGCCAGGAGGAAGGAGGGAGTTGGAGAGGACTCAGTTTAGATGATTTTATGCATCCACAGAGGGTGAGTCCTCAGCAAAATGGTGCAGAAGCCATAGTAAATTGATGTTAGGGTCACGGCAGCGTCCCGTGCTCCGGACCGCCGGCGCACCCTCTCTCCTACATCTGCAGCAGCCGGTGTCCGCAGGCAGGGACCCGGCGCTGCTGTTGCTTCGGCCCCGGGGGGCGCCTCACCTCACCACGCTCCTGTCCGTCGCTGTGCCGGCCGGCGCGCGCGTCCCCGCCTTCTAGGGCGCGCGCGCGCCGCCTGTCTCAGATTTAAAGGGGCAGTGCGCTCCTAATTGGTCTGGTTGTCTATCACTCCCCTATAAGTTCCAGCCCTGCCCCCTTCCAGGTGTTGGAGCCTCTACATGCTTCCCATAGCGTTTGGCCCAGCTCCCTGTTGTTCCTGTTTCCTATCCGCTACCTGTTCCCTAGTCCTTTTATCCTGGTTCCTGCTCCCCTGTCACACCATTGCTCCTGTGTTCAGCCTGACTCCTGCGGTTACGCCTACAGGCCTCTGCCAGCACCATCTCCTGCCTACTGCTCCTGCCACGCCTCGCCTGCCGTCACTAGCAACCAAGCCAGGGGTAGCGACCTGGGGGTCGCCTGCCGCAGCAAGTCCATCCCACCTTGCGGCGGGCTCTGGTAAAAACCAGCTGCTCCTTAGACTCCGCTCCCTGGTGAGGTTAGTGCCATCGCTGGTGACGGTCCAGTGGATCCACTACTCCAGGCGTTACAATTGACTTTACAAAGAAAGAAAGCTTCGGGTGGGCCATTAGTTAATACAAAAATGATTTTAAGTGGAATACCCCTATACGCATTAAAAAGCCGCCAGAATGTTTTCCAGACATATAACTAAGGGCTATGAGCTTTCCTCATGGCCCCTGAAAACAAACTTTCAAAAAATGTCTTAAATTAACCTTATATAGAGATTGGGGTGGTCCTCAGCGGAGTAGTCTTGGCTTGTGCGAAAAATCCTCTGTAATCTGGCCCAGCAATGATGTTGCTCAGGGAAAATTACAAGATGGCCCTTCTGTGACACTGCAGGCTACTCCAAACACCCAGAGGAAAAGGGACTGATCCCCAGAAAGTTGCTGAAGTATCCTACTGACAACACTCCACTACCTTGGGGAATCTTGAGGAGTTAGCTACGCCCAGAGACAGAAACCTGGGACTTGTGCTACCTACCCTGGCGGTCTCCAAGCTGGTCAGACAGAAGACAGTCATATATTCTACATCTACGGATATATATATATATTTATACGAGTACGAGGATTTCTTTTTTCAAGTCTTAAGTATGTAAACTAGGCAATCCCGGCAGAGTACTGTACTAATTAGAAAAGGACCCCTACACGGCCCCTACACTTCCCTCTCAACACAAGCTTCTATCTACTTTACTTCTACCTCACGTCTACCTCAAGTGTTACCTTACTTTGCACTGCACCTAGTGAGCAGTCCTGTTTAGTATTTTTTGTATTGCACTGAAGTTATCCACTGTAAAGTTACAACTCTTGTTTAATTAAGTGCAAAACTCTGTCACTTTACTTGCGCCGCACCTGCACCCACACCTAGTGCTAACCCTTTAAGCGCAGTGCCCGTGTGTCCGGGTTGGGTATTGCCACTCCTGGCCACCGTGACACAGCTACCCCAAAACACTACAGCCCACCAGCTGCCACAACACCTGCATCCAGCGCCCCAGGCCATGGCATTAGCACCAGAACAACTTGTAGTCAGCTTAAATCTGTAGTACTTTTCATGGTTAAATTTTACACTGAATAAGGGTGATGTATGATTAGCAGGGTATATTTGTACAGTAGCGGTCTTTGGCACCAAGCATACCAAGCAATCGCTTGGGGCCCCCAACATCCAGCTCAAGACCGCTAAGACAGGGCTGCTGCCCCGCTCGCTGCTGTGATCTGAACTGTAACTATGAGCACTTGTAATGAACGCTCACAGTTACATGCAGCAGCAGCACTGACAGGGCGGGAGCCATTGGCTCCCTTCCTGTCAGTCACTCTTGGGGCCGTAACAAGTGTTTTCCCTGCGGTCACAAGTGGCCGCTCTGTCCTTGTGGTGTCGGTGCTGCAGGGACATCACTGGAGCATCTGCGCCAGGAGAAGGGGAGCGTGGCCTCTTGTGACCGCAGGGAAAACCCTTGCGGCCACAAGAGTGGAGAGAAGAGTAGACGCCCGGATCCAGGTGAGTATAAGTGTTTGTTTTATTGTATTACATACTATATGGGACGGGGAGCACACAGGGGCCTGTGTAACTGGGGGAGCGCACAGCGGGGGTCTATATAAATGGGGGGAGCACACAGTGGGGCTATATAACGGGGAAGACACAGGGGGGCTAGCACACAGGGGGGGCTATAGACTACTGGGGCTTCACAGAGGGGTCTATATACTACTTGGGTCAGCACACAGGGGGTCTATATTCCACACAGGGGGGCAGCAGAATGAGGTCTATATACAACTGGGGGAGCACACAGGAGGTCTATATCCAAGTGGGGGAGCACCCAGGGGGGCTATATACTACTGGGGGAGCACACAGGGGGTCTATATACTACTGGGGTAGCACACAGGGGGGTCTATATACTACTGGGGTAGCACACATGGGTCTATATACTACTGGTGGGGGAAACAGGGGGTCTATATACTGCTGGGAAAACACACAGGGGTCTATATACTACTGGTGGGGCACACAGGGGGTCTATATACTACTGGGGGAACACACAAGAGTCTATATACTACTGGTGGGGCACACAGGGGGTCTATATACTACTGGGGGCAGCACACAGGGGGTCTATATATAATGGGGAGCACACAGGGGGTCTATATACTACTGGGGGCAGCACACAGGGGGTCTATATATAACTGGGGGCAGCACACAAGGGGTCTTTATACTGCTGGAGGAGCACATAGTGGTCGATATACTACTGGGGGAGCACACAGGGATCTATATAATACTGGTGGAGCACACAGGCGGTCTATATACTACTAGGGGATCCACACAGGGGGTTTATATACTACTGGAGGAGCATAAAGGGGTTTATATCCAAGTGGGGGAGCACACAGGAGGTCTATATCCAAGTGGGGGAGCACACAAGGGGGCTATATACCACTGACGGAGCACACAGGGCAGCTATATACAAGTGGGGGAGCAAACAGGGGGTCTATATACTAGTGGGGGAGCACACAGGGGGTATATGCAACTGGGGGCAGCATACAGGGTATATACGACTGGGGGCAGCACACAGGGGGTTTATATACAACTGGGACAGCACACAGGGGGTCTATATACTTTTGGGGGAGCACACGAGGGGGGCTATATATAACTAGGGGAACACACAGGCGTCTATACACTACTGGGGGAAGCACACAAGGGGTATATACTACTGAGGGGAAGCACACAAGGGGTATATACTACTGGCGGCTGCGCAAAAGGGATATATACTACTGGGGGCAGCACACAGCGGTCTATTGTTGTGGAGTGCGTGTTGAAGGGGGGGGGGGGGGGGGCAGACATAACTTCGCTTGGGGCCCCAGAAATGCCAAGACCACCCCTGTATTTGTAGTGGGTGTTCACATATGTCTTATGACTTTAAAGTTTTTTTCCCTCAAAATGCCAGAGAAGTTTTCTATGAGGACAGTCAAAAAGTGAAACATTATATGTTACATATGCTGGGCATGCACACAGAGGGGGACATTTATCAACAAGTGCAAGTACGCCAGTCTTAGATAAGCCCTGCACCCATTTACCACACACCTCTTAGTGAAGCTGGCCAGCCCTGCCAGGGGCAGATTAACTTTACCATAGGCCCCGGGCTGTTCACCAAGCTCTCCCCCACCCCAATCTAACCATGGCAGCACTAGCGGGGTGTTCATAGTACTGGATAGATAATGTCATGATGCCCTGATTTGTGCTAAATTGCGGTAGAAAAGCAGCAATGTTTTGCAAATCATGGCTGAACTGTAGCCAGGAGTAAGAAAACAGCTGAAAGTACAGCTGAAGTCTTTATGGGTGGCCATGGGCCCCCCATGGGCTCAGGACCCCGGGCTACCGCCCGAAAAGGACCTGTTATAATCCACTACTGAGCCCTGCACCAGTTGCAGGGATTGCACAAAATTGTATGAGGCCACCTTATCGTGGTGGGATGGTTTAGACTATTTGCAAATGGTAACCAAAAGATCTTTTTTAGGAGTTGGGGGGCTGCTTTTAGCGATTTTCATATCTGTATTGGGTCTGCGTCTTGCCATTAGCGGTGAACTGTTGCATTCTATTGACAACCTTTTTCTAGTTGCGGATCTATCATACATATGGTATATATTAGCAAAGGATGTTTTTGTAAAACGTCCAAGAAACATATCTGTGCCACAAAAAGAAAAATAACAGAAACACTGCAAAACATGTAAATGCACCGTAAAGGTGCGTTCACACGTAACGGATCCGCAGCGGATTTCTCGCTGCAAATTTGCAGCAAGATCCGCTGCGGATCCCTGCCCTGTACACTCTATGGGCAGACAAACTTGCAGCAGGATGGAGTGAGTATGTCTGCCGCCCGCCCGTTTAAAACACCACAACCGCCGCCAGGTAAGATCTCCAGGAGACATCTGGTGCAGTTCTTAGAGAGCATAAAGCTAGCTAGCATGTGATACCAGCGATAGAATGGTGTATATAAGCTGACGGTAGCGGGCATCATTATTATTTATACAGACTTGACAGAGTTGCTGCTTATTGTTTTCCAGTGTTTTTGTCCTTTTGTGGAAGGTCTGACAGGCCACGCCTGGACAAAGCTCCTGACCTGACCATATATGGGCACAGAGCCTTTCAACACACTCACCATTACAGTCTCCTTTATAAAACTATAAGCAACACTGACATCTTGTGGTAAAGTGTTAAAACACCACACTGTAGATTCCTTTGTTCATTGATTTTAGAAGTTTAGGAAGTGCAAATATAAGATCACAAAAAGATTACTTAGAAGTATTTTCTAGAAACTAACAGTTTTACATATCCTATAATGTCATCACTGGAGTGTTTTTACACAGATTTATTTACTTTAGGTTACCTACAGAATGTGCTGGTTCTATATACTGTAATAAAATCAAGGCTAGGCCATGATATTCAGAGACCTCACAGCCAGAGAACATGGGTCTGTTTGTTTGTTTTTGTCAATCTTATTTTAAACACACATGATAAGTCCCCTAACTCATCTTTTCCCATACAATAAAGTTATAACCACAATTCATTTTAGCTGTAAATACCATAAACAAATTAAAGAATAAATGCTGAAAAGCGTTTTTTTATGCATTCCTTTTGTTCCCTTTGGTATGTTCACACTACAGAATAGGTAAGGGATTTTAAAGCGGCCCGGAGTGTGTGTGTGTTTGGGGGAGTCCTACTGTTACAATAAAATTTCCCAAACAATAAAACATTTTTCTACCCTATGTCCCTTAAGTATGGACGCCTCCATCCAGTCCATCTTAAATAAAATAAAAATGGAATGGAAATGTTTAAGTTTTAAATAATGAATTCCAACCTGTGGCTCTCATGGCTGATGAAGCTAACAATAAGAAAACACTTGCCACAGTCTTGAAAGTTCCATAGGCAAAAGAATTTGTTCATGCCAGTAAACTCCAAGATTTCTCTTTTTAGGGTACAAACACACTGGCCGGATCCACAGCGGATTTCTCGTTGTGAATTTGCAGTTTCCTTTTTTAACTGTACGACTACCTGTCCTCTGCTGACAGAATGTGATCAAGTGGGTCAACTGAAAGTGATGCTTATGAATGACTTGGGGAACATTATCTTTCTTTTAATAAGAAAGATGCTTCATTGAGATGGAGAGCAAGTTTTTTGTTCAACTTCAATTTGTCACCATTGAAAAAGACATTAAACCCAATGTAGTTTGTTAGCTTTCATTAGTCCCCTGCCTCTTGCTTATATACTTAGTGTATATTAGTAAAATGTAGATTACAGTTGAAGGGTAAATTCACACATAGCAAGGACCTAAATCTGCTGCAAAAATATGCGGGTTCTACATTCCATGGGTCGAGTGCAGAGCCCCTGTTCTATGTAATGTAAGATGCACAAGTACCATGGTCTTGGTACATTACTCCATTCATGCTTCCTTTAATAGCATAAGGTTTGCCAGTATACAGTATGTTGAAAAGAAGCCCCACACCATGATTTTCCTACCTCCCACCTCTAAACTTCACTGTTTAGAAATTCTTTGGTAACCACTGCCATCAGTATGTTTTGCAACAATAAGGTTGCAAAAGTCTTGAGACACCTCACTGGTTTGGGCTTTGTTCACACAACAAGTTCAGTAGTAATCATGGCCATTGTTGCCAATTTTTAACAACGGCCGTGATTACTAATGAACTTGAAGAAGTGTATACACATTCAAGGAATAGCGGGCGTAGAGAACCTGTCAGTTCACACAATGGAGTGTGTGGCTCTGGCCGCACGCTCAATTGTGTGCAGTGGGGAATTCGGATGCATCCGAATTCAGCAGAAGTGAAGATCATCTGGCCGGGTCACAAAACGGCAGGTGTCTTGCACAGTGGGAACATGGCCTTACTCGTTATGAGATGTGGCACCTTGGTAATAAGACACCTATTTATAGGTCATTGGTAGAGAGGAGCAAACCAGGTTCATTTTGCTTTGTACAAAGCAAAACTGATCTGCATTCGTATCCCTCAGGCTGACTTCTCCGTGCAGAGGGAGGATACTGCCTAGGGACTGCCTGTAAAATGCCTGGAAAACATGGATACAGCCATAGCTGTATCCCAGGCGGTATCCTCCCTCTGAACAGAGAAGCCAGCCTGAGGGATACGAGTGCAGATTGGTTTTGCTTTTTATTGAGATGGAGATTTTAACTTTGCTACAAGTTTGCTTTGTTTGAAAACCCTTTTGAGGTTTTTTTTTCTTCTTTTTAATATGTGGAAGCTTTCTTTAGTTACTTCAGTTCCTGTGTCTTTAAAGCGACTCTGTACCCACAATCTGACCCCCCCAAACCACTTGTACCTTCGGATAGCTGCTTTTAATCCAAGATCTGTCCTGGGGTCCGTTCGGCAGGTGATGCAATTATTGTCCTAAAAACAACTTTTAAACTTTTAGCCCCGTGCCCTACGGGAGTATCTGTGCCCTAACTTTGCACCACCCCTTCATCCCTCCTCCCCACCCTCTCCATCATTAGGAATGCCACTGAAACATTTTCTCCATGCTGAACATTGCACAGGTGTCTTAACGACCCAGCCCATGTGTCGGGCTGACACAGGTGGGGAATAGGAGGCAATCTGCCTGGAGCATTCCTAATGATGAGGGGAACGGGGAGGAGGGACATAGAGGGTGTGCCAGCCTAATGCATACAAAATCTAGGCCACGCCCATTGGGCATGGGGCTGCAAGTTTAAAGGTTGTTTTTTAGGACAATAACTGCATCACCTGCCAAACCGACCCCAGCACAGATCTTGGATTAAAAGCAGCTATCCGAAGGTACAAGCGGTTTGGAGGGGGGGTCAGATTGTGGGTACAAAGTCGCTTTAAAGGGAGCCTTTCAGGAGTTTAATGCTACCTGAAACTAGAGCTGGGCGATATGGCCAAAAAATAAAATCTCGATTTTTTTAAAATTTTGGACGATTCTCGATTTAAATCTCGATTTTTTTTCCTTTTTGCTAAATAAACAGAATAGTTTTGTCCTTGCAGCATCAGATACTATTTTAATGACATTTGAGACAACTGTATTGCTTCTCACTGTAACAGTGCTCCCCTGTAGTAGACAAGCTCCCTGTGTGCCATTCTGGGCCCCCATATAGTATAGGAGATCTTCTTTGTGTGTTTAGTAGTGGAGGTATAGTGGATAAGGGGTGTAGTAGTAGTAGTACAGGTAAAGATGAGGGGTGTAGTAGTACAGGTACAGATGAGGGATGTAGTAGTAGTAGTACAGGTATAGATGAGGAGTGTAGTAGTAGTAGTACAGGTACAGATGAGGGGTGTAGTAGTACAGGTACAGATGAGGGGTGTAGTAGTAGTACAGGTAAAGATGAGGGGTGTAGTAGTACAGGTACAGATGAGGGATGTAGTAGTAGTAGTACAGGTATAGATGAGGAGTGTAGTAGTAGTAGTACAGGTACAGATGAGGGGTGTAGTAGTAGTACAGGTATAGATGAGGGGTGTAGTAGTAGTACAGGTAAAGATGAGGGGTGTAGTAGTACAGGTACAGATGAGGGCTGTAGTAGTACAGGTATAGATGAGGGGTGTGGTAGTACAGGTATAGATGAGGGGTGTAGTAGTAGTACAGGTAAAGATGATGGGTGTAGTAGTACAGGTATAGATGAGGGGTGTGGTAGTACAGGTATAGATGAGGGGTGTGGTAGTAGTACAGGTATAGATGAGGGGTGTAGTAGTACAGGTACAGATGAGGGGTGTAGTAGTAGTACAGGTATAGATGAGGGGTGTAGTAGTAGTACAGGTATAGTTGAGGGGTGTGGTAGTAGTACAGGTATAGATGAGGGGTGTAGTAGTAGTACAGGTATAGATGAGGGGTGTAGTAGTAGTACAG